>NC_092721.1:43978769-44305031 GCF_047496885.1 Scyliorhinus torazame
CAATGGGCCGAATGGCCTCCTTCTGCACTGCATGTTCTATGTACCAATGTACCATGTTCTTCCTTTCTGAAATCCTTGCTGACTAGTCATGGAATAGTTAGGTAAAGGTAAAGGCACCATAGTCCCAGATGACCATAGGCTGACTTCCTCTTTGAGTGCGAGAGCTGACTGGGGGTGATTTAACCTGCGTATACCACACCTGAGGCGAGGGGCAAAGTTGAGAAGATGGGTCTTCATGAATAATCTCAGCTGGTACGGGAATTGAACACGTGCTGCTGGCCTTGTTCTGTATCACAAACCAACTGTCTATCCAAGTGGACTAAACCAGCCCATTAGAGCAGCTGCAGCACAGGAGAAGGCCCATTGAGTCTGCTCTTGAATTCAGCAAGAGCATTTCAGCCTAGTCATAGAACTGAACCCTTGCCCTGGAATCCAGCATTGATTTATGGCCACTTACTCCATTCCCTTTTCAAAGAGAGAATTGAATCTGCCTCCAGCACACTCTCAGGCAGTGTGTGCCAGATTCTAACAACTCGCTGCATTTTCTATTCTCTTCTGTCACCTTTCTTTTTTTTGTCACTCATGTTCAATCTGTGCCTTCTGGTTCTCGAACCATCCTGCAGAAGGAACGTTTTTTTCTCTGTTTACTTTATCCAGGGTCCTCTTGATTTGGATACCTTGATTAAATCGCCACTGAACTTCTCCTCTCGAAGGGAAACACTCCCATTTACTGCTGACTAGCTTCAGTGAAAAAGTTCAGTTGGGATTGTACTTTACAATCCCTGGCGGCAGATTGGCTGGCAAGGGATACACTTTGGCTCCATACCATGGGCAACAATCCTGAACCATCACAGTTTTACCAGCAGCAGAGGCGGCACAGTGGAGCAGTGATTAGCACTGTTGCCTCACAGAGCTGAGCACCCCGGTTTGAATCCCGGCCCTGGGTCACTGCCAATGTGGAGTTTGCACATTCTCTCCGTGTCTGCGTGGGTCTCACCCCCACAGCCCAAAGATATGCAGGGTAGGTGGATTGACCACGCTAAATTGCCCCTTAATTGAAAAAAAAAATTAACAAAAAAGTTTTTATTTTTACCAGCAGCAAGGGTGAAGGCCAGGAGCGGACATTGCCACTCCCTGCCCCCAGCCCCATGGAATAATTAAGCCCCTTAACTGGTCAGGTAATGGCCTATTAAGAGCCTCTTCAACCATCACTGGGATTTTACATATGGCAGGTAAGTCTGTTGTCAAGTGTGCAGGTTTCCATGCTCAAAGATGGCCAGTCAAGTGTGGGGTGGGGCCATTTCCTTTACTGGTCCCTGTGCCAATCATAGATTCCACCCACAATGACTCCTCATATCAGTGTTTACCTCCTCCAGCCCTGACCGGTCTGGCTCCCTCCTTCTGCTTGTTGCTTTGGTCCCTTAAAGTCCAGGCTTTGTTGCTGAACACCTTCACACTGGAAGCAGTCCCAACAGTGGCCACTGCTTCTGGTGGTGCTGTTGGGAAAAAGAGAATTTCCATACATTTGATTGGAGGTGCGACATCATCCCCAGGTGCATCCTGCCACCCCCTCCTGACCCCAACAAAATTCAGCCCCTAGTTTAGTAAGTTATGGATCCCCAGCTCTCAGTTTGATACCCTCCACAGCTTAAAGGGCAAAATTAGTCAGCAAGTAATCACCTACTTGCTGCCCTTTGACATCATTTAATTTATTTTTCCTGATTTTGAAGTTCCAACTCCTGACTTTCCTGGACCCTCCTTTATTTTGTGCACATTCCTCTCACTCTCCTCACGCTTTACTATATTACAAGCATGTGTATTCTCTCTCTCTCTCTCTCATTTCTTTCTTTCTCCACTACGTCTTTGAACCTGTGATGTTATTCCCACCTTTGGAAGCTGGGTTTTTAACACCATAGTGTTTTTTACAGCCTTGCTCACAGAAACGTGGGGCTGAATTCTGCGGAGGACCCAAATTGCTGACGAAATCGGGGGCGGCGCCGCTTTCGCAATGCTCGTATCGATGGCCTCAGGACATTGCCTGAGGCCTGCCCCCAATGCTCCGCCCTGACCGGCTGAGTCCTCGAAGGCATGGGTCTCTCGCGATCTCACCCGTCGGGAACTCGGCGTGGCTGCTGCGGACTCGGTCCAGAGCCACCACAGTCAGGGGTGAGCCGATCAGCGGGTGGGGGGGGGAAACATTATTCGGGGCCCTGTGGAGGGGCGGGGTGGTTCAGGTCGTGCGAACCGTCCGAAGTGGGGGGACTATTTCGCAGGCCGGGTCCGCGAGCGGCCGCCGCCATGTTGTGCGGTGCGGCCGCTGCAGGCCACCGCCGTGCGCATGCATGGCCGCGGCCCCAGCAATTCTCCGGGGCGTATTGGCGGCTAGAGCCGGGTGCACTATGCTGCCTTCCTGCTAGCCCCCAGCAAAACGAGGAACTGGTGGCCATTTTGCGGCAGTTTTTCTGGCGTCAAACGCCACCGTTCCCACGCCGGAGTGGGGACATATCCCCAGAATCGGAGAATCCAGCCCACCGTCAATTAGGACTCTGCTGCAAATTGCTGTTTTCACACCTCTCAAGTATCTTAATAGCCACTTAATTTGTCAAGTAATGGCCAAGGACATTAATTCTGCACTTGACAATGAAGAAGAAATTTAGGAAAACAGTGAAATTTGTACATCCCAATTCGCTGATGCAGTCAATTCTGCATTTTAAACAAACTGATTCGTCGACAATAGCATTGAGAACAATTAGCTTCGATGTGAGTAATCAGCCTCTCCATTTGAAATTGGAAACAAAGAATAAACTGCAATTCAAGATTTTTTAAAAGTGTGTGTGCTTTGTGTGCACTGAGATTTGAGATGTTCAGATTTTCTTGACTGCAAAAAGAGCCATTGAAATGCAAAACAACCTCTACGAATGCTATATTAATGAAGCCAATAACTGAACATTGCAATGGAAGCAAATCTATTTACAGTGCCTGTAGCACTGTTGTTCCCTGTTCTTTTTTCTGGCTGCGAGTAATAATAATAACCTTTATTGTCACAAGTAGGCTTACATTAACACTGCAATGAAGTTACTGTGAAAAGCCTCTTGTCGCCACATTCCGGCACCTGTCCGGGTACACTGAGGGAGAATTCAGAATGTCCAAATGACCTAACAGCACGTCTTTCGGGACTTATGGGAGGAAACCGGAGTACCCGGAGGAAACCCACGCAGACACAGGGAGAACGTTCAGACTCTGCACATACAGTGACCCAAGCCAGGAATCGAACCTGGGACCCTGGCGCTGTGAAACAACAGTGCTATAGCACAGCAGGGCAGCAGAATTTTAAAAATTCCAGTTCATGTGATGGGGGTACACCTACAGTGCTATTTGCAAGGGAATTGCAGGTGTTTGACCCAGTGAAGGAACAATTATGTAATTCCAAGTCAGGATGGTGTGGTTTAGAAGGGATCTGGCAGGTGTTGATATTCCCATGCATCTGTTGGCCTTGTCATTCTAGGTGCTTTTCTGGATTCTGTCGAAAGAGCCTTGGTGAGTTGTGCAGTACACACGGCTGCCACTGTGCGTTGAAGGTTCCGGCGGTGGATGTGGGTGTCAATCGAGTGGGCTGCTTTGTCCTAGATAGTGTCGATCTTCTTGAGTGTTGGATGGAGCTGTACCCATCCGGGGAGATGTAGAGTATCCCATCACACTCCTATCTTGTGCCTTGTGAATGGTGGAGAGGCTTTGTGAATGGTGGAGAGGTTTTGTGAATGGTGGAGAGGCTTTGTGAATGGTGGAGAGGCTTTGTGAATGGTGGAGAGGCTTTGTGAATGGTGGAGAGGCTTTGTGAATGGTGGACAGGCTTTGTGAATGGTGGACAGGCTTTGTGAATGGTGGAGAGGCTTTGTGAATGGTGGACAGGCTTTGTGAATGGTGGACAGGCTTTGTGAATGGTGGAGAGGTTTTGTGAATGGTGGAGAGGCTTTGTGAATGGTGGAGAGGCTTTGTGAATGGTGGACAGGCTTTGTGAATGGTGGAGAGGCTTTGTGAATGGTGGACAGGCTTTGTGAATGGTGGACAGGCTTTGTGAATGGTGGACAGGCTTTGTGAATGGTGGAGAGGCTTTGTGAATGGTGGACAGGCTTTGTGAATGGTGGAGAGGTTTTGTGAATGGTGGAGAGGCTTTGTGAATGGTGGAGAGGCTTTGTGAATGGTGGACAGGCTTTGTGAATGGTGGACAGGCTTTGTGAATGGTGGAGAGGTTTTGTGAATGGTGGAGAGGTTTTGTGAATGGTGGAGAGGCTTTGTGAATGGTGGACAGGCTTTGTGAATGGTGGACAGGCTTTGTGAATGGTGGAGAGGCTTTGTTAATGGTGGAGAGGTTTTGTGAATGGTGGACAGGCTTTGTGAATGGTGGAGAGGCTTTGTGAATGGTGGAGAGGCTTTGTGAATGGTGGAGAGGCTTTGTGAATGGTGGACAAGCTTTAGCGTGTCAGGAGGTCAATTACTCTTTGAAGATATTGCTCAGCCTCTCACGTGCTCAATTGTAACCATGGGCGGGATTCTCCGCTGGTGGGATGCTCCGTTTTGCCAGCAGCCCGGGGGGGGGGGTCCTGATGGTGTGGGGCTGCCACACAATGAGAAGCCCCATTGACCAGTCGGCGTAACGGAGCATCCCGCCGGCAGGGTGAGGCAGAAATGGGGCGCAGCCGGATGGAGCATCCCACCACTTATATTTATATGGCTCGTCCAGTTCAGTCTCTGGTCAATGGCAACCCCCAGGATGTTGATAACATTTGTTCAAAGAGTAAACTCATTTCTCCCTGCTTATTTCCAATTGTTCCCAGTGAAAACTATTATATCTTTCTCTCAGGACCAATTTATTTTTAAAAATCTTCATAAGCAACAGCAGACATTTCAAATGTTACCCATTTCAGTTCCCAATTTCAATCTCTCAGATTTTGGAGACGAGAAACAGGAATTACAGCAGAAACCGAAATAATTTAGTTTACCTTCCAGTTTTCAACCAGTTTTAACACCACTCTCTGTTATTGCTGCTGTTAAACAATAATTGGAAACGTCCCAAAATAAGCTCAACCTTGATTAATTTCAAGATGACTTTATTTGAAGCAAATAAATATTTTACTGAAATGTGCTTCATAAAATAGAATACTGGGCCGGATTCAACCTGAAACAAATCTACACCCAGTTTTGGGTGCGTTTAGTGGGGTGATCCCAGCCACTGTAGCGGTGAGAACCACCCCGCTATTCAACGGCATTTTAATTTTTTTTGGCCTCAGGGAGTTTCTCTCCGCCATGCCCACACTTCAGGGTCAAAGGTTCCTCACAGATCAGGACGCCATTTAGGAAGGCTGCCCCGACCTCAACCCCCCCTTTCAGCACCCCGCCCCTGTTTGACCCCCCCCCCCCACCCCTCCATCCTCTCCCCACCTCGGGGAGACCCCAGGAATACCCGCTCATCCGCTTCACCTTGTCAGGCCGCTCCCAGGCCCAATCCCTTGCATTGCCAATGTGACACCCTGGCAATGCCACGCTGACACCCTGGCAGTGCATTTGCCAGTCTGGTGGCACTTCCAGAGTGCAAGGCTGACAAAGTCAAGGTGCCTGGGTGTCAGAGGAAGTGCCAGGGTGCCCCCTTTCCCTTTCCCAGACCATTCGAGGGTCACTTGTGGCCTGGGAGGCACTTCCCCCACCAAGGTGCCATTACGACTGGTCCACATTTGTGGAAACCAGTACTAAACGGCGCCCTGGCGAGATCTCCCAAGCGCGGCCGCTGGGAGAATCCGTTGAATGTATATTTAATTAAGTCTAATAGCTCATTTAAATATGCAGATCTGGATCAGGCCCAGTATGGGTAAGATCTAGATCAGAATGTCTCACGAGAATTTGTTAAACCTCATGAAGCATTTCGAGTGGCGCAAATCTCGTGAGAGTTCTCTCCCGAGATTCAACAACCTTGTCCTGACACTAATTCGGGGGGCGGGGGGGGGGGGGGGGGGGGGGGGGCTGGCTCAGGGATAGACTTCAAACAGATCAAACAACTAAAGACTGCGCATCCATGAGGCATCCATTCATTAGCAGCAGCAAAACTGTACTCAACCACAATCTGTAACCTCATGGTCCTGGCATATTCCTCACTCAACTATGAAGCCAGGGGACCAACCCTTGTTCAATGAAGAGTGCAGGAATTCAGCACCAGGCATACCTAAAAATGGGGTGTGAACGCGATGAAGCTACAACACACGACTATTTGTGTGCCAAAACAGAATAAGCAGCAAGTAATAGACAGAGCCATTTGATTCAACAATCGACAGATCATGTCTAAACTCAGCAATCCTTCAGAAGGCACCAGATACTGCAAAGGCTATGTAACAGTAACAGTACTGAAGACTTCTGCTCCAGAACTTGCCATTACCCTAGCCAAGCTATTCCAGTACAACTATGACTGGCAGGTACCCTGCAATGTGAAAAATTGCCCAGGTATGACTAGTCAACTGATAGCAGGACAAATCCAACCCAGACAATTACTGCCCCATCAGTCTAATTTCAATCATCAGTAAAGTGAAATACGGGGACATTAATAGTGCTGTCAAATGGTACTTGCTTAGCGATAAGCTGCTCAACAACGATCAGTTTGGGTGCCACCAGAGCCACTCAGCCCCTGGCCTCACTACAGCCTTTCTTCAAACATGGACAAAAGAGTTGAATTCCAGAGGTGAGGTGAGAGTTACTGCCCTCGACATTAAGGCAGCATTTGACCCAGTGTGACATCAAGGAACCTCAGCATAACTGGAGTCAATGAGAATCGGGGGAACATCGTCCGCTGATTGAAGTCACTCCTCGCGCAAAGGAAGATGGTTTTGGTGGTTGAAGGTCAATCATCTCAGTTCCTGGACATCAATAAAGGAGTTTCTCAGGGTCATGCCCCAGGCCTACCCATCTTCAGCTGCTTCATTAATGACCTCCCTTCCATCATAAGATCAGAAGTGGAGGTTCACTGATGATTGAAAAATGTTCAGCACCATTCGCAACTCCACAGATAATGAAGCAGTCCACGTCGAAATGGAACAAGACGTGGACAATAACTCGGCTTGGACTGACAAGTGGCAAGTTACATTCATGCCACACAAGTTCCAGGTAATGACCATCTCCAACAAGGAAGAATCTAAAAATCGCTCCTTGACATTCAACAGCAGTACCATCGCTGAATCCCCTATTTTCAACATCCTGGGGGTTATCATTGACCAGGAGCTGAACTGGACTAGCAATATCAATCCTGTGGCTACAAGAGCAGGTCAGAAGCATCTAGTAACTCACCTCCTGACTCCCCAAAGTCTGTCCAGAATCTACAAGGTACAAGTAAGGAGTGTGGTGGAATGCTCTCCACTTGTCTGTATGGAGCTCCAACAACACTCAGGAAGCTTGAAACATTCCAGGACAAAGCAGCCTGCTTAATTGACACCTTTTCCACCAACATTAATTCCCTCCACCACCAACACACAGTAGCAGTAGTGTGCACCATCTACAAGATGTACTAAGGAAGCAGCACACCCCAAACCCACATCCACTACCATCTAGAAATACAAGGGCAGTAGATACATGAGAATACCACCAACTGGAGGTTCCCCTCCAAGTCACTCAATATGTTGACTTGGAAATATATTGCCCTTCCTTCACTGTCACAGAGTGAAAGTCCTGGATCTCCCTTCCTACCTGCAGTGTGGGTGTACGTACACCACGTGGACTGCAGCAATTCAAGAAGACAGTTCACTACCACCTGCTCAAGGGCAATTAGGGATGAGCAATAAATGCTGGCCTAGCCAGTGACATCCACATCCCATAAATGAATAAGAAAATTATAAAGGAATGAAGTAATCTTGCATAGTTGCCATTATTTGCACTACGCCTGCACTAGACCTTGTCTAAAACAGCTGGAAGTCGTCACAATCACTTACCAAACCAGGAAATGGTTGATTTCACTGTCCAGAAATCTCGGTTAAGGGTTGGGTTTGCAAAGATTTGTTTTCCCTAAACTGCTGAGAAAGGATTTGGCAAACTGTCCTTCCTCAGTTTCAGATAGCAGCATTCATTTCTCTTTACCCTCACTCCTTTTTGTCCTGAACATGGAGGTCCCCTTGAAGCACTTGAACAACCTGACAGAGTTCAACAGCATCACTGAAGTACTCCAATTACTGAATTAATCCTATAATCTCTCCTTTAGTTCAGCGCTGCAGCCACTGCAGTGTGGAGGGGTGAAACCATGCTGGGATCATATCCCTGATTACTCCTTCACCACTCCTCATGGAAAGTGCAACAAATGAATGTTGAGCGAGCGCACAATGGTACTTGGCTGTGATGACCCTGCAGCCAAATAAATCACCGGTAATCACTGTCTATCCAATGAACACCATACCTGAGAATTCAAATGCTTTTGGTACCATTCCCACAGACGACAAAAAGATTGCCTCCGCAAAATTATTAAGGTTAAGTAGTTAATTTCTCTCCCACTACAGATATATGAAGAAATCAGTTTGTTCCATTACGGTTAATAGGACTGCTGAGAGTTTGTGATACATTGGACGGAATACACCTGAGGAAAGATTGTGTGAGAAACTGATACGCGTACCGGTACAACAGATTTATCCAGAGGGACGGTCATGTTGCTGGCTTCCCAATCAATTGCCATGCCCAGGTTGTTTTGCATTCTGATAAATGTTAACATTAAATATTAAGTTCCATAATGAAGCCAGAGCGCAAGGATAGCAGGTACATGTCTCACTTCAAACCAAATAAAAAGTGTAGCCTGGAGCCATATTCGGATTCACAGAATTTTGTTTATCAATGAGGCACTGCCAAGCACTAGTTAGGAGCTAATCACATTAGCATTGAAGATGTGCAAAGCCACAAATCACACATTTATAAACAATGTTCCAGTGTGAAAAATGCACAAAGCAGTAATCACTTGCCCCAGAGAAGTAATGGCAGCAGTTGACATTCAAGCCCTGATTTTTGATAGCTCGATCCATCAGTGGGAGTATAGTGAAAACGCTCCTGGGGACAGTCCTTTCTGTAATTATTGGCAGGCTCTGGCAGGAAAACCACCAATGATTAGGTACCATTGCCTGTAGGAATGAAAAATCTAATGCTCCGACATGATTTAACGGCTCTTAAGATATTTAAGATGAGACAGCAGAAGGAGCATAAAAAGGTGAAAAGTTATAAGACACAACAGATTTGCAGAAGGGAGCACACCGAACTTCAACAATGCTGAAATGGATGGCTTGTTACAAACATACGTATGGAAATACAAATTTGGAACAGGAATAAGCCATTCGGCCCCTCAACCCAGCTCTGTCATTCAATAAGGTCATAGCTGATCGAATTGTGGTCTCAATGCCCTTTCCTACTTACACCCTCTACACTTTAGCTCCCTTGGTTAGTCTATCTACCTCTACCTTGAAAATATCCCATGTCCTTGCTTCTATCACTCACTGGGGTGGGGGAAGGGAGAGTTCCACCTACTCACGACCCTCTGAGTGAACAAACTTCTCCTCACCTTCATCTTAAATGGGAGTCCACTTATTTTTAAATGGGGTCCCTTAGTTCTGGACTCTTCCACAAGGGGAAACCACGATGTGGAGATGCCGGTGTTGGATTGGGGTGAGCACAGTAAGAAGTCTTATAACACCAGGTTAAAGTCCAACAGGTTTGTTTTAAATCACCTGATGCACATCACCTGAGGAAGGAGCGCTCCGAAAGCTAGTGATTTGAAACAAAACTGTTGGACTTTAACCTGGTGTTGTAAGACTTCTTACTGTACAAGGGAAAACATTCTCTTATCATACACCATCACAAGTCTCTTCAGAATCTTATATTTTTCAATAAGATCACCTCATTCTTCTAAACTTCAATGCAATCAGGCTGAAGTTGTCCAACCTGTCCACACAAAAAAACACTCCAAGAGACCATCTCTCATGATAATTATGGAGGGGGTGGTCTGAGGCAGTTCATGACATTTCAATCCCCAACCTTTTAAGTAATAACCTAGTGCAGGAATAAAACAGTATTGTATTATCTCAAAATGCAAAGACTTGACCAAAATGGCCAAGATACATGGGTGACTCACATCATTCTTTATTTACCTCACTTGTTATGTTGGTCTCTTGATTCTGTCAATGCCTTAGTGTTACATGTGCTGCCAGCATGGCTATAGTGAAGCACTAATGCTCTTACACACAGCTATCACTCCATTTGTGTTGTCTCAAGCCCATGCATAATGTCATGAGAATGTTGCTTTAAGAAATATTTGGCTGCTCATATTACACAGATGTCAGACTGTGGGTGGAGCTGGGCTGTCTGTCAGCTTTTTACTTTTGTTTTAGGCTGTTTGCTGCAGGGTGTGTTTTAGTTTCATTTTCAGTGTTGGAGCTGAAGCCAGACAGAGCAGGTGTACTGTTGATCTCTCTGCCATGAAAAGACTATCTCTTGATCATTTGGTGAATTCAGAATTATAAATGTTCTCAGTAGTGAATGTAAACCTGATGTGCTTCTGTTAAAAGGTGTTTCTTCTGTCTTCTGGGTGTTGTTTGGGAAGTTATTAAGGATTACTTAGTGTCATATTCTTTGGGGATTGTATTTGAATTGATGGTTGCTAGGATGTTCACTGTATGTTTTAAAAAGGTTAACTTGAGTTCATAGAATAAACATTGTTTTGCTTTAAAAATTACTTTTCCATTTCTGCTGTATCACACCTGTAGAGTGGGCCATGTGCTCCCTATACCACAATCTATTAAAAGTTGTGGGTCAGGTGAATTCCATGATACACTTTGGGGTTCTCTAACCCCTGGCCCATAACAGTAAACAGTGTGGAAAGTCTCCTAAAGTGCGCAGTACCTGTTAGATTAATTTGTTAACAGATTGCAAAGCGCAGTTTGAGTGAATGTTTCCCCAATTCACCATTCCCTGGAGAGGTTGATTAATCAAGGAAGCCATGCCTCTTTATATATACATCATAGCAACTGAACGGGTGCTTCACATTGACATACAGGAGCTTATGCTGTGATTGCTTGTTTGGGCAATGGTACCTTTTTCTCTTGTTTTGAACCGTTCTATGTTTTTCTGCTTGTCACAGAAGCGTTGCCCACAGCCCCTTGTCTGCTTGGAAAATTCAGCCACTCTTCAGTCTTTCCCAGGTCAGATTCAGCTCCCATCGGTCTCCTCGCACATTGTGCAGCCTCAAATCTCCTTCCTCCTCAGAGGTGCTGTCTGGCTTTAAGCTGGACATGATAGCTTTAAGTAGTGCCAGCAAATGTCAATCTTGGGCCCCCTGCTGATGCATGCAGCCACTCAACAGTATCTTCAGTTCTGGCTACAACCAGAAATCACAGAAGTGAACAGGCAGCATGAGGCTGGCATCCTAACTGCATTACATTCAACAACTCGGGTTAATTGGCATTGTGATCCCTGGGCTGGTTTTAGAGGCTTAACTAATTTATCCCACACTAACCTATTGTTCTGTGAATGATGTGCCACAAGCTGTTACGTGTGTCCTGTTTGTGGTGATGTGCATCAATGTAAATGCATGTAGGCTAGCTAGACACTGGAGGGAGCACCAATGACATCACACACACACTCAACCAATAGATCAGATAGATAGGATATGACCAATGGACATTCACGATACACAAGGAGGTGACACGACCACAGTGGGGCATTACATCAACCCATACATAAAGGACACCACACACATGATCTGCCTCTTTTCAGTGGAGATAGTCAGTGAGTACAGAGACAGGGTTGATTCAATATTGCACCCACCACGTGGATTGCAGCAACTGGTTAGTCAGTCTTGGTAGCGATAGTAGGATTAGCAGTAGTGTCGAACCCGAGTAATAGAAGTGTAAATAGTTTAATAAACGTGTTGAAGTTTTCTCCACGTCTGAACCTTCCATTGCCAAGTGCACCACAAGGAAGCCGCTTATGTTACACCTAAAACACAACAAATCATGGTACGAGCAGTGAACTGTTTCAATCAACATAGCAATACCTCAGCGTACAGTGACAACCAGCAACGATACCCAGACAAGATGTTCGAGATCCGAGTTCCGTAGCAGCTCCAGTGCCACAGCGATCTCTGCGAAAACTGGCGGGCATTCCGGCAAAGGTTTGAATTCTTCATGGTGGCATCCGAACTAGAAGAAGTGGCCGATCCTGAAAAACAGAGCTTCTCCTCACCATCGCCGCTGCCAGAGCAGAAGAAATCTTTTTAAAATTCAAGTTCTCAAAGGGGCAAATCAGGAACGACTTCCAGGCAGTCCTGGACAAATTCAGCTAATACTGTGAGGAAAACACACACCAACCAGCAAGAAAAGGTAAGAGAAGCGCCAGTGCTCACCACGAGGCTGAAATCCCAGAGCAGAGAACGATTTTGGTCGGCGGCCATCTTTCTACAGGGACTGCACTTGCGCAGTTGCGTGAGAAGCGCACAGAATGGGAAGGTCCGTTTGCGCATGCGCAAGACGCCGCGCATGCGCAATCACGAAAATGGCCATCAGTAAAGGAACAGCGATCTGCACATGCGTAATCACTTCCTACGTGCTACATCACATGCGTCATGATGTCAGAGGCCCCGGACCACGCCCATTTAAAGGGGAAATGTCCCAAATCCAAGAAAAAATCTTTTAAAGCTGTAAAACAACCTTCCTTCACCTGGAATGACAGCACAATGCCTCAAATTGAACCAGGAAATTAAATTAACCTCCGAAGAGCCCTGCAACAAGCAGTTACCTATGCCCAAACTGATGATTCCGACCTTGAATACTTCGATACCGACCTTTACATTTTCTCTGGACCTCGTGAGCCCAATGCCAGCTCCGACGCAAACAGTGATGATAATGTCCGAGAAGACTACGACTCGGACGAACCTTTCACCTTGGGAGGCTACCCCAGTACCAAATCCGAACCGCAACTAGACGTGTTGCACATTGGCGACCCCCGTATTGAATCCGACGCAGACGCGGATTCGCTCTTCGGATTTGAGGATCTTCAGCCCAGCAGATATGACAGCCCAACTCGTGAGTGCAGGATGATGCTGCAGCCTGAAACCAAGAGACAGAGAGCGGTACAAGCCCACAGAGAGCGGCCTGCTGCCACACAGAGCATGGTCCACGCACCGCTCAGGGTTCCCGACTCTATGAAAGAAGACATGCAAGACTCCACACCGCAGTCCTAGCATGAACAAGAAGTGACTCCAGTGTCACAAGCCTCCACAGCGAGCTCGTGGACAGACTCCATGATAGCAGAACCGCAAGACTCCAGAGCGCAGTCCTTGCACGAACAAGACCACGAGGGTCTAGCAACCTCCTCTGACCAACTAGCAGCAGATGATGCAAGTCTGCCATGCTCAAGTAAACAGCAAGAAGACTATGACAGTCTACCACGCTCCAGTGCACAGCAGGATGACCATGACGGTCTCTCATGCTACAGTGAAGAACAAAGCAACGATGGCAGTCCAAGCCCAAATGAAGGTCAACAGAAAGACAATGACAGCCCACCCACATTGTTTGCGCCATCAAATGAAGACTCTGACAATTTACCCAACCCAAGTGAACAACAAGCAGCTACTGAGGCTCTACCCACGGTATGTGAGACGAGTGACGACAGCATCCCACTTCCCATGCAAGATGTGCAAAGTGACAGACCTCAGTTAGTGTGTACAGAGGCACTCGACGATCACTGTGAGACCACTGGTGACTCCGGTGACACCATGATACTTCCACCCTCATTCGCTCGAACCTCTCCACAAGTCAATGCATTCCTGCATGTTCCGACTCCAGACGTGCAGCTTCAAGAAATCTCAGCTGACTCCAGTGAACCTGCTAAGACTCCGGACGGGGAGCATCAACAAACCAACACTGACTCAGTTAAAACAGACCAGACTCCAGATGGGGAGCAACCAAACGCCGACTCTGATTCACGTAAGCCGGACTTTACTCCAGAAAGGGAGTGCCGCAACCTCAGTGATGGCACGCTCAGGGTGACAGCAGATGCCACAACGACAGGAGATGGATCACTTAACAATTACACTGGGTCAGTAATAACATGCAGCGGCTACAATCCAAGAGGAATACACTAATATTCACCACAGCTATATCCACACATTTGTTCCACACTAGCAGTGCAGCCAATGACAGCTCATGCTGGACAAACCCAGTATTCAGGTATGCAGCAGCCAGCAGTCTATGCAGCATATTCTCAAACAGGCCAGCACTACGCATTGCCCACTAATGGAATCAAGACCGAAGGAGAACTACCGCAAGCGCAATCTGCATTACAGACTGGATGTCTTAGTTACAGCCCAGGATTTGCTGCACCCCAGCCTGGCCAGATGGCATATTCCTATCAGATGCAAGGTTCTAGGTTCACACCATCACCAGGTATTTATGCGAGCAGCAATTCTGTTTCCAATTCAACAAGTTTCAACGGTTCTCAGCAGGATCACCCTTCCTGCACAGCACGTGGCCAGAACCAGTATGTACAGTCTTATCCAACTTCAACATATGGCACATCCATGACCTCGAATGATACTGTTGATGGTATCTCTTCAACGTCAACACCTTATCAGCTACAAGATGCCATCCGACAGCACCATCACAAACATTGGAAAAAGAAAAAGTCTCCAAATCAGACAGCGAAGCGATTTTACCACTTCTTGGTTCCTGTGGCACAGGGACGTTGATGGCGTTCATAACCAAGAGAGATATTTGACCATGATGATTGATGGTTTATGGACTCACACGAATGATTTGGACTTATTGTTTGATCACTGTTCCCATGACTTGTATATACCTTTCCTTATCTGCCTTTTGTTTGTTCAATTTTCTTAAAGTGTACTGAAAATATGAACATATAGAAAAGGGGGGATATGGTGATGTGCATCAATGTAAATGCATGTAGGCTAGCTAGACACTAGAGGGAGCACCAGTGACATCACACACACACACTCAACCAATAGATCAGATAGATAGGATACGACCAATGGACATTCACAATACACAAGGAGGTGACACGACCACAGGGGGGCATTACACCAACCCATATATAAAGGACACCATACACATGATCTGCCTCTTTCCAGTGGAGGCAGTCAGTGAGCACAGAGACAGGATTGATTCAATATTACAGCCACCACGTGGATTGCAACAACTGGTTCGTCAGTCTGGGTAGCTATAGTAGGATTAGCAGTCGTGTCGACCCCGAGTAATAGAAGTGTAAATAGTTTAATAAACGTGTTGAAGTTATCTCCACGTCTGAACCTTCCTTTGTCAAGTGCACCACAAGGAAGCCGCTTATGTTACACCTACAACATAACAAATCACTCTTATGGATTATTTCCTTGCAACAGCTACAAAATTGTAGGACAGTAGAGCTTGTAATTGGTCAATGCGAGGAGCTTACAATGGTCTGACAGTGAATCGGTAGCTCGTTTGGAATGATGGAATGGAAAGGATCAGCTGGACAGAAGAAAAGAACAAATGATAAAATGCTGCGGAGCATGAATGGACAAAAATATTTGCTTACAGTAATTAGGAAGAGAGATTTTGGGTCAGGAACATTGTAAGAGGAAACAGACTAGTTGAGATGTTAGGGAAGGAAAATTTCAAGAAAAAATAAGAGGGAGGATGGTTCAAACATTGAAAGAAGCTATTATACAATTCCACAATCATAAAATCTATTCAAAAATGAAAAGACTGGCACAGGTCAGGGGGACGTGGAGAAGATGTTGCTATTTCACTATTGACCCATCTTGTGTTTTCAGCAATTTCACCCCCAGGGTCTTGCTGCAAGTGCAGATTGAAGAGTTGGGCTTAGAAGTCAGGAAATTGTCAGTCAGAAAATCGAGGTGCAGTGTGTCACGATTCCCGTAGAGACCAATAACATTTTTAAAGGAAGATGTATTTTCCACATACTGACAAAAAGAATCGTAGGACCAGATTTCACATGTTTAACTGCAACAAATTAACATCTGCATAGATTTACTTAACAGGCAACTAATACACCAGACTAAAGTAAAGGTACTTTTTATTAATGTGATCAAAATCTGCCATTTGAAACATTATTAATTTACAGAATACCTCTGTCAGGTATGTAGGATGAAACATTAAGGCCAGAATTTTTGAAGTGTCTTGGGGACACTGCAGATGTTTAAAAATGACAGGTGTGGCCCTCATTAGGAAGTCCCACCCCCATTTCTGACAGGTCCTATTTTTGCCAGAAGGGGAGGAAATCACACTTGAGAGAAACCCGAAGTTAGCTCAAGGCCATTCGAACTCAGCGCTGGGTATCAATAAAACAGTGTGGCCACAAAGCTCCACGAGGTTTCACATAGTCACCCACAATAATTTCAGTGGAAATTAGAAGAACAGCCAAATAAAGAGTGTAAACAACCATTTTGAGTGATTTAGCCCAAGAATGACAATGTAATCATGCTGACCATAGAACTTCGCTCCTGTCATCATCAAAGTTTGGTGAGGTTAGAGGAAGGGTCCTCCAGGAGTGGAATTTCAATATTGTGGGCACACTCCTATTCAGGACCCCACAAATTCAGAGGCCGCTGGCCAGCCCAAAACAGAGTGCCAACTTCTCCATTCACCATCCTCACCCACCAAGGAAGCAGAGAATTATGACTCTAGTGGCCATTTTGGAAATGTTGTAAAACAATTTCTGGAGCAGTTTGCCTGAGCTGTAGTGGTCTGAGAGCATTTTGGCTTCTTTTCTTAGCCCAGAATTCCCAGACTTGTAAATCCTGCTGCATGGGAAGAAATGGTATGTACCTACGTTTGTTGTCCTCTCTGCCCCGAGGGAGACACCCGTGGAGGTCCCGTCCCCAGTTTTTCTGATGCCCAATGGAAAATTAAGGAGGAGACAACTTTCTGCCTCATTACTTCAGCATTGTTGGGATTACAAGTGTTTGATCTTGATCGTGGATGGCAGGTATGGTCTCTTGCTACCAGTGTTCCAAAAAGTCAGATTGTGCATTTAGTCGGTTGCTAGGCAGAGGTTCACCTTACAAAATGTTCATATGTCAATCAGTACCTTAGCTTCCTGACAATGGGCGGGTCTTTCCGGGTTGACCAATGGTGGGAATCGTGGTGGGTGGGAGCAGATATTCGGAGTGAGGCCAAAAGTCAGTTTTCCGCCAGCAGGTAAACAAATTGCCATTTTTCCTGAGACACTTCCATGGCAGACTGGGTTTCCTGTTCCTCCTTGCTGGGAGCTACATTTGCATGCATTTGCATCTCATTAAAAACCCAGCCCACCGGCATCATGTCCACACTCCAAATCTGGTTGAACTGCCGGCGACTGGTTACACCAATCTGATTCATGACCGGATATAAGTGGCGCTCAGCTGGTGAATTGCACTTCACTCCTGACTTTCACCAACCATTCACTGCGCTGCCCTCACAGCTGCTACGACTCTGTGCCAATGCTGCTCGGGCAGGAACAGCATGGAAGGAAGAGTGGGGGAAGGCAGACGTTTGACTGGTCGGTGGATGAGTGGACAGAGGCAAGGGAAGGGGGGTGGAAGGCACATGCTAGACTAGGTGGCTGACTGGAGCCCAGGAGGAGAATGTGGACAGAGACACATGGCTGGGGACAGGAGGATGATGGAGGGGGGTATGGCTGACACAATCCAGGTCATGTCCAATCATCAATCAGTCCAAAAATTAAAGGCATTGCTGGGGAATTTTGTACCATGTCTGGCAAGCCTGCCTTGGTCTAGCCTATGTGTGCTGTGTCAGTCGCATAGCATGGTGTGCAGGGCGTGATTGGTCCCTCACACATTTGCCTCCTGGGAATTCCTGCCCCATTATTTTTTAAACTGCATAATTACATTGGCTGTTGAATTGGTTGGGATCTGGTCTCATAATAGAATCAGAGCAGCAGCAGTTCGACAGCCAATGTAATTCCGCAGTTAAAAAAAAACCTTGGACAGAATGCGCTAGGGGAGGCATTGACTGCTGCACTTTTGGGAAAATTAAAGGAGCACCCGAATAATTTCTGCTTCAGACCATCTGAACAAGGTTCAGAAAGTCTCAATTGCCAGCTGAGAGATTTGGGCACCTTAACTCACAGTGTGCATTTTTGTGAGAATCCATTAGAGCCTCGGACTAAATGTAGCCTGGGAATGATTGTCCCTCACAGCGGAGCCTGAACAGAACAGAAGGATCCTACAAAGAGCCCACGGGCCTCATGCTCCAGACAAGTGTAGACATTCATTTGAGAGGTTCAAGCTTTATATGGCTCTTATAAATTGCATTCATTATATTAGTGCATGACTAGGTTCTACTGTACTAAACAGAAGGCGGCCTGACTGAGTGGGGATGATAGCGTCTGGCTGTACTCCGCCGGATCCAACTCCCTCTGTAAATGCGCTGTCATGGCTGGGGCTAAGGGAGTCAGAAAATCTAGCTACCAGCGACTCTTAACGCCACGCTACAGCTGCATGGGAAGACCTAGGGATGAACATCTGGAATGAGGGAAGTCCAAGGGCTTCACAATGGCTACCTAGCTTAGGGATGGAAGGTAATCATTGCACAATAAGTTTCAATCATGTATCTGAATTGATTTTCCACAGACACAAAGCAGAGTTAGGTGGCACTTTCCAACAGTCTCCCAAGTGGGTGTCCCGAATCACTGTGGTTATGCTGTGCTCTACACAACCTCTCTTTCCAAGGGGTATGAGTTGCCACATCAAGAGATGGAGGAGCTGCACATCTGCTCCGATTAGGAGGACACTGGATTGAATGACACCAAAGAGGACCAGGATGGTGTCACCCAGACAGGAAGAGGCCATTGCATGGGGCAGATGCAGCAGACATGCCCTTGAGACCCTTCTAGCCAAAAGGTTCCAGAGCAATGAAGATGACTGACTCATACAAATCCATTTCATGTGTCCCCTTGATACAGGGTAGATATTAAGACCTTCTTTGCTATCCTCAACACCAAGAAAGGACATCAATCTCAGAAAGTGTAGTCACAATCTTGCTTGGTGATGGCCTCAACCTTGGAAGCTTGGCAGCCTGTGGAATACGTGACCATTCTGCAATAGGTTAGGAACTCCACCAATGCTCATTATGAAGCAGGTAGTCATGGTGAAGCTCTTTTGATCATCACATCAACATTTCACTGCATATGACAGCCATCAAGAGGCAGCAACAGCACTGCAAACATATTGCAAGGTGCCTCAAGGAGGCCAATCGCAATCTCGCCTGACTGACTGAGGGCTGACCTGAAACCAGACTGCAGCATCTCTCCAAAGGCCGTCTGTCATGCAGGAACAATGTTCTGGCCAAATCCTGGCACTGAGACTCAACATGAGGTCACTCTTTAGGGTAGAGTGATCTCTCACTCTCAATCAGGCATGGGAGCTTGTGAGTTAGCTTACCCTTGTGTGGACAAATTGTGCTTACCTTCAGCAGCACAATTATTGACAAGTGGGACGGCACTGTGACACAGTGATTTGCACGATGTCAGGAACCCGGGTTCAATTCCAGCCTTGTGTGACTGTGTGGAGTCTGCACATCCTCCCCGAGTCTGTATGGGTTTCCTCCGGGTGCTCCAGTTTCCTCCCACAGTCCAAAGATGTGCAGGTTAGGTGGATTGGCCATGCTAAATTGCCCCTTAATGTCCAGAGATGTGTAGGTTAGGTGGGGTTGTGCGGGTCGCCCTTTGGGGGAATGGGCCCAGGTAGAGTGCTCTTTCAGAGGGTCAGTGCAGGCTCAATGGGCTAATTGGCCTCCTTCTGTACTGTGGAGATTCTATTGTCCCAGCCTTCATCGGGAGCTTCCCAAATTCACATCCAACATTGCCACATGGGAGTGAGGTGGCCCAGTCAGTCTCAACACTCCATTAGTGCATTACTTAGTCACTTTTTTGATCATAAAAGACCACACAACAGATGTACTGGAGCTTTGCTCTCATCCCATTAGAAGCCACCACATTTCCATTCTAGCAGATTAAGATATGCATAAGGAAGACAAGGACACTGCTGGTACTATCACAATCAGTTAACCATGTCAATTGCCCTTCCCATAGCTAGTACAGCGATTATGTCAAATCAAACTAGGCAGAACTTCAGGTGCAAACGGTCATCCTCACATGTAAAAGACCAGCACCGAGGCTTTTCACATACCTAGGCCATCTAGCAGACATTTCAGGAGTCACCTAGGTCCATTGCTGTGCATCATGCAGGTGGAGAGTGGGAAATATTACAGATGTAATGTTTAACCATAAACACATTCACTACGTAATGCTGGAGGCTGCCATGAAAGGCTACGGTCCCCGAATATTACTTAAACTATAGTCCACGCCCAAACCTGGCAGCAATTAAATGGAAGGAATTGAAAAGTGCACCTGGTTGGGACAACTCCAAAGCAAGTCGCCTTTAAAACCTATCACATCCACAGAGAACAGGCTTCAGTCCAGCAGCATTAAGATAATAAACAAAACTCTTCTTCTGCAAGTCTGATGTGTAAATTGTCCAACCACCTTGTTGACAGAGCAACTAGCTTTGTTCATGTTGCTTCTGTGGAAATAAAGGTGATTGATTGAACTGAGATTGAGCGAGGCAGCAGCGACCTGTGGAACACGATGAAAGATAACTGGGCGGGGGAGGGGGGACATCTTTTACATTTGGATGGTGCCAGAGAATTGCATCAGCTGGAAGAACCATTCACCAGATGAGACTTTGACACACAGCAGCAAAATATATTTATACATGTGCAAAATAGATACAGTGAGTGAATACCCTCACTGCTCCTACTGTGCTCTCAGAACGTCTGAATTTTTTCATAAGCTGAATTTGTGCCTGTGGCACATGGACCTTGAGAATCGTGAGCAAAAATGCAGATTCGAAAGGCAAAAACACCATGGTAAGAACACGAGCAGCAAATGTTACTTTGTGGGTGAGTAGCAGGGAAAAAGAAGATGTAGGATTTGTGTGGGATGAAGTTTACTGAATCGTTTTTCGTCACAGTAAAAGTCCTTCCTGTATATTTCCTTTGTTCACATTTCTTTTGTTTTATTTTATTATTGGCCCATGGATCTTAGGAACCACCTTTGTAGGGATCCAGTTCAATTGGTTAATTGGCAACCAGTGGGTTGGTCAGGGACAGTGTTCTGCTTCCTGCTTGATTGCTTCCTGCTTGATGCTTTCTTTTTTTTCATAAGTTTAACGTACCCAATTTTTTTTTTCCAATTGAGAGGCAATTTAACATGTCCAATCCACTTATCCTGCACATCTTTGGGTTGTTGGGGGGTGAGATCCATGCAGATATGGGGAGAATGTGCAAACTCCACATGGACAGTGACACGGGGCCGGGATTGAACCTTGGTCCTCAGTGCCGTGAGGCAACAGTGCTAACCACCGTGCCACTGTGCCGCCCCTTTGCGTGAATCTTTCTGAGAGAACTTAGCTGAAGTGTTTGGACCTTGGAAGTGAAAGGAAGTATCTCTCTCTCTCCTGCTTGCTGAAGTAAATGAACCGCTCCCTTATTCTGAAAACAGTGAGTGCCCAGCACACCCTTTGCTAGAAACCTGAAACGATACTGGGTCTGCACTTTTTTACATACAATTGATTGGAACTAGAAAGCTGTCAAAAAACTACGAAATAGCTGTCCAGCTGTCAATTACCTGTAAAAGCTGTCCAGAGCTCCATGATCAAATGGCAGAGCAGACTTGATGGGTCAAGTGGCCTAATTCTGCTCCTATGTCTTATGGTCTAACTGTCATATAATTGTCCAGCTGTCAAGGAGCTGTGCAGCCATCAAAGAGCTATAACTGAGCTGCCCAGCTGCCAATGAACAGTCCAGCTGTCATGGAACTGTAGAGGAACTGTCCAACTATCAAGGAATAATCCAGCTATCATGCTAGTGCTGTCTAGCCATCAAACCTTTCCAGAAGTGTCAAACCTTAAAAGCTGCCCAGCAAGTGCTAATGCTATGAAGAAACGATCCAAAGATACTGGGCGGGATTCTCTCAGCCCACACCGGGCCGGGCGCGAACAGATAGGCCGAGTGGTCGCAAAAGAAATCCGAGTTCTGCCGGCACTGTCCACATGTGGTCTTACCCGGCGGGACCTCGGTATGCATCCTTTCGGGGGCGACCTGATGGGGGGGGAAGGGTGTGTCCGACCCCGGGGGGGAGCCCTCCGCTGTGGCCTGTCCCGCGATCGGGGCCTACCAATCGGCGGGCCGGCTTCTCAGGCTGGGTACCTCTTTTGCTCCGCTCCGGTCCCTGTAGCCCTCCGCCATGTTGTGTCAGGGACGGTGCGGAGAAGGAAGCCACCGCGCATGCACTCAATCGTGTCGGTCGCAGCGCACATGTGCAGACCCGAGGTGCCCATTTGACGCTGCTATCGGCAGCTGGAGCAGCGTGGGTTGCTCCAGTGCCGTTCTGGCCTCCTGTAGGGCTCAGAATCGCTGCTCCTGGGGGCCTGTTGATGCCGTCGTAAAACGCAATGGCGTTTACGACGGCGTCAACACTTAGCCTCAGGATCAGAGAATCACGCCCACTAGGTGAGTTGGCATGCAAGGAGTAAGGGCAAATGGTGGGGGACATGGGTTGACATAAGTTGGCACTAATTTGGCATTGGATATCGGGCAATGGAGGATGAATAAGGGGCACTAAGTTTGCATAGGGTGTAAGGGGGTGATGGTAGGTGGTAGAGGAGCATGGGATGGCATAAGGGACATAGGTGCCATGGCAGTAGGTGGGAGCATTGGTTGGCATAGGTTGGCATGGATAGGCTTTTTGGAATTTGTTGGGGAGTGAGGTGGCGAGGACTGAGGGTTGTAGGACTGTTTTTTATTCTATTTTGAAAGATTTTTTAAAAACACAGTAGTATCCCGGGCACCTTTGGGGGCCATCTGCCCAGATTAATTGTTTAGCCCGTACCCCCCCCCCCCCCCCCCCCCCCCCCCAAATCAAATAACCAACCTGTAGCTGGACATTTTTAAAGGTTAGATTTGCTGAGGTGGGTAATCTCCCAACTCAGTGGACCCAACCAGAGAGCAGAAGAAATCTGGGCCATTACATGGCTGAATCAAATTACTTAGACGACCCTCGGTCTTTGTTCCTGTACCATGTTCAAAATTGTACTGTTGTGTTTACATTCCCTGTCCTCATTCTTCCTGTCAAAATGTATTATTTCACACTTCTCTGCATTAAATTTCTTCTGTGATTTGTCTGCCGTTTTTACCAGTGTGTTATGCCTTTGTGAAATCTGCAACTATGTTCCTCATTGTTTGATCCATTTCTGTTCGATTAACAGGATCCAGTGAATTTGTTCAATTCTACATAGCGAGCTCAGTACAAACAAAAAACACTTCATTCTGTTGTTTGTGACTGACTGAATGGAACCTAGTGAATTGATTTAATTGTGTTAAACTCAAACTCCAAAAATTGAACACATTAATTTACTCACAAATGGCTCAGTGAATTGGATCCAGCAACATCATTTTATCATGTGTTGGTGACTCAATGTAATCCGCTGAATTATAATGTGCATGGAATTGAGCTAATTAGCCAATCAATATACCTTCACTACTCTGTAGTCTACCTCAAATATCCTTACCCCAAATCCTGGACCTGCTGTTTCAGAGTTGTTATGTTCCGCTGGGTAAATATCCAGGCAGATTCTCTAGCACAATTGCTATAATGTTGACACGAGAGACACAGAATACCTTGTTTAAAACCACAACATTGTAACAGCTGTCATCTGACATTTGAGGTTGGACCTGTCTATTTTGATGTTTTGCAAAACATGATTTCCTCAGTCCATCTGACCGAACTTCAACCTGTCTCTTTGTCGCAATGAATTAATTGGTCAACTATACGCAGTATTTCACCTGAATGGTAATGGGATGGTTTAGCTTGTAACTTGAGAGTACAGGGGTCAAACAGCACGGAATTTCAGTTACATTAACATACAGTTCACTGCAAAGCCATCCTTTAAAGTGCAACTAAACTCTGGGAGAAAAACAAAACACCATCGGCTGGATTCTCCAACGGTGGGATCCTCCGTTTCGCCGGCAGCGCACACATGTCCTTGGATTTCCTAACAGTGTGGGGGTGCCCATAATGGGAAACCCCATTGGCAGGTTGGCAGGACGGATGATCCCGCTGCGAGTGGGGGCGCGCCGCACGAGAAAATGGGTGTGATGGGATAGAGAATCCCGTCCCAAGCTTTTCAATATGCTTTCAATTTTATTACCATTAATTGTGGTCAATTTTTCCAATTGATTATGAATTCTATTATCACTACTGTTTTATATGATAACGCCAATCTTAAAGTGTCAGAATAGAATTCTGTAACACAGAATTCAGGGAGCATAGGGATAAAGGAGGGGAAAATGGCTTTTGTTCCCTAGAATTTAATGATTCTTTTGCTACGTTCTTGAAGTACAGATTTTATTATGGAACACAAACGGCGGGATTCTCCGTTTCTGGGACTAAGTGTTGATGCTGGCGTAGGATTCGTGGACTTTTACGACAGCAAAACTGATGCTGAAACTGGACCGATTCAGCGACTGTGGAGGGGCTAGCACCGGCGCCACATGGAACACAATCGATTCCAATGAAAAACTGTGCGGGATTCGCCGGGTCCAAGATTGACACTGGTGTCATGAGAATGTCATTTTAAGAAATGGTTAGCTGCTCATGTTACTGAAGTGATGTCAGAGTGTGGGTGGAGCTGAGTTCTGGTTGTGCTTTTTAGTTTCACTTTGAGAAAAAGCTTGGGTGTGTCTGGGTTTTCCAGTGAGCTGCAGCTGAAGTTAAACAAAGAGCTGTCCTGTTAATCTCTGCCATCCAAAGACTATCCCTGGATCATTTGGTGAATTCAGAATTATAAATGCTCTCAGTAGTGAATGTGAACCTAATGTGCTCCTGTTTAAAGGTTTGTTCAGTCTTTTGGATGTTAAAAGGACAGCTTAAAGGATTACTTAGTGTTGTATTCTTTGGGGGTTATCTTTGAATTAATGGTTGCTAAGATATTCACTGTTTGTGTTAAAAAGATTAACTTGAGTTCATAGAATAAACACTGATTTGTTTAAAAAAATACTGGTCCATTTCTGCTGTACCATACCTGTGGAGTGAGCCATGTGCTCCCCATACCACAATCTATTAAAAGTTGTGGGTCAGGTGAACTCCATGATGCACTTTGGGATTCTCTAAACCCTGACCCATAACACTGGGTAGGCTGACAAACTGCAGCCGCATGTACACACTTCATTCTCCACACTCACTGGATGTGCTGGAACTTGCCCATACAACTGTTGCGTTGGCTGAGGCCCATCGGAGGGGAAGCATCGCATTTGTCCCGGAGAAATCCGGGTCAGGCCCACTAAAGCCATGCAAATGGTGTTTACGGTACCATATTGGCTACGCTGTCGAGGTGACAGAGAATTGCAATTTTTGCGTCAAATATGCGCCCGGCATGATTTTGGTGTTGGAACCGACTCTCCGCCCAATTGCGTCCCACGATTTCGGCTTTGGCCAACGGAGAATCCCACCCAAAACCTTTTACCACCAGCCATTATTCTGGTGATTTTTAACTTGATCATGTTTTATAAGATTATGGGCCAGGTTTTTAAAATGGTGGGTGTGGCCCAGATGCAAACACCTTCTCCCATTTCCAACAGGTTTAATCTCAGCCCATTGGGGAAAATGAGAGGACTGGGTGTGGTAGTATCAGGTATTGCGGTACCCGAGAGGCTGTAGACCATTGGGTAAGCCTAGCAGCTTGCCATTGGATGTTGGTATGTGGCTCCGCCCTGACAGGCGGGGTATAAGAACAGATGCCATCCCAGCAGCCCTCATTCTGTACCGAAGCTGCTGGGGAACAGATCTAGTCTATTAAAGCCTTAAGTTATGAAATCACTTCACCTTGAATGTAATTGATCGTGCATCAATTTAATAGACTAGACTTAAGCTGGAAGGATGGATCTCCGAATCAAACCGGAGTGTCTACAACTCAGCCCCCATGCGGAAAACCCGGCTGCAATATTTAAACACTTTCTGGCGTGTTTTAAAGACTACCTCGAGACGGCCGGAGGCACCCCCACAGAAGGACAGAAAATGCATCTCCTGCGCTCAAGAGTCAGCCCTGGGATCTACACCCTTATCGAGGAAGCGGAGGACTATGATGCCGCAATCGAACTGTTAAAAGGACATTATATCCACCCTGTAAATCAGGTCTACGCACGACACCTGCTTGCAACTAGACGGCAAAGCCCCGGGGAATTGTTGGGGGATTTCTACCGGGCGCTACTGGTGCTGGGCCGAAACTGTGGCTGCCCGCAAGTTTCGGGGAGCGAGCACACGGAACTTTTAATCGGGGATGCCTTTGTAGCAGGTATGATCTCCTCAGAGATCCGCCAAAGACTCCTAGAAAAGGACACCCTGGGACTTAGAGAGGCACGGGCATTGGCAGGGTCCATGGACGTAGCCGCCCAAAACACGCAGTCCTATGCGCCCAACTGCGCGGCGGCCTCCTGGGCTGTGTGGCACCCCGCAGCGGCAGCCCCACAGACCTTCCCCCTGGCCCCGCAGGCCTGCGCTGCGAGACGGCACGCTAACGCCGCCGGGCCCCGCTGTTTCTTCTGCGGCCAGGCAAATCATCCCCGCCCGCGCTGCCTGGCCCACACCGCCACCTGCAAAGGGTGCGGCAAGAAGGGCCACTTTGTGGGGGTCTGTCAGGTCCGCGCCGTGGCCTCCAGCGACTCCGGACCGCCGCGGCAACACCCCCTTCAGGCCCCGACCGGCTAGCGCTCACTGCCACCCCCCTATCCTAGGGCCACGTGCGACCCACGGGTGCGGCCAACTTCCCCCCCCGGACACCACGCTGCACAGGTGGGCACCGCCATTTTGTCCATCTCCGCCGCCATCTTGTCCACCCCCGGCCACCATGTGCGACCCATGGGTGACGCAATCTTGGATGGGGCCCCAGGCCCCCAGCACGGCTGACTACACGCTGCCCAATCAGAACTCGCATCTGCTTTGTCTGGCCTCGGTGACACTGGACCAAAGTCGACCTGGGACACTCGCAACAGCAACAACGATGGTCTTCATCAACGGCCACGAGACGTCTTGCCTGATTGACTCTGGGAGCACGGAAAGCTTTGTTCACCCCGACACGGTAAGGCGCTGTTCACTTGTTACCCACCCTGCAAACCAAAGGATCTCCCTGGCCTCCGGGTCACACTCGGTGGAGATAAAGGGGTTCTGCCTATCGAACCTCACTGTCCAAGGCAGGAGATTCAACAATTTCCGCCTTTATGTCCTGCTGCACCTCTGCGCGGCTATCCTCCTGGGGTTGGACTTCCAATGTAACTTGCAAAGCCTGACCTTTAAATTCGGCGGCCCTATACCCCCCTTTACTGTCTGCGGCCTCGCGACCCTTAAGGTCGACCCACCTTCCCTGTTTGCGAACCTCACTCCAGATTGCAAACCCATCGCCACCAGGAGCAGACGGTACAGTGCCCAGGACCGGACCTTCATCAGGTCAGAGGTCCAAAGGCTGCTGGGGGAAGGGGTCATTGAAGCGAGCAACAGTTCCTGGAGAGCTCAAGTAGTGGTGGTAAAGACCGGGGAGAAACATAGGATGGTCATTGACTACAGTCAGACCATCAACAGGTTTACGCAGCTGGACGCGTACCCTCTCCCCCGTATAGCCGACCTGGTAAACAGGATCGCGCAATACAAGGTCTTCTACATGGTGGATCTCAAGTCCGCCTACCACCAGCTACCCCTCCGTAATAGTGACCGCAAGTACACTGCCTTTGAAGCAGATGGGCGGCTCTATCAATTTTTAAGAGTTCTCTTTGGTGTCACTAATGGGTATCGGTCTTCCAGCAAGAGATGGACCGAATGGTTGACCGGTACGGCTTACGCGCAACGTTCCCGTATCTGGATAACGTCACCATCTGCGGCCATGACCAGCAGGACCACGACACCAACCTCCTCAAATTTCTCCAGACCGCTAAAATCCTTAACTTAACGTACAATAAGGATAAATGTGTATTTAGCACTGACCGTCTAGCCATTCTAGGCTACGTAGTGCGAAATGGAGTTATAGGCCCCGACCCTGAGCGCATGCGCCCCCTTCTGGAGTTCCCCCTCCCTCACTGCTCCAAGGCCCTGAAAAGCTGTGGGTTTTTCAGTTACTACGTCCAGTGTGTCCCTAACTACGCAGACAAAGCCCAACCCCTAATCCAGTCCACAACCTTCTCCCTGCCGACGGAGGCCCGCCAGACCTTCAGCCGCATCAAAGCAGACATTGCAAAGGCCACGATGCACTCAATCGACGAGTCCCTCCCCTTCCAGGTCGAGAGCGATGCATCCGACGTAGCTCTGGCGGCCACCCTCAACCAAGCGGGCAGGCCCGTGGCCTTCTTCTCCCGTACCCTCCATGCTTCCGAAATTCGCCATTCCTCGGTCGAAAAAGAGGCACAAGCCATAGTTGAAGCTGTGAGACATTGGTGGCATTACCTGGCCAGCAGGAGATTCACTCTCCTCACGGACCAACGGTTGGTTGCTTTCATGTTCGATAATGCACAGCAGGGCAAGATTAAAAACGACAAGATCTTGCGGTGGAGGATAGAACTCTCCACCTTCAACTACGAGATCTTGTACCATCCGGGGAAGCTAAACGAGCCTCCTTATGCACTGTCCCGTGGCACTTGTGCCACTGCACAAGTGGACCGCCTCCGAGCCCTCCACGAGGACCTCTGCCACCCGGGGGTCACTCGTTTCTTCCACTTCATCAAGACCCGCAACCTGCCCTACTCCATCGAGGAGGTCAGGACAGTCACCAGGGACTGCCAAATCTGGGCGGAGTGCAAACCGCACTTCTACCAGCCAGAGACAGCGCACCTGATCAAGGCTTCCCGTCCCTTTGAGTGCCTCAGTATGGACTTCAAATGCCCCCTCCCCTCCACCGACCGCAACACGTATTTCCTGAACGTGATTGACGAATACTCCCGGTTCCTGTTCGCCATCCCCTGCCCCGACATGACCGCAAATACTGTCATCAAGGCCCTCCAGGGTATCTTTACACTGTTCAGGTTCCCCGCGTACATACACAGTGATAGGGGGTCCTCCTTTATGAGCGACAAACTGCGCCAATTACTGCTCAGCAAGGACATCGCCTCAAGCAGGACGACCAGTTACAACCCCCGGGGAAACGGGCAGGTAGAGAGGGAGAATGGAACGGTCTGGAAGACCGTCCTACTGGCCCTGCGGTCCAGGAATCTCCCAGTCTCCCGCTAGCAGGAAGTCCTCCCGGAGGCCCTCCACGCCATTCGGTCGCTGCTCTGTACAACCACCAATCAGACACCTCATGAACGTCTCCATGTCTTCCCCAGGAAGTCCTCCTCCGGGACCTCGCTCCCAACCTGGCTAGCGATACCCGGACCCATCCTGCTTCGGAAGCACGTGCGGGTGCACAAGTCGGATCCTGTTGGTCGAGAAGGTCCACCTGCTGCACGCTAACCCCCAGTACGCCTACGTGGTGTTCCCTGACGGCCGGCAAGATACAGTCCGGAACCCCACGCCGGAACCCCACGCACACCCGAACCATTACCCCGACCCCCTCCCCCCCCACAGCACTTCACTGGGGGGTCGGTCCTCCCGCCGCCCCTGCCTAGGCCATCCCACCCACCGACACCCCCTACAGGCACCCCCCTCTCGGGTCCACCATTTGCCCCACCTGCTGCCATGGACGACAAAGCCACGCTCCTGGAGTCGCAGACGCCCGGACACCCACCAGAACCACCACAGAGGCTCAGATGATCCAGGAGGATGACCAGACCACCCAACCGACTTATTGCTACACTGTAACTGTATCTGTGCATGAACACTGACTATATACATCTGCCACACTTGTAAATACTCACGGTACCTCCATATCTGATCATACCATGTTAAATGCAATTGCAACCACTGGCCACCACCCCGCCTGATTCTTTTTAAACAGGGGGTGAATGTGGTAGTATCAGGTATTGCGGTACCCGAGAGGCTGTAGACCATTGGGTAAGTGTAGCAGCTTGCCATTGGATGTTGGTATGTGGCTCCGCCCTGACAGGCGGGGTATAAGAACAGATGCCATCCCAGCAGCCCTCATTGGCTCGAAGCTGCTGAGGAACAGATCTAGTCTATTAAAGCCTTCAGTTATGAAATCACTTCAACTTGAGTGTAATTGATCGTGCGTCACTGGGATTCACGGAAGAGGAAAGCCCAAGCTCAGTAGGGAGATTTAAAATCAGTACTAATTTCTATCAGACCTCACTTTGGCTGTTACCAGCGTCTTAAGCCACATGTGGGATCCGTAAATTTCTCGAGTAAGCATAAATGCTCTCGAAGGACGAAGTTCAGTATAACCATGATCTGTATGATCTGATTTTTTTCAACCCTCTGCTCCTTAAACATCAAAATAAAACAAGCTGCAGCAAGAGTAAAAAAATAAGACCCTCTGCTGGACTGCTTTATTGACAGGTGTAAGTTTAAAAAAATAGCAGTAGCATCTGGCCATTCAGTTTTAATAGAGGTGTTAATATTTTCACAAGGGCTAGCATTATCTCGTTATGTATGCTTGGCTGAGTTTCAAGTGCCAAAATTATCTTGCAGAGGGTTCTGAGTTCACAATTTGATTGATATTTTAAAGAGGGTAATAAAGTGTTTGCCATCTTTGGAAATAGAAGTTTGTATTTGTAAAATATTGATCACTTGAGGAGGTTAAAATGCTTTGGAAGGGTTTTATGAATGGGGCCTTAATTGTTCACTCTCAAGTGTGTAGAAGTGAGAAGTGTAGTAGCATAGGAGATTTTATTATCTTCTCACCTCCACATGGCTCCTGAGATCTTCCTCTGATTGATACTGGGGGGTGGCATGGATGGTATGAGAGGCCATTGTGGATAGGTGGGGGAATGAGTTGGCATTGAGATGGCATGGAGTGTACAAGGGGCTATTGGGGTTGGTAGGGGTGCAAGGGGGTATGAGGGTTGAGGGCTACAGGATCTAAAATGTCTAAAATAACCAGAATGAAATCCCAGAGAGCCAAGATGGGTCTTCTTAGCAGCTCACCTTGCCACTCACCCTTCCCTGTGGCTACCTATGCATCGCTTCTGATAGTGTTGGGCCCAGCTCTATCCTGAATCTGTTTCCTCCCACCTCAACACGGAGCAAAAATTTTGGATACTTTTGACTAAGACCGATCCAGTCTGGAAATGTCCTGATTCAAGCTACCCACCCTGGAAGTTAATATCCAGACCTATCTGTGGTGAAGTACTTAGATATTAGGATATTAACATATCTCACTACTTGGTAAGCATGTGGATGGTAAATTAATACTCAATTTCACCAAATGTTTTGCCCTGCAAACAGAGTTTCTTGATGATATATTTTTTAGATACTGATCAATGTGATGAAAATCTTTGACTAAATTCTTTGTTTTCTGGGACTAACTAACTGCAAAGTGAAACATTTTAGAGATTTAACCTATCCCAATTTGTATGGGCAATGGGATAAACCCTAAATTATATCAATTGAAGATTAAAAAAGAAAAGGGCATATGTGATCGAGGAATTAACTCTGCAGTTCTTGCTATATTCCCAACTTTGCCAAAGTATCACCTGGTCTGTGACAAAACAATAAAATTAGTTTAGGTTTGAATTTAAATTCAGTATTGTTAAGAAATAAAGAATCTAGTTATTTAGCATTTTAACATGCCGCCCAGGAATGGCCACAAGTAATGAGCATGGCATGAATTACTTGGATATTGGTTACTGTTAAATGAGTAAATGCAGGAGCCATTTTGCACACAGTGTTATCACAAAATCAACAGTGACATAAACAAAGAAGTCTAATTTTCATCAAGGTAAGAATGTTGTCCAGGCCCCTGGAAGAAATTCCTTCTCATGTTTGAATAGTGCCAAGGGATCTTTGATGTGCGATGAAGCTGTCAGTGCAAGCGAACATACACCCAACTCATCTGAAAGATATCCCCTCTGACAATACAACACTCCCTCCATATTGCACTACAATTGCCAGAGATATTATATATTCAAGCTCTAGAGTGGGTTTGAAGCCATTTTTATCAACACTTAAAGATAAAAACAGCTTTATATAGATTGTAAAATATAAAAGCAACGTTTGTCTTTCAACTATTTTTAGTGCAAAATCACAAATCCAGCTTTCTTCTACATTTTTCTCACCATCCAGTGCAAACATTTATGGGAATGAGAAAAACTGACTAGAAACACAGAAAAATACAGCACAGAAAAAGCCCTTCAGCCCATCGAGTCTGCACCGCTGCATGACAGGCACCTGATCTGCCAATCCTAATCACATTTGCCAGCACTTGGCCTAGAGCCTCAAATGTTAAGCCATGCCACGTACTCATCCAGGTACTTTTCAAAGGCGGTGATGCAACCTGCCTGTATCACCCTCCCAGGCAGTGCATTCCAGACCGTCACCGCACTCTGGGTGAAAATATTTTTCCTCAAACCCCCCTGAACCTCCTACCCCTCACCTTGAACTTGTGTCTCCTCGTAACCGACCCTTCAACTAAGGGGAACAGCTGCTCCCTATCCACCCTGTTCATGCCCCTCATCATCTTGTACACCTCGATCAAGACACCCTCAGTCTCCTCTGCTCCAGCAAAAACAAACCAAGCTTATCCAACCTCTATTCATAACTTAAATGCTTCAGCCCAAGCAACATCCTGGCAAAACACCTCTGCACCCGCTCCAGTGCAATCACATCCTTCCGAGAATGTGGCGACCAGAACTGCACACAGTACTCCAGCCATCTCAGTTATTTATATAAATGATGTGGAGATGCTGGCGTTGGACTGGGGTGAGCACAGCAAGAAGTTTTACAACACCAGGTTAAAGTCCAACAGGTTTGTTTCAAATCACTAGCTTTCAGAGCACTGCTCCTTCCTCAGGTGAATGAAGAGATAGGTTCCAGAAACATCTATATAGACAAAGTCAAAGATGCAAGATGATACTTTGAATGCGAGCATTTGCAGGTAATTAAGTCTTTACAGATCCAGAGAGAGGGGTAATCCCAGGTTAAAGAGGTGTGAATTCTCTCAAAGCAGGACAGTTGGTAGGATTTCACAAGCCCAGGCGGTGGGGGATGAATGTAATGCGACATGAATCCAAGGTCCCAGTTGCGGTCATACTCATGTGTGCGGAACTTGGCGATAAATTTCTGCTCGGCGATTCTGCGTTGTTGCGCGTCCTGAAGGCTGCCTTGGAGAACGCTTACCCGAAGATCAGAGGCTGAATGCCCTTGATTGCTGAAGTGTTCCCCGACTGGAAAGGAACATTGTTGCCTGGCGATTGTCGCGCGATGTCCGTTCATCCGTTTTTGCAGCGTCTGCATGGTCTCGCCAATGTACCACGCTTCGGGACATCCTTTCCTGCAGCGTATGAGGTAGACAATGTTGGCCGAGTCACACGAGTATGTACCGTATGTCATGATGTGCAGACATGCAGATAATGATATTCAGACAGGCACAGACAGGCAGCTAATGAACACAGAGAACAGGACATGACCAATGAGCAGGCAGGACACTCAGGGGTGGTATCTCACTATAAAAGGCACAAGGCGCTCACACTCTGCCTCTTTCCACTGATGAATATCTACAGAGTGAGTCAGGGTGTATTTACGGAATCTCACCTCCAGCACGTGGTTAAGAGCTAGTCTGGTTCAGTCAGACAGAGTAACCACACTTAGGTTAGCAGAAAGTCGAACTCATAGAGAACTGTGCTAACTGTGCTACTGGTTCAATAACTCAGATTGAACTAACTTCAAGGTCTGGAATAGCTTTTGTTTAAAGCTGCATCCAGTTGCAGCCTGTGTTATCCCAGAGTACATAACACAACATGCTACCAGGAGACTGCTTATCTAGATGGTTTACCTCAGTCCGTTCCATGATGACCAGCGAATGTATCCCGTCACCATGGAGCAGATTCAGGCTCCTCACCAGCTCAGGACCTCCGGCAATCTCAGTGCCAACTGGCGGACATTCAAGTAAAAGTTCCTGCTGTACATCGAAGCTTCAGACCTCGTGGGTGCGTCTGATGCAAGGAAGATCGCGCTTCTCCTCTCAACAGCGGATGATCAAGCCATCAAACTCTTCAACTCTTTTCACTTCACCGAAGGCCAGGGCAAGACAAAGTTTCAGACCATCCTGGACAAGTTTGACAGTCACTGTGAAGTGGACACCAATGAAATCTTCGAGCGCGACATATTCAAACAGCGTCTACAAGGTAAAGATGAATCTTTCAACTCCTTCTTAACTAACTTTCACCTGCTAGCGCTGTCCTGCAACTTTGGTGATATTGCTGACTCCATGATCAGAGACCAAATCGTTTTTGGAGTTCACACTTAGCCTCTGAGAGAGCTACTGAAAATCAAGCATATGACCCTGCCAGTCACGATTCAAACATGCACAGTGCATGAGCACGCCAAAAATCGCTATGCTCAGTACAAATCGGCTGAAAATGAGAAACTTGCCCCCCACGAGGTAGAGAGTGTGCAGGCCATCTCCCGGATGCAGCGCCTCAGCATTGATGAAAGCGGCCATTTCACGCGCTTTTCCCGGGGCCCCACGTATGCGCAATGCGAATGGGATAACGAAACGGCCTACACACGCACTGCGCATGTGCGATGACGCGCGGAGCGGCAGGACGCCGACGTCATAACGTGCTCGAACTGCGGCAACGCCCACTTAAAGAAACACTGCCCTCTAAGAGGCAGGCGATGTTTAAACTGTGGGAAGCCTGGACACTATGCAGCCTTGTGCAGTTCTGCACCACCAGTCAGGGGCCAGGGCTTCCAATTCTGACGACGGCGCATTCAGTGTGTGCAACAACGATTACAGGATTCCGATCCTGGCAGCACAACGGATCCAGAGGAAGAATGCCTGGACTTCGCCTACTGTGTGGGCATCATTACCAAATGTGAATATGCCACATCAAACTCATCACAAATTCAATCCATCCTCGCTGTGGTTTCTGCGGACGAATGGCGTGCGGTGATGCAAGTCAACCACTGCTCCATCCAGTTTAAGCTGGACACAGGTGCTTCTGCCAACCTCCTCTCACAGGCAGATTTCAAACGCATCAGGAAGCCCTCCAAGGCCCTTCCCACAGCCTGCAGGCTCCTGGACTACAACGGAAATGCTATCACGGCACTGGGATCCTACCATCTACTCGTCTCCAACCGGAGCACCCATGCACGGTTACGTTTTGAAACTGTCAAGCCAGGCAGGGCATCCCTACTTGGCACACATGCCTGCAAGCAGCTGAACCTCGTGCAGCGGGTTTACACAACGGCATCCTCCAATGTGGATCTTCAGGCCGGCATTGACGACATCCTCGCTCAGTATCCGGATGTGTTCGACGGGATGGGCACGCTGCCATATCGATACAAGATTCTTCTATGACCTGATGCCAAGCCAGTGGTCCACGCACCACGCCGGGTCCCGGGAGCACCTGAAGGCACAGCTCAAGGATCTTCAGCAACAGGGCATCATTTCCAAGGTAACCGAACCGACTGACTGAGTCAGCTCGACGGTATGTGTTAGAAAGCCTTTGGGAGACCTGCGCATCTGCATTGATCCCAAGGATCTCAATAAGAATATAATGCGTGAACACTACCCCATCCCGAAGTGAGAGGAACTCACCAGTGAGATGGCACACGCACGTTTTTTCACCAAGTTAGATTTGTCACATGGATTTTGGCAAATCCAGCTGGATAAGTCCAGCAGAAGGCTCTGAACCTTCAACACACCATTTGGCAGATACTGCTATAATCGCATGCCGTTTGGCATTTTCTCGGCATCGGAGATCTTCCATCGCATCATGGAGCAGATGATGGAGGGCATTGAAGGGATTCGTGTGTACGTGGATGACATCATCATATGGTCCACGACTCCTGAAGGGCATGTTTCCCATCTCCCGGCGTCTGATGAGAAGGTGATTCGTATCCGCGAGGAGACAGCCAAAGACCCCCTCTTGCAGCGTTTCATGCACCACCTCGCCAATGGCTGGCAGAAAGGGCAGTGCCCTCAATTTTACAATGTAAAGGACAACCTGACGGTGATTGATGGTATCCTCCTCAAGCAGGACCGGATTGTCATTCCACTCAGTCTCCAGAGCTTGCTGCTCCGCCAAATCCATGAACGCAGTCCAATCACTTGGAACCAGATACGGGGTCCGCCCTGAATGGCGCAAAGCCCCATGGGACTATAAAATAGAGTCCCCAAGTTCAAATCGGTCTTCTTGGCAGGGTCACTCAGCAGCTCGAACCAACCCTTGACAGTGAACTGCCTAAGCTGCCTCAACAACCAAGTAAGTCTCCAATCAACGCACGCTACGAGATAGGCACTCCTAGCTACCAGTCCGTACCAGCTTTTGAAGCCTGCAGACTCAGAATCGAATGGAAGGCCATTTGTTCCCCTGACCTGGTGGGCCAGTTCCGAAGCTAAGTATAGGCCTTTTAGTGATAGAGATAGTCTAGTAAATAGAGTTGTATGCATGAGTAGTGATTTACTGTGTATAATAAATGTGTTTTGATTTGAATCTTACTAATTGGTGTGTTGAGTTATTGATCAATACTTGAACTTGAACCTCGTGGCAGTATCATAAAGATACCTGGCGACTCTAGAGCAAAGGTTATAGAAACAGAGCAAATTAAGTAAAGATACAACGAGCAACGAATTAAGAGCCAACCAAAGTTAGCAACAACATGTAAGTACGTTCCCATATGCCAACAAAACATGAAAAAAAAGGAGAGATGTCATGATGTGCAGACATGCAGATAATGATATACAGACAGGCACAGACAGGCAGCTAATGAACACAGAGAACAGGACATGACCAATGAGCAGGCAGGACACTCAGGGGTGGTATCTCACTATAAAAGGCACGAGGCGCTCACACTCTGCCTCTTTCCACTGATGAACATCTACAGAGTGAGTCAGGGTGTATTTACATATCACACCTCCAGCATGTGGCTAAGAGCTAGTCTGGTTCAGTCAGACAGAGTAACCACACTTAGGTTAGCAGAGATTCAAACTCATAGAGAACTGTACTACTGGTTCAATAAATCAGATTGAACTAACTTCAAGGTCTGAAGAAACTTTTGGTTAAAGCTGCATCCAGTTGCAGCCTGTGTTATCCCAGAGTACATAACACAACACCGTGTACCTGGTGGGTGGTGTTCTCACATGTACTGGTGGTACCCATGTCGATGATCTGGCACGTCTTGCAGAGATTGCCATGGCAGGGTTGTGTGGTGTCGTGGTTGCTGTTCTGAAGGCTGGGTAGTTTGCTGTAAACAATGGTTTGTTTGTGGTTGGGCGGTTGTTTGAAGGTAAGTAGTGGGGGTGTGGGGATGACCTTGGCAAGATGTTTGTCTTCATCGATGACGTGTTGAAGGCTGCAAAGAAGCTGTTGCAGTTTTTCTGCTCTGGGGAAGTACTGGACGATGAAGGGAATTCTGTCGGTTGTGTCCCGTGTTTATCTTCTGAGGAGGTCGGTGCGGTTTTTTGCTGTGGCGCGTTGGAACTGTCAATCAATGAGTCGAACATAGAACATAGAAAAATACAGCACAGAACAGGCCCTTCGGCCCACGATGTTGTGCCGCACCTTTGTCCTCGATTAATCATGGATTATCATTGAATTTACAGTGCAGAAGGAGGCCATTCGGCCCATTGAGTCTGCACCGGCTCTTGGAAAGAGCACCATACCCAAAGTCAACACCTCCACCCAACAATAAGGGCAATTTTGGACACTAAGGGCAATTTATCATGGCCAATCCACCTAACCTGCACATCTTTGGACTGTGGGAGGAAACCGGAGCACCCGGAGGAAACCCACGCACACACGGGGAGGATGTGCAAACGCCGCACAGACAGTGACCCAAGCCGGAATCGAACCTGGGACCCTGGAGCTGTGAAGCAATTGTGCTATCCACAATGCTACCGTGCTGCCCTTAAGAACAAATAAATCTGCATGATATCATTTTACCGTAATCCATGTACCTATCCAATAGCTGCTTGAAGGTCCCTAATGTTTCTGACTCAACTACTTTCACAGGCAGTGCATTCCATGCCCCCACTACTCTCTGGGTAAAGGACCTATCTCTGACATCCCCCTATATCTTCCACCATTCACCTTAAATTTATGTCCCCTTGTAATGGTTTGTTCCATCCGGGGAAAAAGTCTCTGACTGTCTACTCTATCTATTCCCCTGATCATCTTATAAACCTCTATCAAGTCGCCCCTCATCCTTCTCCATTCTAATGAGAAAAGGCCTAGCACCCTCAACCTTTCCTCGTAAGACCTACTCTCCATTCCCGCAACATCCTGGTAAATCTCCTTTGCACCTTTTCCAAAGCTTCCACATTCTTCCTAAAATGAGGCGACCAGAACTGTACACAGTACTCCAAATGTGGCCTTACCAAAGTTTTGTTCAGCTGCATCATCACCTCATGGCTCTTAAATTTAATCCCTCTGTTAATGAACGCTAGCACACCATAGGCCTTCTTCACAGCTCTATCCACTTGAGTGGCAACTTTCAAAGATGCATGAACATAGACCCCAAGATCTCTCTGCTCCTCCACATTGCCAAGAACTCTACCGTTAACCCTGTATTCCGCATTCATATTTGTCCTTCCAAAATGGACAACCTCACACTTTTCAGGGTTAAACTCCATCTGCCACTTCTCAGCCCAGCTCTGCATCCTATCTATGTCTCTTTGCAGCCGACAACAGCCCTCCTCACTATCCACAACTCCACCAATCTTCGTATCGTCTGCAAATTTACTGACCCACCCTTCAACTCCCTCATCCAAGTCATTAATTAAAATCACGAACAGCAGAGGACCCAGAACTGATCCCTGCGGTACACCACTGGTAACTGGGATCCAGGCTGAATATTTGCCATCCACCACCACTCTCTGACTTCTATCGGTTAGCCAGTTCATTATCCAACTGGCCAAATTTCCCACTATCCCATGCCTCCTTACTTTCTGCAGAAGCCTACCATGGAGAACCTTATCAAATGCCTGACTAAAATCCATGTACACTACATCCACTGCTTTACCTTCATCCACATGCTTGGTCACCTCCACAAAGAATTCAATAAGACTTGTAAGGCAAGACCTCCCCTCACAAATCCGTGCTGACCATTCCTAATCAAGCAGTGTCTTTCCAGATGCTCAGAAATCCTGTCCTTGAGTACCATTTCCATGACTTTGCCTACCACCGAAGTAAGACTAACTGGCCTGTAATTCCCAGAGTTATCCCTAGTCCCTTTTTTAAACAGGGGCACGACATTCGCCACTCTCCAATCCCCTGGTACCACCCCTGTTGACAGTGAGGACAAAAAGATCATTGCCAACAGCTCTGCAATTTCATCTCTTGCTTCCCATAGAATCCTTGGATATATCCCGTCAGGCCCGGGGGACATGTCTAGTCATTCTCATATTTCTTACATGTGTGGAAAAGGCCTTGGGGTTTTCCTTGATCCTACCCTCCAAAGATTGTTCATGCCCTCTCTGAGCTCTCCTAATCCCTTTCTTCAGTTCCCTCCTGGCTATCTTGTATCCCTCCAACGCCCTGTCTGAAACTTGTTTCCTCAGCCTTACATAAGTCTCCTTTTTCCTCTTAACAAGACATTCAACCTCTCTTGCCAACCATGGTTCCCTCACTCGACCATCTCTTCCCTGCCTGACAGGGACATACATATCAAGGACACGTAGTACCTGTTCCTTGAACAAGTTCCACATTTCACTTGTGTCGTTCCCTGACAGCCTATGTTCCCAACTTATGCACTTCAATTCTTGTCTGACAACATTGTATTTACCCTTCCCCCAATTGTAAACCTTGCTCTGTTGCACGCACCTATCCCTCTCCATTACTAAAGTGAAAGTCACAGAATTTTGGTCACTATCTCCAAAATGCTCTCCCACTAACAAATCTATCACTTGCCCTAGTTCATTACCAAGTACATAGGGCAGCACGGTAGCATTGTGGATAGCACAATTGCTTCACAGCACCAGAGTCCCATGTTCGGTTCCGGCTTGGGTCACTGTCTGTGCGGAGTCTGCACATCTTCCCCTAGTGTGCGTGGGTTTCCTCCGGGTGCTCCGGTTTCCTCCCACAGTCCAAAGATGTGCAGGTTAGGTGGATTGGCCATGATAAATTGCCCTTCGTGTCCAAAATTGCCCTTCGTGTTGGTTGGGGTTACTGGGTTATGGGGATAGGGTGGAGGTGTTGACCTTGGGTAGGGTGCTCTTTCCAATAGCCGGTGCAGACTCGATGGGCCGAATGGCCTCCTTCTGCACTGTAAATTCTATGAAATCCAATATTGCCCCTCCTCTGGTTGGACAATCTACACACTGTGTTAGAAAAGCTTCCTGGACACACTGCACAAACACCACCCCATCCAAACTATTTGATCTAAAGAGTTTCCACTCAATGTTTGGGAAGTTAAAGTCACCCATGACTACTACCCTGTGACTTCTGCACCTTTCCAAGATCTGTTTCCCAATCTGTTCCTCCACATCTCTGCTACTATTGGGGGGCCTATAGAAAACTCCTAACAAGGCGACTGCTCCTTTCCTATTTCTGACTTCAACCCATACTACCTCAGTAGGCTGATACTCCTCGAACTGCCTTTCTGCAGCTGTTATACTATCTCGAATTAACAATGCAACCCCCCCCCCCCCACCCATCTCTTTTACCACCCTCCTAATCTTATTGAAACATCTATAACCAGGGACCTCCAACAACCATTTCTGCCCCTCTTCTATCCAAGTTTCCGTGATGGCCACCACATCGTAGTCCCAAGTACCGATCCATGCCTTAAGTTCACCCACCTTATTCCTGATGCTTCTTGCGTTGAAGTATACACACTTAAACCCATCTCCGTGCCTGCAAGTACTCTCCTTTGTCAGTGTTCCCTTCCCCACTGCCTCATTACACGCTTTGGCGTCCTGAATATCGGCTACCTTAGTTGCTGGACTATAAATCCGGTTCCCATTCCCCAGCCAAATTAGTTTAAACCCTCCCGAAGAGTACTAGAAAACCTCCCTCCCAGGATATTGGTGCCCCTCTGGTTCAGATGCAACCCGTCCTGCTTGTACAGGTCCCACATTCCCCAGAATGCGCTCCAATTATCCAAATACCTGAAGCCCTCCCTCCTACACCATTCCTGCAGCCCCGTGTTCAGCTGCACTCTCTCCCTATTCCTAGTCTCGCTATCACGTGGCACCGGCAACAAACCAAAGATGACAACTCTGTCTGTCCTGGCTTTTAACTTCCAGCCTAACTCCCTAAACTTGTTTATTACCTCCACACCCCTTTTCCTACCTACATCGTTGGCACCAATGTGCACCACGACTTCTGGCTGCTCCCCCTCCCCCTTAAGGATCCTGAAGACACGATCCGAGACATCCCTGGCCCTGACACCCGGGAGGCAACATACCTTCCGGGAGTCTTGCTCGCGACCACAGAATCTCCTATCTATTCCCCTAACCATTGAATCTCCTCCAACTATTGTTTTTCTATTCTTCCCCCCTTCCCTTCTGAGCCCCAGAGCCATACTCAGTGCCAGAGACCTGGCCGCTAGGGCCTTCCCCCAGTAGGTCATCCCCCCCAACAGCATCCCCCCCGAGGGATCCCTGCACTGTCTGCCTGTTTAGTTTTTTTTCCCTGACTGTAACCCAGCTATTCTTGTCCTGTACCTTCGGTGTGGTTACCTCCCTGTAACTCTTCTCTATCACCCCCTCTGATTCCCGGATGATCCGAAGTTCATCCAGCTTTAGCTCCAGTTCCCTAACACGGTCTTTGAGGAGCTGGGGTTGGGTGCACTTCCTGCAGGTATAGTCAGCGGGTACACCGGTGATATCCCTCACCACCCACATCCTACAGGAGGAGCATCATGCAACTGGCCTAGCCTCCATCCCCTCTTACCTTACAGAATATAGCTGCCCTGTGGACCAACTGGATCTCCGCTCTCCGACTCTGCTCCCAGTCAGCTGCACTCTCTGTAAACTCCTGGCTCTCTTTGCACTCTTTGTGGAAATGTAGGAAACAAAATGAAAGGAGCACCTTACTCCCTCCTCACCTAACTCCCTCAGTCACCAAACTCTCATTGTAGCACTCAAATGCACCAAATTCAGCACTCAGAATCCCTCAGTCACCAAACTCTTACTCTTGCCCTCAAATGCACCAAACTCAGCATTCAATCGAGCGCCATATCCTGTTCGTACGGGGGCATCTTTCAGTGTCTGGAGATGTCTGTTACACTCCTCCTTGTCTGAGCAGATCCTGTATATACGGAGGGCTTGTCCATAGGGGATGGCTTCTTTAATGTGTTTAGGGTGGAAGCTGGAGAAGTGGAGCATCGTGAGGTTATCCGTGGGTTTGCGGTAAAGCGAAGTGCTGAGGTGGCCGTCCTTGATGGAGACGAGTGTGTCCAAGAATGCAACCGATTCTGGAGAGCAGCCCATGGTTAGTCTGATGGTGAAATGGAACTTATTGATGTCATTGTGTCGTCGTTTCAGTGATTCTTCGCTGTGGGTCCAAAGGAAAACAAATGTCATCGATGTATATGGTGTACAACGTCGGTTAAAGGTCCTCTGCGGTAAAGAGGTCTTGTTCAAACTTGTGCATGAAGATGTTGCCATTTTGAGGTGCGAATTTGGTCCCCATGGCTGTTCCGTGTGTCTGGATGAAGAACCTGTTGTCGAAGGTGAAGACGTTGTGATCCAGAATAAAGCGGATGAGTTGCAGAATTGCGGCTGGAGATTGGCAGCTGTCGGTGTTGAGTACTGAGGCTGTTGCAGCAATGCCGTCGTCATGGGAGATGCTGGTGTAGAGTGCCGAGATGTCCATTGTGATGAGGAATGTTCCTGGTTCAACTGGTCCATGCTGAGTTTCTGTAAGAAGTCCGTCATATTGCAACAGAAGCTGGGCGTTCCTTGTACGATGGGTTTCAAGATGCCCTCGATGTAGCCAGAGAGGTTCTCACACAGGTTCTCATTGCCTAATACGATAGGACGGCCTGGTGTGTTGGCCTTGTGTATTTTCGGGAGGCAGTAGAGATCTCCAATGCAGGGAGTATGTGGGATGAGAGCACGTAGGGTGCTCTGAAGGTCTGGATCCAAGGTCTTGATCAGTCTGTTGAGTTGGCGGGTATGTTCCTTGGTCGAATCTGCGGGTAACTATCTGTAATGTTCCTGATTGTTGAGTTGTCAGTACACTTCTTTGCAGTAGTCCGATCTGTTCAGTATGACGGTGGCCCCTCCTTTGTCTGCTGGTTTGATGACGATGTTGCGGTTGCTCTTGAGAGCACGGATGGCGTTGAGTTGTGCTTGGGTGATGTTCGGGACTGTCTTGTGAATGCGACTGATGAATCTGGCATTGACGCGACTCCTGACTGCTTGAGCAGACATGTTGAGTCCAGGGCAGCGGCCTTCTGGAGGGGTCCTATTCCACTCTTTCCTCTTCGGTTGCCGCACCGTGGATCTTATATTTATATAAATAGTAAACAATAGGGGACCCAGCACAGATCCCTGTGGTAGGCCACTGGACACTGGCTTCCAGTCACTAAAGCAGCCATCTGTCACCACCCTCTGTCTCCTACAGCTCAACCAGCTTTGAATCCACCGTATCAAGTTCCCCTGTATCCCATGTCCATTTGCCTTACTGAAAAGTCTCCCTGGTGGTACTTTGTCAAATGCTTTGCTGAAATCCAGGTAAACTACATCAACTGCACTACCCACATCTACACACTTAGTCACGTGCTCAAAAAATTCAATCAAATTTGTTCAGCATGACCTCCCTCTGACAAAGCCATGTTGACTATTCTTGATCAAACCTTGCCTGTCCAAGTGGAGTTCGATTTTCTCTTTCCGAAATGTGTCCAATAGTTTCCACACCACTAATGTGAGACTCACTGCCTGTAGTTCCCTGGCTTATCCTTACAGCTTTTTCTTAAATAATGGGACCACATTCGCAGTTCTCCAGTTCTCTGGCACCTCTCCCGTGACCAGAGAAGAAATAAAAATTTGGCTCAAGGCCCTTACAATCTCCTCCCTTGCCTCCCACAGCACACTGGGACACAATTCATCTGGACCTGGCTATTTCTCTACTTTTAAGCCTGCCAACACCTCCAATGTCTTGTCCCTCCCTATGACAACTTACTTAATAACTTCACAGTCTCTCACCCCGAGTTCCATATCTGCCTCCTCATTGTTTTGGTTGAAGACAGATGTGAAATATTCATTTAACACTGTTATGGGCGAGGCATTTTCAGAACCCCAAAATGTATCGTGGAGTTCAACCAACATCCCCCTTTAATGTAATTGTGGCTTTTCCTAGCGCACGGCTTGTTCCCTAGGTGCGGGATTACAATTATGGACCCATGGGTTTTTAAACACAAAGCAATATTTATTCCATGAACTCAACTTAACATCTTAAATAAACATTGGATCTCTTAACACCCCTTACTTCAAAGATAACTACGAAAATATTACAACAGTAAATAATTCCTCAAACTGTTCCTTCAAACTTCCAAGAGACTTAACACCTTTAAACAGAATCACATCAGGTTAAAGGCTTTACTATTATGAGTTTAAATAACTTAAATGATCCAGAGATAGTCTTTCATGGTAGAGATCCAGCTCACTGCAAACACAGACACTCCCAAGCTCTTTTCAAACTGAAACTTCAAAATGGCTGAACTGCTCAGCTCCACCCACTCTCTGACATCACTGTTTTCTTAAAGGTACATTGCTTAAACATCCATGTCTTAAAGGTACTCTCACATGACACCTCCCCTCAAGAAAAAAAATAAACCATCAACTTCAAGATGGTTTCATTTTTCACTTTTGCACCATCCACTAAGAAATGCACCCAGTAAATACACTTTTTCATTTAAAGAAAACAACACACTCAGACAGATATAATAATATAGTCCATTTTTCTTCGTTCTTCTTCCTCCAACCGAATTCCTTCACGATTGACAGTCTCTTTGAACAAAGTCTCTGCACGATCCATCCATTCCTCTACTCCTCAGCATTTCTCTTTAGAATCAGATATTTTAGTTCAATCTGACCACAGAGCCCCTTGCAATTCTCCAATACAGGAGCATTGGTGATCACAGCTTTCAGGCAGTCAAATGCCTGTTGAAAGTCCGCTGTCCATTGATTTTTTTAACGTTTCTTCAGCAATTCCATCAGTGGAGTAATCACGCCACAAATCCTTTGACAGCTGTTCGATCAAATTCATTCATGCTAAGAGATCGCATTATTTCCCTTCGTCTTGAGGGTATCAGAAACTCCGCAAGGAAAGTGACCCGGGCTTCTCCAAATTCACTTTTGGCTAGGTTCATCACCAAACTCGCCGCCTCCAGTCGATCGAAGAACTTCATACGATGTTTAAAATGTTCTTTCCATGTCTGGAAGTTGAAAATAAAAGCAGATTGTCCCACTTTCTCAATGCAATCCTTCAAACGTGGGATAGGATAATATTCCATTCTTGTAACTGCATTCCCCTTTCTGTAGTCCACACACAACCGTTGGGGTACCGTCTGGTTTAGGTACCATCACTATGCGTGAGCTCCATTGGCTGCAAACCACTTCAATTATGCCATTGTTCAGCATACTCTCAATCTCTCGATTAACTGTGCCAATTTTAAAGGATTAAGTCTATATGGCTGTTGTTTGATAGGAACAGCATTTCCCACATCTACATCATGTATAGCAATTTTAGTACTTCCCAATTTATCTCTACAAACTTGCCCATGTGATATCAATAACTCTTTCAGGTCAGTTTGTTTTTCCTCTGGAAGGTAACTTAACAATTCATCCCAATTTTTAAGAACATCCTCATTTTCCAATTTAATTTGAGGTATGTCAAATTCACAGTCATCTGGATTTGGTTTGTCACTTTGAGTTAGAATCATTAAAACCTCCTTTTTCTCTCCTTCCCCTTCAAAGTACCTTTTAAGCTTATTCACATAACACACTCGGTGAGTCTTCCTTCTATCTGGTGTTTTTACCACATAATTCACCTCACTTAATTTCCTTTCAATCTGATACGGTCTACAAAACCTAGCTTTTAAAGGCTCACCTATCACTGGTAATAACACTAAAACGTTATCCCCACTGGCAAAACTACGAACTTTGGATTTCTTGTCCGCTAGCCGTTTCATCACATTTTGTGCAACCTTCAAATGTTGTCTCGCCAATCATCTGTTCTATTTAATCGTTCCCTAAAATGTGACACATATTCCTATAGTGTAATTTCTGATTTCTCACCCACCAATTTTTCCTTAATCAATTTAAGTGGTCCTCTTATCTCATGACCAAAAATTAGTTCAAAAGGACTAAATTTGGTAGACTTATTAGGTGCATCCCTAATTGCAAACAATACGAATGGAATTCTTTTATCCCAATCCTCTGGATAATCTTGACAATACGCCCTCAACATTGTCTTTAATGTCTGATGCCACCTTTCAAACGCTCCCTGCGATTCTGGATGGTACGCAGTTGATTTAAATTGTTTTATTTCTAAGCTATCCATAACTTCTTTGAATAATTTTGAAGTAAAATTTGATCCTTGATCCGATTGAATTTCTGTGGGTAGTCCATATCTAGGAAAGAATTTAAGTAACTCCTCCACACTCCTTTTAGCTGTAATATTACGTACTGGAATGGCCTCGGGAAACCTAGTAGACACATCCATTATAGTCAAAAGATATTGATTCCCACTTTTTGTTTTAGGAAGCGGTCCTACACAAACAATTATGACCCTTGTAAAAGGCTCCTCAAATGCTGGAATGGGTTTTAAGGGCGCTGGTTTTAACACTGCTTGAGGTTTCTCTATCACTTGACATGTGTGACATGATTGACAAAATTTAACTACATCTTTATCTGGTCCAGGCCAATAAAAATGTTTCTGGATTTTAGCTTGAGTTTTCCTTATTATCAAATGACCTCCCACTGGTACCTCATATGCAACTCGCAACATCTCCTTTCTATACCCTACCGGCAATACTACTTGATGAACTTCTGCCCACTTTTCATCCGCCTGCATATGTACAGGTCTCCATTTTCTCATCAAGACATCATTTTTACAGTAATAACACTCTGGTACACTCTCAGATTCCTCTTCCGTATATGCTTTCTGATATATCCGTTTTATTTCTACATCTTTCTGTTGTAACACTGTAAATTTTCCTGAACTAAAAATATCCGCCCCATCCTCCACCTGTTCTTGTTCTTTTTCAACCATCTGATCAAATATCGTTTCTGATAATTGCACTTCAACTTCATCTTCACTCTTTGATTTCTCCTCCTGTCTTAAACTGTGACTTTGCGACCTTGTTACTACACAATCCGGAAAAATCCCAGGATATTCGTCCTTCAACCCTTCAGTTGTCTGATTTTCCACTGGCTTATCAACCACAGTAGGCATCACTCCCACCTGCGATCCAGCTATATCATTACCCAAGATAAACTGTATTCCTGGACAAGATAGTTTCTCTATTACTCCTACTACCACTTCACCACTCTTCACTGGATTTTCCAACTTTACCTTCTATAATGGAACGCTACTCCTCTCACCCTGAATTCCACATATCACCACCTTTTCTGGCAACATTCTTCCCAAACTACATAATTCCTCATCTCTTACCATTAAAGATTGACTAGCCCCTGTATCTCTTAAAATTGTAACTTCTTTACCTGCTCCTCCTGATACACATGAGTAAACTTTACCCACACAAGTAAATTCTTGAAATACATCTGGCACCTTCTTAACAATTACTTCTTGAACAGGCTGTACAATCGTTTGCACCTCCTTCGCTTCCCTTGGGCTTTCCTTTACCACTCTAACAAATCCCATTGTCTTATCCTGTTTTACCACATCAGACTTCCCAGTGATTTTCTTCAACCACCAACACTGACTTTACATGGCCTAGTTTATTACAGTGAAAACATCGGAAACTTTTCATTTCTTTTCCACCCTCCTGGATTTATTTTTTAATCTGAGGTACACTCTCTTTATTGTCTCCCATTAGATCACCTTTACCTTTACCACTTGAGTATTTCTCATGTCCCCAGTTTCTATCCCTCACCGGCTGAAACTGATGTTGGAAACCAATCTTTGATTTATGTGTCTGCCATAATCATCTGCCATTTCCGCTGCTAATCTCACAGTTTTAACCCTCTGTTCTTCCACATGAGTTCTCACTGCATCAGGAATTGAATTTTTAAACTCCTCCAAAAGTATAATTTCTCTGAGAGCTTCATACGTTTGGTCTATTTTCAAAGCCCCCTCAAAATTACTCTGTTTGAGCCTTTCAAACTCCATGTATGTTTGCCCAAACACTTCCCTTAAATTTCTAAATCTTTGTCTGTAAGCTTCAGGCATGAGCTCATATGCACTTGAGATGGATATCTTCACTTACTCATACGTTCCAGATACCTCCTCCGGTAGTGATGCAAACACTTCACTAGCCCTACCTACCAGCTTTGTTTGAATCAGTAATACCCACATGTCCTGTGGCCATTGCATTTGTTTAGCTACCTACTCAAATGAAATGAAAAACGCTTCTACCTCCTTCTCGTCAAACCTTGGCAGTGCTTGAACATATTTAAATAGATCCCCACCACGTCTTCGACTATGATGCTCTGTCTCATTATCCTCATCCATCTCCTCCAACTGTACGTGTCCCTTTGCGTCTGCTAATTTTAACTGATTTTCATGTTTCAGAGCCATTTTTCGAAGTTCAAACTCTCTCTCTTTTTCCCTTTCCTCTCTATCTCTTTCTTTGTTTCTTTCTTCTCTCTCCATTTCTTTTTCCTCTCTATCTCTTTCTTTTTCTGCCCTCTCTCTTTCGTATTCAAGCCTCTTTAATTCTTTCTCATGTTCCTTTTGTTCAATTTGCAACTGAATTTTTGCCATTTCCCATGAGCCAAATTCTATCTCAGGTAACTTTAAATGCTTAACCACTGCCATAATTACCTCATCTTTTTGTATTTTGTATTTTAACTGCAAAGTTTTTGCCAGACCCAACAATCTGCTTTTCGTCTCTGTCCGTAAAGTACTGTGTGTGACAGTCTCCACCCCCCAAAACTTCTGAGCCTCTGAAAGAGCCATTGTCCACAACACACTCCCCACTTAAACTAAAATACCGCACCGGAAAAGCATTAATCCTTCACTGTCTTTAAATTCACAAATGCCAATCCAATAGATAGACTTTTAATCCCCTCGAGCCCCCAATTGTTATGGGCGAGGTGTTTTCAGAACACCAAAATGTATCATGGAGTTCAACCAACCTCCCCCTTTGATGTATTTGTGGCTTTTCCCTAGCACACGGCTTGTTCCCTAGGTGTGAGATTACAATTATGGACACGTGGGTTTTTAAGCACAAAACAATGTTTATTCCATGAACTCAACTTAACATCTTAAATAAACATTGGATCTCTTAACACCCCTTACTTCAAAGATAACTACGAAAATATTACAACAGTAAATAATTCCTCAAAATATTCCTTCAAACTTCCAAGAGACTTAACACCTTTAAACAGAATCACATCATGTTAAAGGGTTTACTATTATGAGTTTAAATAACCCAAATGATCCAGAGATAGTCTTTCATGGTAGAGATCCAGCTCACTGCAAACACAGACACTCCCAAGCTCTTTTCAAACTGAAACTTCAAAATGGCTGAACTGCTCAGCTCCACCCACTCTCTGACATCACTGTTTTCTTAAATGTACATTGCTTAAACATCCATGTCTTAAAGGTACTCTCACATGACAACACCTACCAATATCCTTTGGCTCCACCCACAGATTCCCCCCTTGGTCGCTAATAGGTTCAAAAGTCGATGAGAAAATGATACATATGGTGGGATTTTCCATACCCGCCACCCAGAGACCGGAAGTTCCCACCCGAGGTCAACAGGCCTTTCAATGGTCCATCAAGTTTTCCGGCCTTCCCAGGCGGGACCAGAAAATTGACCCCATTCACTCCAACTACAGTAGCCATTTTCGTAAAACCAAAAACAGCTGGAAGTACTCAGCAGGCCAGGCAGCACCTGTGGAGGGAACTAGAGTTAAAGAAAGTTAGAGTTAAATTTTCTCCATTTAGTCCTTACTGGAATGGCAAACACACTGACTTCTGGGATACACTGCCAGGTTGTGGAGGGCACAGCAGACCACCACAAAGCGGGTGATCCTCTGGGAGGTGTACTGCAGTGCACTCCCAGAGCGGTCAAGGCATCGGAACCGCATTTTCAACTCTCTGATGCATCACTCAATGACAGCCGGAGGGCCACATGGTACTCGTTATATCGGGTCTCCACATCGGTCTCCAGCCTCTGTACTCATATCATTATCCAGGACCTCAACAGGTACCCCTTATCCCCCAAGAGCCAGCCCATCATCCTGGGGTGTCCCTCGAATACGGCGGGGATCTCTGACTGCCCCAGGATGTAGTTATCAAGCACATTCCCTGGGAAGCAGCGCACACGTGCAAGATCGGGAGGTGGTGGTCGCACACAAGTTGAAAGGTTGGGTAATGGAACCCCTACCTGTTCATGAAGGGTGGTCTCGGACCGCACGGTGCACGCATGGCAACGTGTGTTCCAGCTATTACCCGCTCCACCTGTGGCATCCTGGCGATGGTGGAGTATCCTGCTGCCTGGGCATCCAGGTCAAAGTTTATATAGTCCGATACCCAGGCAAACAGAACATTTGTGACCTCAAGAATGCGCTTGTGGGCTCCGCTCGAGCCCTGGAATGAACCCGAGGCATAAAGGTTCAGGGCTGTGGTGACTTTGGCTGCCACTGGGAGTAGGCAGCCTCCTCCTCCTCCATGTGCTGCCAAGTCTGCATGACATGGCACAGGTGCCGCACCATCCCCTTGTTGAGATGGAGCCTCCTGTGGCACATGCTGCCTCACATCTCCTCAAAACACCAGGGGCACCTATACACCTTGGGCCATCGCCAGCCTCCCCCCTCTGGCACCTTCTCGAGCCTGAAGGCTGGCCAGATCCTCAGGGTTTGCGGCAGACCCCTGCACATGGGTAGCCTCTGTAAACGCTGCTGCCTTTACCTTCTCCACCATGAGGGCAGCTGCTGCAGGGTCCACAATATCATCCATTATGTGATATCTAAGTAATTGGAGAGAGTGAGAAATCGTCAACCAGTTGGGGGCTCCACCCTGGGACCTTGGGTCTCCCAAGCCTTCACCCTTACATTCCCCACCTTTGCCCAGGGTGCCATCCAACGAGCCGATTGTGTTAGGGGACCCTGCCCTGCACACGTACCCCCAGCCACAGCAAGGGCATTTGGAACCAGACCCCCGCTGGGAACATTACTTGGACCACAGGTTGCCTCCCTGATCTACATATCCACCCTCTGGTCGCAGGGATACCCAGCTCTCGGGTGTATGATTGTTGACTGCTGCCTCTGTGGTGTTGAAGCCTCCAATCTTCAGGCATAGTGTCCAGGCCTCAGAGTCTGGTTGGAATGCTGGGCTGTAACATTCACATACAACATGGGATGTCTACCAACGGGAGTCCATTTGGGTATATTTTACTTTAACAACAGTTCACATATCACAATAACCATAAAATATAAGGAAATGGCACCGTGCCATAAACATAGGCACCCATGCATAACAAAGCATCAGTACAAACGCAAAACTTAACAGTGTAATTACACAAAAAAAACAAAGACACATTAAACAAGAACCAAACAACAGTACAAAGAAGATACCGGCATGCAAATCATCCCGCTACTCCCTCCCCTTCCTGCAGCTCCCAGAAGCATACCAGTTGGAAAGTCATACTGCCACAGAACATGCCAGAAGAGAGGGCGAGCACCCCATTCTGGCCTCTCGCCACAGACAAAGAGGCTGTGGCTGACAAACATATGGCTTCCAAACAGGAAACAGGCAACAGCATAGTGGGGTTACCAGCGTCTGAGCCAACACGGGCTCCCAGCTGCAGGGTATGGAGGAAGAACGGGTGAACACCTCTTTCATCTCTCCCATCTCAGACAAAAGGGGCTGCGGCTAACAAATACATGGCCTCTAGACATTGAACATTAAACAGCCAGTAATACAACAAATTTACCAGCATCCGAGCCAACATGCTCTCTCTCCCCTTCCTGCAGTGCCCAGCTGCAAGGCATGGCGGAAGAACGAGTGAACACCCCTTCCCGGACTCCCATCTCAAAAAAGGGGCTATGTCTAACAAACACACGGGCTCCAGATATTAAGCATTAAACAGCAAGCAATATAATAAATTTACCAGCATTCGAGCCAACTTACCCTCTCCCCCCCTCCTACAGCACCTAGCTGGAAGCCTCAGACAAAAGGGTCTGCGGCTAATAAATACACAACCTCCAAACATCAGCATTGTGGATAGCACAATTGCTTCACAGCTCCAGGGTCCCAGGTTCGATTCCGGCTTGGGTCACTGTCTGTGCGGAGTCTGCACATCCTCCCCGTGTGTGCGTGGGTTTCCTCCGGGTGCTCTGGTTTCCTCCCACAGTCCAAAGATGTGCAGGTTAGGTGGATTGGGCATGATAAATTGCCCTTAGTGTTGGGTGGGGTTACTGGGTTATGGGGATAGGGTGGAGGTGTCGACCTTGGGTGGGGTGCTCTTTGCAAGAGCCGATGCAGACTCGATGGGCCGAATGGCCTCCTTCTGCACTGTAAATTCTATGAATGAATAAACAGTCAATAGTCAATAGTGTAACAAAGGTACCAGCATCTGAGCCAACTTGCCCTCTCTCCTTTTCCCGCAGCGCCTAGCTGCGAAGCATGCTGGATGGAGTGAAAACCCCTTTCCGGACGCCAGCCTCAAACAAAAGAGGCTGTGGTTAACAAATACACAGTCTCCAGACATCAAACAATAAACAGTCAATAATGTAACAAAGCTACCAACATCCTAGCCAACCAGCCCTCTCTTCCCTTCCCACAGTTCCCAGTGCAAGGCATGGTGGAAGAGTGAGTGAACACCCCTTTCCTGATTCAAAACTGCTGACAAAGGGCCTGCAGCTAACAGACGCACGGCTTCCAGACATCAACCAACAATACAAACTCCCCCCATTCCACAGTCAGAGAGCAGGACAGGTTAGTGAGAGCAACCCCTCCCCCTCCCAAGCACTGGTAGTAGGCCATCTTACTCCCTCCCTTTCCAGCATCAAGCCTCAGACATTAAACAAGAAACAGCAACAATACAGTAGCAAGCATACGACTTCTGAACATTAAACAACAACATACAATAATACAAAAAGGCACCAGCAATTTACATGGCCTCCAAACCTGAAACAGAAAACAGTCCTCACCACAATAAAGCTACCAACATCCTTCAAAGGTGCGTCTGCATGAGCTCCAAGGTGTCCAGTTGAGGTGAGTCCCCACTTTCCTCCTCCTCCTCCTCCTGCATTCCCAGCATCTGATCACCTGTTCCACCCAATCCTTGATCCAGGCCACAGAAGCAGAAGAGGTAGGAACAACATTTTGCTTCCAGACCTAAAACATTGAAAGTCAGAAGTTCAAATAAAAGCACCAGTAAATGGCAAAGCAGTCCTTCAAACCTCCAGCAAGCTGTGCAGTTGAATCGAGCCGCGACTTCCTTCCAGAGCACCAGCAGCAGGGCATCTGACTTCCTCCCACTCCTTGTCCCAGGCCACAGAGAAAGAGGCAGTAACAGCAAAGCATGGCTTGCAGATATGAAACATTGAATAGGCAGCAGTACAGAGAAAATCACCAGCGAGCTGCAAAACAGACTGCACACCTTCAGCAAGTCACTCAGGTGAAACAGCCACCACCCTTTCCCCTTCCTTCCTCACTTCAGGAATCAGAAGTAAAGAGGTGGCAGAAAGCAGACTCAGCATCCAAATGGCAGCAGTAGTCCTCCAGGCAGGCAGGCAGATTTTAAATCTGGCCTCTGGCTGAAGCCCAGGCCAGTGCCTTACCTCCAGAATGTCCTGTCCCTATCCCTCTCTCCTACAGATCCCTGTAATAGTTTCTCAGCAATTGAATTGATTGAAAGGAGAGAGAAAGAACTCCCCTTCTCCTTGTCCAGTAAATAGACAGCAACAGATCTCTCCTTCCTGCCTGTCTGTTGTCCAGGCTGTAGAAAACAGCAGCCTGCAACGTTTGTAATCGTCAGGCAGGAGCTCACAGAGTCCGCATCCTACACAGCCACTTGGGAGCTGTGAAGTGCTCACATAACTAACATTTCCAATTCCCTATTAGTGATAGCCTTCAGATGTGCAGCCAAAGGCCGCCACTGTCGTTGGAGTTAAAGTGACCTGCACCATATTACCTACGTCAGGGTTCTGTCCTGGAGGTGTCCGGTGGGATGAACAGGCAGCAGCTGAAGTTGCCCCTGGTATGGGTATGCACTATCTGGGGGTGTGGCATATTGGACCTGTGGGCGCTGAACCCATCACACCCCCCACCGATGGCGGGCGACCCCCCCCCCCTCCCAGGCACAAATCTCCCTGGGGACTCCCCCACCCACCCCGAGCACTGTGACAGCAGCTCCAATGCCCTGTGCTGATTGCCCATTTTGAAGTTGGCTATTCACCTCCTCCGATCCCCACAGCAGCCATTGCGCTAGCTTCACGTTTTTAAGTAGGTGTACTAAACGGCGGCCATGCTACTGCTCACTGGGGAGCTGGTTGGATCACGGATGACCATTAGATAGGGGGTCTGCCCCATTAACGATATGGAGATTGGCCATAATTGATGATTATTGGTTTCTCGCCATGTCGTGGCAGGATCTGGAGCTCGGCAACAGGAGCGGGCCACTTAGATCGTAAACCTAGTGGCGCCTGGCGCGGTCACACTTTTGGCCTCTCGCACTATCTAACCGCCTCACTCAGATCCATGCCAGGCACATCACGCCCAGGGTTCATGGTTCAAGGAAATTACCTTTCATCATTCTGGATTTCCAGCATCCGCAGCGTTGTGCACGGATATGGAAACGCGGTTCCAAAGTTACAACTCCTCTGAGACTTGACATGCAGGCTTGTTGCTTGTCCAGGCCCCCTGCATGAAAACATCATTTCCTATAACATTGGGGCCAGAATAACAGCAGCACCATATGTCAAGGTCACATTTTCCTTCATACGTATCAGAAAAACATAAATTGTGAGTGTCGGAAAAGACTGTCATATGCAGAAGGAAATTATGGGCGGTTGTTTAGCACTGCTGCCTCACCGCACCAGGGACCCAGGTTTGACTCCCACTTTGGGTGACTGTGAGGTGTTCGCATTTTCTCCACGTGTGTGCGTGGCTTTCCTCCGGGTGCTCCGCTTTCCTCCCACGGTCCAAAGATGTGCAGGTAGGTGGATTGGTCATGATAAATTGCCCCTTTGGGTGAGGTTACAGGGCGGGGGATTGGGCCTAGGTAGGCTGGTCTTTCAAAGGGTCGTTGCAGGCATGATGGGCCAAATGGTCTTTTTCTGTACTGCTGGGATTCTATGAATCTCTGGCCTACCCACGGTGTGTTTCTCGGCGGTGGGAGGCTGCCCACAATTGGGTAGCAGCGGGATCATGTGACACCCCTCTGTCAATGGGATTTCACATTGAATGCACCCCATGCTGCTGAGAAACCCGTGGTGGGGGTGCACCGTTGGTGGGACCAGAAGATCCCGTTGGCATAAACAGCCAGAAGATCTCACCCAAAATGAGCAACATAATGTTAAGGCTGAAAATGAAATCATCATTGCAATTGTACAGTTGTCATATGTAATTTTACTGTGTATACTGCTTATTTTCCTGTGTATACAGTAAATTATTTTTGTGGGTCGATTCAATTGTAATTCAAGCTCAGTCTCAAAAGCAATTACAATGAAAATTTTCAACATAAGACAGTATTTATTTTTCTCACCATTATGTTACTGCATTATAGTCAACATCACAGTTTCTAGTGTCAATTCATGAAGTGTTCACAGTCTCACTTTGACCAACCTATTTGAAATCTGAGGAAATGAACAATTTCTTTGTTCTCTGTGGTAACGATGACGTCAAAATGAATGACTTGATGGAATGTTTTTGTTTTCTACCCAGAATTTCTTTGAGAAGGTGACTGAACAGGTGGATGAGGGTAGAGCAGTTGATGTGGTGTATATGGATTTCAGCAAAGCGTTTGATAAGGTTCCCCACGGTAGGCTATTGCAGAAAATACGGAGGCTGGGGATTGAGGGTGATTTAGAGATGTGGATCAGAAATTGGCTAGCTGAAAGAAGACAGAGGGTGGTGGTTGATGGGAAATGTTCAGAATGGAGTACAGTCACAAGTGGAGTACCACAAGGATCTGTTCTGGGGCCGTTGCTGTTTGTCATTTTTATCAATGACCAAGAGGAAGGCGCAGAAGGGTGGGTGAGTAAATTTGCAGACGATACTAAAGTCGGTGGTGTTGTCGATAGTGTGGAAGGATGTAGCAGGTTACAGAGGGATATAGATAAGCTGCAGAGCTGGGCTGAGAGGTGGCAAATGGAGTTTAATGTAGAGAAGTGTGAGGTGATTCACTTTGGAAGGAATAACAGGAATGCGGAATATTTGGCTAATGGTAAAGTTCTTGAAAGTGTGGATGAGCAGAGGGATCTAGGTGTCCATGTACATAGATCCCTGAAAGTTGCCACCCAGGTTGATAGGGTTGTGAAGAAGGCCTATGGAGTGTTGGCCTTTATTGGTAGAGGGATTGAGTTCCGGAGTCAGGAGGTCATGTTGCAGCTGTACAGAACTCTGGTTCGGCCGCATTTGGAGTATTGCGTACAGTTCTAGTCACCGCATTATAGGAAGGACGTGGAGGCTTTGGAGCGGGTGCAGAGGAGATTTACCAGGATGTTGCCTGGTATGGAGGGAAAATCTTATAAGGAAAGGCTGATGGCCTTGAGGTTGTTTTCGTTGGAGAGAAGAAGGTTAAGAGGAGACTTAATAGAGGCATACAAAATGATCAGGGGGTTAGATAGGGTGGACAGTGAGAGCCTTCTCCCGCGGATGGAAATGGCTGGCACGAGGGGACATAACTTTAAACTGAGGGGTAATAGATATAGGACAGAGGTCAGAGGTAGGTTCTTTACGCAAAGAGTAGTGAGGCCGTGGAATGCCCTACCTGCTACAGTAGTAAACTCGCCAACATTGAGGGCATTTAAAAGTTTATTGGATAAACATATGGATGATAATGGCATAGTGTAGGTTAGATGGCTTTTGTTTCGGTGCAACATCGTGGGCCGAAGGGCCTGTACTGCGCTGTATTGTTCTATGTTCTATGTTCTATAATTGTGTTGCATCTGGTTCGGAACAGTTAACATTTAAAGAAGAAATCCTAAACACCACCAATTAATTGACAGCAAATTTCATGAACTGGCATGAGAAACTGCGATGTTGACTATAATGCATTAAGATAACAGAACTACGCTTTTGAACCAAAACAAACTTTATTGCATATGAAAATGCATTGGACAAAGTAAGCACTATTAACACGATGGCTAGTCATCCAGAGACCTAGGTCAGGATCGGGGCAACGGTGTTCAAATCCCACCGTGGCAGATGGTGAAATTTGAATTCAACAAAAATCTGGAATTAAAATTTAATAATGGCCATCAAACCATTCTTGATTGTTGTAAAAATTCACCTGGTTCACTCACGTCCTTTCGGGAAGCTGTCTTTACCTGGTCTGGTTTACGGGTGGGATCCAGATCCACAGCAATGTGGTTGCTTCTCAAATGCTCCCTGAGATGGAGAGCAGTAAGGGATGGGCAAAAAATGTTGGGCAGGCCAACGACACCCACATCCTGCAAATTATTTTTTGAAAACTTGTGCTGGATGGGCAGTTCTACTATTTTCCCTGCTCTCCGCCATTCCCCCAAGAGTTCCCTCATCTTACAAATTAATTAAGGTTCATTCACTTTTTCTAGAACCAAATAGGTGTACAAGGTGATGAGAGGCATGGATAAAGTGGATAGCCAGAGTCTTTTCCCCAGGGTGGAAATGGCTGTCACGAGGGGAAATAATTTTAAGGTGATTGGAGGAAGGTATAGGGGAGAGGTAGGTTCTTTACACACAGAGTGGTGGGTGCGTGGAATGCATTGCCAGCAGAGGTAGTGGAGTCAGAGTCATTAGGGACATTTAAGCGACTCTTGGACAGGCACATGGACAGCAGTAAATTGAAGGGGTGTAGGTTAGGTTGATCTTAGATTAGGATAAATGGTCGGCACAATATCGTGGGCCGAAGGGCCTGCACTGTGCTGTACTGTTCTGTGTTCTATGTTCCAACTGCCAACTCAGAAGATATATCATCACTCCCTGGAATTCACTTTGATTTTTCTTCAGTGATCAATCTATTCTCCAAGGTACAAGATTGCATGATGTGCGGTGGGGGTGGTGTGGGGGCTACTTGCTTTCCTTCCATTAACTTTAGGCTACGCGATGCTTCAATTTCTTTATTAATCTCATGACCCTGGATTCCTCAGCTCTGTATGGGCCTCCAGCGATTCCAGTGACTTAAAACATCAGGCAATACCCTTGCTTCCCATGCCCACAGCTGTGGTTTCAAACTGCAGCAAGGCTGATTGCTTCCAGAACTCCGAAGGCAGCAGCAAGACAAGTGGATCCCAGTGGTTACTATCAATGTTTCTTCATCAATGCCAGAGGGAGCTGGTTGTTTCACAAGAGGCCCCTCTTGCTACTTCAGAGGGCACTGGATGCCCTTCACAGGGGGGGGATGTGGTAACATGGCCCCTCCAAGGGGCAATCGTTCACGAGTCATGTGACTCACCCAGGACTTATTGCTTGGAAGCATGCAAATCTCAGCCAATGGCATGAAAGCACGGAGATCCGGGAAGCACGTGGACCCTCAGTGTGAGCCTGGTAACAAGGAGTAAAGGCCTGGATTGCAGTTGCTGTGCCTATTTATAGTTTTACCTCATTACTGGTTGAATAAATCACTTTGTGATTTAAATACTTCAGCTTTGTCTTTTGCATTTGGTCTCTCCATCATTGCGGATGGAGATATTTGTGGAGCCTCCTGGAGCCTCTGTGTATTGGCAGTGCCACATATTTCAGGTTAAAAAGGGGTGGACCACACGCAAAGCAAAAGTTTGCCCAAACATGTGTACAAACCTGAAATTACAACCTTTGAAAGACATTGTGAGCTTGGCATTTTTTATTTTGCTGCCATGGTATTGAAATGCATTTATTGAAACAATGCCACATTCGCAGCCACATTCTGCTGCTGATTTCTCTCCACGGGGATTGGATAAGGATGCATTAAACCATTTTTGAAATCTCTTCAATCATGAGCAGTTTTGCAAACAGGCTTCTGCAATCGCATTCCTGCAATGTTTCTTCAAAAGCAGTTCTGATGAGGATTTCTTTTTTGATGTCAAATTGCACGTTCAATTTTAAGTAAATCCCTCTTGCACATATCATGATAATTTCATATTCTTACAACACTTGGCTGTGCAATTAAATCTGCATTTTAACACTTCCCAAGATTACAGAATAACACCTGAGCATATTTGGTTCAGATATCTTGATAGCTGAAGTAATTTTATCTTAGGTTTACAGTCTAGCTAGTTACCCTATGCCATGACCACAGTAATTCAGCTATTGAAAGATCTAGAATGTGATTCTCCGTCAGCTGACACCAGGGGCGAAATTCTCCTACCCGCCCCGTCACATTTCTGCCCCGACCGGCCGGCGGGAGTCTCCGTAACACCAGCCGGTCAATGGGGTTTCCCATTGTGGGGCAGCCCCACGCCGTCGGGAAACCCCCGGGCGCCGGCAAAACGGAGACTCCCGCCGGCGGAGAATGACGCCCCAGAATCGGGAAACACGAGTGGGCGGAGAATTGCTTTTGATGTCAAAATCATGGCGAGCGTCGGTTTCATGCCAAACCGCAATTCTCCAGTGGGGTGTCAATGCATTCCATTCCGACATACAGTAAACGCTGTTTCCATATCATTAGCCGGCCTGACCCGGTATTCTCCGCCGCCACTGGGGGGAATTCCCAGCAGCGAGGGTCACTTATGCTTTGAAAAAACATGAAACAGGCACCGTGGCTGCTGAGGGAAAGAGAGGGAAAAAACTTCCTGACAGTTGTGCCGCTGGCCGGGGGAGTTCTGCCAGGGCCGGGGGAGTAATGGGGGATGAAGAGGAGGTGGTTCTGGGGTCGAGGTGGGTGGGCACAGAACATCATTGCCGCAGCCTGTGCATGCCACTGACTGCCCACTGTAACCTAAGGCCGTGGGTCATATGAGTGTACCCCCCGGGCCACCACCTAGGTGCCCTCTGGTCCCAGCTGACCCATCAGTGGGATGGGTGTGCTCCAGCGCAACCAGTACCATCTTGTTAGCTGGGATGAGTGTGTGTGGGGAGTGAAGTGTGTAGGTGCGTCTGCAGCTTGTCAGCCTCCTGGGTGTTAATCACGGACCCGGCGAATTCGGCACCGTTTCTCATTGGAATCGATTGTGTTCCACATGTCTCTGACATCATGGTGCAGAAAAAATATATCACTTTTATACAGTTTTCCTCTGTTGATCCGACCTCTTGATTCAACTTCAAACGCACTTGTCATGGATTTGCTGAGTAACAAATTTAACAAGACATAAAAGAATGTGATCTGCCCAGCAAAAGGTGGACATCTGCCTAGCGACGACAGTAGCCAGTATTCAAAGGACTGGATAAAATGTGTCCTTTTCCATAACAAGATTAGCAGGCATCTAGATAGAATCAGTTGTGAATTGCCGATTAGTAGAAACAGCTTACCTAGACGATTGGGAGATCATGCAAATGCTAAATACACATGCTAATATCTGGTGCCAAAGAATTTGATGGAGACAGACAGCCAGATGCACAGAATGCAGGGTCAAAGGGGAACAATTGTATAATTGCCAGCACCCTTAGAAGCAGGCAGGCTAGTTTACATCTAGCAGGTTTAAGGCCAGTATACCTCTCGCAGCCTGAAGGCCAGTTTACATCTAACAGCTTCTAAATATTAGAGCCAAAGGCAGTACAGAATTGTTTGTAAAGGGAGTTTAAATATCGTCTGCTGAATTGAGACGCGCAATGTATTTTGAATTCTGCAAATGAATGACTGCATATTTGATCTAAATAATATTGTTTTATATGGCCCCTGTTTGTATGAAACCTTTAGCAGTTTCTACACAGAATATTTTTTTATATGTGGTTCAAAAGAACTTCAATGTTAAGAACTTTAACCTGAATATAGATACCCTCATTAGGTTGCCTGTAATTTATACCCAGATAATTAACGAATGTTTAAACTAATTTGTAGAGAGAAACAGTGAGTTGGAGATAGATGAGTAAATTTATGGGCAAAGTGAAAGAATTGTAGGCAGTTGCAGTGTAAAGCAGTAATTGGGAAATGGAGGGTATTCAGTGAAAAGATAGTTCAGGTGCAAAGTGGATATATTCTTTTGAAGGGTAAAAGTAGAGTATCGACTTCCGGTGGTGACCGTGAGCTGAGTGGTTGCATGCAGGGTGACTCTCTCTTGGGAATTTCTCACCAGAGCTTTTTAACCTGTCAAACGGACCCCCAAAATAGGAAAACGCCCCCCAGCTTCACCCCCACCTAATACCCAACTGAATGAGATGCCATTGAACCACCTGCAGAGTCACAAGGACAGCAAAAGTAAGGAAAGGAAGACCCCAACCCTAACCCAAGAATACGGAGGGGAAACCAGATTGGACCATGGTGGACCCATCCAGAAGGGTCACCAATAAGGGCGCAGGCCAACTCATCGATGGAGCAACTGGAATTTCCCTCTGTGGAGCTCCAGATCACAGAGACTTGATAGAAGAGGACATTAAAGGGCAGCACAGTAGCACAGTGGTTAGCATTGCTGCCCACGGCGCCGAGGTCCAAGGTTCGATCCCGGCTCTGGGTCACTGTCCATGTGGAGTTTGCACATTCTCCCCGTGTTTGCATGGGTTTCGCCCCCATAACCCAAAGATGTGCAGTGTAGGTGGATTGGCCACATTAAATTGCCCCTTGATTGGAAAAAATGAATTGGGTAAGCTAAGTTTATTAAAAAAAAGACAACTATGCAATAGGGGCTGTGCTGACTCCCATAGAGGATGCAATGGACAGAGTGGAGTGGAGACTGGAGACCTGGAGAAATTGACCACCGGCCAGGATAGGCGGATCACCTCGCCCGAAGCCAAGGTGGCAAGGTTGGTAACGACCCAGAAGGCACTTAAAAGGAACGTCGATGACCAGGAGAATAGGCCTTGTCGACAAAACCTGCGGATTGTCGGGGTACTGGAGAGCACAGAGGCCAGGAACCAGATGGAATTGTCATAATATGTAATGTTACTACTCTCATCACTAGATGATGCTATGGAGCAAGTATATAAAAAAACATGCCTCCTTGACTTCTGGGAGGCAAATGGGAGACAGAGGAGAAAGTGGAAGATAGAGGAAGAGAGCAACACAGACTAGTTGTGAGATATTTGAACTAATTGTATAGTTAATAGTGTAGATGTGTCGTGCAATCTTTACTTAACTAATTCCTTAGTAGTATGTTCAAATCTAATTCAGTGTAGTGTAATAAATTCTTTGTTTGTTAAACACTGCGTGCTGTTCTTTGTTAACACTACAACCTTCACCATCCTGAAAGAACTAAAACAAAGAACACAACAGGAATATGTTTTGAAAATGCTCAGAAAACTGGTTGGGGGAGAAGGACTTCGCCAAGCCACCAGAGGTGGACCGGGCCCGAAGGTCGCTCCGGCAAAAGTCCAAGTCAGGGATACCAGCACAGGCAATAATCGTGAAACTACATAAGTTTCAGGACAAGGAGCGGGTTGTTAACAGGGCGAGGAGCACGCGGTCACGTAAGTGGAAAGACATACCATCCGCATTTATCAGGACATTTGAGCCGCCTTGGCTGAGTGCCCGATGGAATTTAATGGGGCTAAATCTGCACTATTTAAAAATAAAGTGCTATTCAGCAAGTTGTACCCAGCAAGACTATACAAGTCACATACAACAATAAACAACTTTATTTCAACATGGCGGAGGAAGCAAACCATGTTCGTTCGAAAGAACTGTCTTGGGAAGAAACAATGTGAGATAATCAATCAAGAACTATGTGAGCTTACACAAATTAAGGGTGGGGCGGAGGGAGCAACTGTGCTTGGGGACATGGAGGGAGGGAGGAAATAAGATGGGTCAGGCACAAAAAGACCTGTTTCCATTGGAGAGCCACCACACTGGTGTACAGGCTGGTGCACGGGGTGCACAGCAGTGCTAACCACTGCACCACCATGCCACCGGCGTCCTGCCCCATGCTTTTTGGGTACTGGATCACCTTTTTCGAGGCCATGTCCAGGATTATGGGGGTGAGGGTGGTGCCATGCCCTTTAATGTGGTCTTCAGGGTTTCGGAGCAGTCAGAACTTTTTATGGGAAGAGGCCCTAACCTTTGCCTCTATGATTGCCCACTGGCGAATCCTGCTTGGGTGGCAATCAGCAGCGCCACCCAAGACTGGTTGTCTGACTTAGCAGAATTCCTCAAATTGAAAAAACAAAATTTGCCATCAAGGGATCAGAGGAAGGCTTCCACCACACATGGCAGCAATTCACCAGCCACATCGTGGACCTCTTTGTGACCAGAAACTGCGGGGTGGGGGGCCAGGGTGGGGGGGGGAGCAGCAAGGGCTGGGGGGCGCAGTGGAGTGGAGGGAAGGGGTGATGTAATGGGGAGAGAGTGAAAGAGGGGGGGGGGAGAAAGTAGCACCTAAATATAGGGGTCATACAGGGGTGCGGGAGATGCACGTTTCCACCTAAAGAAGGGCAAGTGCTCTGGACGATCCCTCACCACCCTTGGTGGGCCTCGCCTGAATGTTCGGCATTCTGGGACTCCCCCCACCCCCTCCCACAAGGGACAACAGAGGCAGGGTCTCTACTTTAAGATCCAAGAACAGAGAGCCACCAGGCCTGGCACGATTTGCCAACATAGACTAGACCAGTAAAATGTACAGCACAGGTACAGCGTAACCGCATAGTGGATAGAGGGAGTCAAAGGAAGAAAAATATTTCTTTACATTACCATGGCTGTTTCGATGTGATATTTTTGGTACTTTGATCATATTTCTCGTATGTTTACTACAATGGTGTAGCTTCTTCATATTTTATGGTCGGTTTTTTACAAGTGTATATTTACTGTCTTTGTTTTTCTTTTCTTTTTTTTCTGCTAAAAATATAAATGAAAACCTTGAATAAAAATATTTTGAGAAAAGTAAAGTATCTAAAGCGAATACTTTGTTCAAAGCTAAAGAATGTAAAAGATAGAGAGTACACAAAAAGATGGCTTATAACACATGCCAGGACCACGATTCAGTTAATGATAATTGTGAGAAGTATAGGAGGGAATTGAAAAGTTCATACAGCAGGCAAAGAGAGGGGATGAAAAATTATTAGCAGGCAATATTAAATTGGGACCCTAAAATATTTTTTAAACATATACAGCGGGATTCTGCGCATTCGGCGTGATGACCTGACGCCGGCGTCAAAAACGGCGCAACCACTACGGCGGAAGTAGAGGAATTCTCGGAGGACGCCGGAGGTGGCGCGGCGCCAAAGGGACTGGGCGAGTCTGCGCATGCGCCAAAGGGTGATGTGAACGTTACATTTACACAGGATATGGACAGGATAACAATACATAGAGAATATCTAATAAAAAGATTAGCTATACTGAAAGTCGGCACGTCACCTGTTAAAATGCCTAAGTTGTTGAAATAAAAAAGGTTAGAACGAGCAGAGGTCGTATTGTCACAATCTTTGAATACTTATTGGATACAGGCGTTGTGCTGGAGGACTGGAAAACTGTGCCTCATGCCTGACTATCTTGATGGAATTCTTCGACGTAGTAGAGGGTGATCATGGTAGTGTCCTAGATATTTCATGCATGGACATTCAGGAGGCATTTGATGATGTTTACAGAAGAGGCTTATTAAAATATTGGAAACCTATGGAATTGGGGCGAACGTGGTAAGAGGGATACAAAATTACCTCAGTAACAGCAAGAAAATCACAGAGGTGAATGGACTTCTTTCACACTGTTAAGTGTGTTGAAGTTGCATCCCCTAACGACCAGCTTTGGACTCATTACTCTTTGCAATTTTTAGAAACAACTTCTGCGAGGACCACGAAGAATTCAGCACTGGTTTGTAGAGTCAAACAGAAAGTAAATTTATTCACACCAATATGCACACAGCAGCAGTAGTTCACCACTGCTTCTTGCTTTAGCTGGTACCACACTGGCCCGCTCTATTTATACAGCTGCAACTACTAGTGATTGTCCCTCTACCCCTCATTGAAGGAGCTCATACTTCCCAAGAGTCATGGGATAACTAATTGTCCCCAGCCAATAGGATTCAGGCAGGTTATAACAACAACCTAGACTTGGGTTTAGGGGTAGCATTATAACAATGATACAAAATTTGCAAAATATTAGACTGTGATGTGGACAGTTAAAATTTCATAATGACACAGGCAGAATTGTGTAGTCGGCAGAAGCGTTGCAGATGGTCCTAAATTGAAAAGAAAGTATGAAATGGTGCACTTTGGGAGGACGGATAAGATGGTATACTGCAAATACCATGATTTTTGAAAATGTAGATGAGCCGGGAGTCCTTAGTCTCCATATACACAAACATAACGTTCATGTTTCAAGCTGGCGTAAGTAGAGCGCATGCAGCAGATCTTGTTCTTTGAAAGTATTTTCCTGCAAGTGCTGTACTGAAGCAGCTGAATGCTAAATCATGGGGCCGCACTAATTGGCCTGCTTGCCCCAATGTTAGGTAAATATTTACGCCTGATTATTTGTCCTTTTAGTTTCTCTTTCAGAATCAACAAGCAGAGGTAGGAGACATCAGAGAGAATTTTTGCAATCGAGTTTGTAAGATGTTTGAAAGACACCTGAAGTGAAAGAAAGATATATATTTTTTAATATTCTGGTTTGTCATTAGGCTGTAATCCCATTAAAACTTACTCTTAACCGCACAGTGGGTAGAGGGTCTTATGTATAAAGTGGGTTTGGATTGAATCTAATAAGCTTTAGCTAAAGTACATTTGGATTTTGCAATGTATTTTAGGCTTTGATATTTAAGAGTCTCCCTGATGTAATGTTGATCATTATAACCTTCAGTGATTACTTCAAACGTTTTAACAAGGTTTAATGCCTTCATTTTTGTATCCAACTCTCCTGTAAGCTGATGTGAACTATCTCTCTGACAGGTATTGCAGAATCCAGTGCAGATTCCAAATCTGGAGTCATGCTCCACCTTTCTGGGCAAAGGACATCTTGGATGGGATTCTCTGGGCCCCCAGCTGCAGGTTCCTTGTCAGCGGAAGGCAGTGCACCATTTACTGGCAGCATGATTCTCTGTTCCCACTGCTGTCAATGGGAATTCCAGGAAACCCACGTGTGGGGGTGCACTGCCAGTGTGACCAGATAATCCCACTGCCAGCAAATGTCCAGAGAATTCCGGCACATATGAAATGATGTCAGAGGAGATGTGTGCCAGGGGACTGTGCTTCAGCAAAACTAAAATGGGACGCCTTTGTGAAATGTTGAAGGAAGACCTGAAGCTGAACACTAACTGCCGCACTGCCTTAACAGCGAAGATGAAACTCACAACAGTTGTAGTGTGTTGTGCAGGGTACAACTTTGTCCTTAAGCATGGACTGAGCATTGGCCTGGCAAATGACTTGCCGCCAGAAATGGAGGAGCTGGAGTAAGTGCAGAAATACCTCCTGGTGCAGGTGAGGAAGCCCAGGCTCCAGGTGATGCCAGAGCAGTTTGAGATCAACTGGCAATTTCTGCTTTTTGACATTGAACCCTCCCTTCCTCCATGACCTCCCATCCCCTTCCCCTTCCCTGTCCGCCTCCTTCCCATCAGCTCACATTGCCTCCCTCCTCTCCTTTTACCTCCCTCCCCTCACCTCCCTCCTTCCCTATTTTCAAAAAGACAACAGAACCATTGTGTTCAAGTAAAAAATATATTTTATTGATCAGTGTGTGAAAATGAAAATATATATTTTATTGCAAGAAGTTTGAAAAGGCTGAGGTAGTTACTTGTCATACAAAGGTTGCTTATGTTAAACGTTAAGTTAAATGTTAATCTGGTATCAAAGCTTTTCATTTTTAACATTATTTTTGTTGATAAATGTTTTCTTTTAAACTTTACAAACTTCTGTAGATGTCTTATTGTAACATTAAAACACAACATTCAACCATGAGATAATGTGTTACGGTGGCACAGTGGTTAGCACCGCTGCCTCACAGTGCCAGGGACCCAGGTTCAATTCTGGCCTCGGGTGACAGCCTGTGTGGAATTTGCACATGAGAATAATGGAATCAGTGAATCTTTACAGTGCAGAAGGAGACCATTCAGCCCATCGGGTCTGCGCCGACCCTTGGAAAGGGTATCCTACCTGAATCCACACCCAACCCTAGCCCAGTAACCCCACCTAACCTTTTTGGACACGAAGGGGCAATTTTGCATGGCCAATCCACCTAACCTGCACAACTTTGGACAGTGGGAGAAAGAGCAAACTCCACACAGTCAGTGACCCGAGGATGGAATTGAACCCGAGTCCCTAGAGCTGTGAGGCAGCAGTTCTAACCACTGTGCCACCATGCCACCCTATTCTCTTTGCATCTTCTGTGCTGTAAGTTTCTATGATTCTATGATTAAACTTGCCAAAGTTTGGAGCTTCTTTTTAAGCCTATTATACTATTTAAGAGAAGCACACCAAGGGTTCAGAGCAACTGGATAACTAAAGCGTTGGTTTGGGATACATCATGCACCCCGAATTCCACAGCAGGATATTTAGAAGATTAAATTGAGAGAATCATGAACCCAGAGAATTAATAAGAAAAGCCTTCAATCCACATCCTACCCCATGTCCCCGCACAAGCAGATGCATCACAGTTGTTTGATTGTAGTTTAATCCATTGTTTAAGCCGCCATCATGTTTATTGGTCCTTTGTAGCTTTCAGAAGCCTGCGTTCAAAGATACTAGGGCAGCGAAAGACAATAACAAGCTGTTGATCGTTCAGAAAAATAACTCATTGCCATATGCAGCTTTTAATTTTTTACTTTTCAGTGAATTGATGTCGCATTTGGAGAATGATGTAATTTTTCACTCAATATTAAAACATTAAATCACCCATGTGTTAAAAAGCAAGCATGTAATCTCCTTGCAATGGTAACTATGGTAACAAGCATTTGAGGCAACTTGGGAAGATGTTGCAGTGCAGCATAAACATCAGCATGGACAGGTTGAGCTGAAGGCCTGTTTATGTGGCGTATATATCCAATGGAATTGTGTAAAATCTTATGTAACTAAATATTGTTCCTTCCACTTGGTTGCTTTTATCTTTGTTTTATCTATAAGCCCCACAATACTTGGCTTGATGGAGAGCTTGGCTTGACAATGATGGAGGTCGTCTTGAAAGGATGTATTCATCAAGGCAGAGTTTTCAGAGGTGGGGGAATCTGGCAGTGTCAAGAAATGAAGCTCCTCCTGATGTGTTGGGTACTCTGGATCTGTGGAGACTGCGTTTACCTTAGCAGTAACATAGACAGGCTACCAATACTTGTAATAGTACAACTCTATTTTATTTAACTGAGAGCTGTTAAACATACTTGCACTGTGGGTCGACACTATGTTAGATTGACTGAAGACCTATGCCTAACCTGACCAGCCTATACTGCTAGCACATGGTGGATGTTTGTGCTACTGACTGCGGGCTCTGTCTGTCTCAGAGGCTGCATCCCGAATGAGCGGGAAAACTAGTGCCCTCTGTCTTTATAGTGACTGTGCCCTAACTGGTGATTGGCTGCTGTGTTGTGTGTGTTGATTAGTCTTGCAGTGTGTCAGTCAGTGTGTGTGTCTGCACCATCATATACTGATGTGTATATTATGACATCCCCCCATTTTCTAAAAATAATGTAGTATGCGAATGTTCCTAACTATGTGTGGCATATGCGAGCATATTTACAGACTATGTACAGAAACTCAAAGATATTTACATTGGAAGGTGTCTAGTGCAGATGGACAGTATGTAACACAAATTATAACTAGAACAACAGTATGTACAAACCAATGAGTTAATCAAACAGGGTAACAAAACAATCAGTTCATGAGTTCAAAGAGTCCATGAATTCAGGCAGTTCATAAATTCTCTGAGGTGGGCGACGAATTCTAGTTAACTGCCTCAAAGGTGGGTCAGGGGCCGCCTGTTCTGGAATGGGCGGGACTGTGTCAGACTGAGAGGGTGGCAGAGCGAAGGGGAGGTCTGCAAAGTCCGTGACGCGTTTGTCGTGACGGCGAGGCAGGACATGATGATCTGGTGGGGAGCGAGGAAGGAGTCGTAGTGCCCGCCTATTTCGGCAAAGAAGAGAGTCGTCTTGTAGACGAACCAAAAATGACCTGGGGGCCACTTGTCTGAGCACCACAGCGGTGGCGGACCAACCACCATCGGGAAGTTGGACACGGACCTCGTCATCAGGAGCCAGAGCAGGGAGATCCGTGACGCGGGCGTCATACGGCGATTTGTGTTGGGCCCGAGACAATTACATTTGACGAAGGACCGGAAGGTTGTCCAAGTCCGGGACATGAATGGCCGGCACCGTCGTCCGCAGCGTACGATTCATCAACAATTGAGCTGGTGACAGGCCGGTGGACAATGGAGCTGATCTGTAAGCAAGCAGTGTGAGGTAAAAATCGGATCCTGCATCGGCCGCCTTGCACAGGAGTCGTTTGACAATGTGCACCCCCTTTTCAGCTTTGCCATTGGATTGGGGGTAATGGGGACTGGACGTGACATGTGTGAAGTTGTATCATTTGGCAAAATTGGACCACTCCTGACTGGCAAAACACGGGCCATTGTCGGACATGACCGTGAGCAGGGTGCCATGGCGAGCGAAGGTTTCCTTGCACGCCCGAATGACTGCAGTTGAGGTGAGGTCGTGTAGCCTAACTACCTCTGGGTATTTTGGAAATAGTCCACGCTGAGGACGTATTCCCGGCCAAGTGCATGGAACAGGTCGATGCCCACTTTGGTCCAGGGGGACGTTACCAACTCATGGGGTTGCAAAGTCTCCCTTGGCTGAGCAGGCTGGAAACGCTGGCATGTTGGGCAGTTAAGAACGGCGTTGGCAATGTCCTCATTGATTCCAGGCCAGTTGGCGGCCTCATGGGCCCGTCGGCGGCATTTCTCCACTCCCAGGTGGCCCTCATGGAGCTGCTCAAGGACGAGGTTCCGCATGCTGCACGAATGACGATCCTGTCCAGCTTCAGTACAATTCCATCCACCACCGCCAGGTCATCTTTAATGTTATAGAGTTGAGGGCATTGGCCCTTAAGCCACCCGTCTGTCAGGTGGCGCATAACGCGTTGTAGCAGGGGATCGTTGGCCGTCTCACGACGAATCTGGATGAGTCGTTCGTCCGTGGCGGGCAGATTGGATGCGGCGAATGCCACCTGAGCATCAATTTGGCACACGAAGCCCGCTGGGCCGCAGGGTCTGGTGACAGATCGGGAGAGTGCATCGGCGACGATGAGCTCCTTACCCGCGGTGTAGATGAGTTCAAAGACGTACCGCCTGAGTTTAAGGAGAATGCGCTGCAGGCGCGGCGTCATGTCGTTAAGGCCTTTTTGAATGATATTGACCAGTGGCCTGTGGTCTGTCTCGACTGTGAACCTTGGGAGTCCATAGACATAGTCATGGAATTTCACGACTCCGGTAAGAAGGCCCAGGCATCTTTTTCAATTTGCGCATAGCGCTGTTCGGTGGGCGTCATTGCGCGTGACGCGTATGCGACAGCAGCCCATGAGGAGGCGTCGTCACGTTGAAGGAGCACTGCTCCAATGCCGGACTGACTGGCACCTGTGGAGACCTTTGTTTCTTTGGCCGGATCAAAAAATGCCAACACCGGGACCTTGGTCAACTTCGCCCTGAGTTCCCGCCATTCTTGTTCATGGGCGGGGAGCCATTGGAACTCCGTCGTCTTCTTAACCAGGTTCCTGAGAGCCGTGGTGTGGGAGGCGAGGTTAGGGATGAATTTCCCCAGGAAATTGACCATGCCCAGGAAGCGGAGGACCGCCTTCTTGTCCTCCGGTGTCTTCATGGCCTCAATGGCAGATACCTTGTCAGCATCTGGCTGCACGCAAAACTGCGAAATTTCGTCTCCGAGGAATTTCTGCTTGACCAAAGGAGCATTTGGCCCTGTTGAGGCAGAGGCATGCTCATGGATTAGTCGGAAGGCGCGTTGGAGGCAATCAATGTGCTCCTGCGGGGTGGTAGACCAGACGGTGAAGTCGTCCACATATACACAAACCCCTTCGATACCTTCCATCATCTGCTCCATTATTCTGTGGAACACTTCCGGTGCAGAGATGATGCCAAACGGCATCCGGATCTCGCAATACCGGCCAAATGGGGTGTTTAAGGTGCAGAGCTTCCGACTGGATGCACGAGTTGGATCTGCCAGAACCCCTTGGATGCGTCTAGCTTGGTTAAAAATTTGGCGTGAGCCATCTCGCAGGTGAGTTCTTTGCGCTTTGGAATGGGATAGTGTTCTCTCATAATATTGTGGTTGAGGTACTTGGGATCAATACATATGCGTAATTCGCCGGATGGTTTTTTCACACACACCATAGAGCTGACCCAGTCAGTCGGTTCTGTAACTTTCAAAATTACGCCCTGGTCCTGGAGGTCCTGCAGCTGCTGCTTGAGGCGGTCCTTGAGGGGCGCTGGTACCCTGCGAGGTGCGTGCACCACAGGCATGCCATTTGCTTTTAACAAGATTTTATAAGTATATGGGCATGTGCCCATGCCCTCGAATACACCGTGGTATTGGGTGATGATGGCGTTCAGCTGTGTCCGAAAGTCACCATCCTGAGATGCGGAAGCATCAGCGGGTGACAGGGAGCGAACCCTTTGGACAAGGTTTAGAAGTTTGCACGCCTGAGCACCAAGCAGGGAGGCTTTAGTGGATCCCACTATTTTGAATGGCAGGTTAGCCTTTAATGACCGGTGCGACACTTCAAGCTGGCAAGAGCCACTGGCAGCAATGGCATTACCATTATAGTCCAGAAGCTGGCAGGCGGATGGCAGGATGGTAGGCTTGACATGAAGGCTTTCGAGGTCAGATCACGAATGGGGTTGGCTGAAATGCCGGTGTCCAGGCGGAATCGGATGCGGGATCGGTTGACCGTGAGGGTGGCACACCACTCGTCGTCTGGATCAATGCTGAATATTGGGAGAGACTTGGCTTTTGTCTTCTGGAGCATCTTGTGTTTGGTAATGATGCCCACCTGAAATGGTGCTTTAGGGTCCTCAGTGTCAAGGTCCGGAATCAAGTCGGAGTCGGAATCGGTGACCGGTGGCTGGATGGTTCGGACATCCCTGCGTGGCTGGTTGGAGCAACAAGAGGTAGTAGGTTGAGCATCGGGCTGCATAATGGCCAAGCTTGCCACATTGGAGATTGCGTCGGGATTTTGCAGGACATTGCCGGTATAAGTGGGCGGAGCCACAGTTGGCGCATGTCGTGACGTCAGGACGTTCGGTACGCCACCGCGCATGCGCGGTGCGGTCATACATAATGCGCACCTGCGCAGTGCGGCCTTCAGACTCGCCGTCCCCTCGGTCTGTACGCGCATGCGTGGGAGCCCACGAAAAGCGCGCAAAATGGCCACCCTCATCCAGCCTTAGGCCCTGGAGTTGTTTAATGGCTTGCACCTCCTCTGCCTCATGGGGACCTTGCCGCGTCATTTCAGCCGCTTGAATGTGTGAGTATCGGTAAATGGCATGTTCATGCAGAAGGCAGGTCTCGATGGCTATCGCAAGGGTGAGCTGTTTAACCTTGAGGAGCTGTTGGCGTAGGGGGTCCGATTGCACACTGAAAACGATCTGGTCATGGATTATCGAGTCGGAGGTGGAGCCGTAATTGCAGGAATGCGCGAGGATGCGAAGGTGGGTGAGGAAAGATTGAAAAGGTTCATCCTTACCCTGCAGATGCTGTTGAAAGACATAGCGCCCAAAACTTTCATTTACCTCGATGTCACAGTGACTGTCGAATTTGAGCAGGACTGTCCTGAACTTGGACTTGTCCTCACCTTCAGCGAAAGTGAGAGAGTTGAAGATATGGATGGCGTGGTCCCCAGCCGTGGAAAGGAAGAGAGCAATCTTCCTGGCGTCTGAAGCAGCTTCCAGGTCTGTAGCTTCGAGGTACAGCTGGAATCGTTGTTTAAAGATTTTCCAGTTCATACCGAGGTTGCCGGTGATGCGGAGCGGCGGGGGAGGGCGGACGCTGTCCATACTACCGGATGGCTGATTGCTGGTCAAAGGCAGATCACTTGAAGGTAGGTCTATTAAACTCTAACATCACATACTGGTACCATGATGTTTTGGGTACTCTGGATCTGTGGAGACTGTGTTTACCTTAGCAGTAACATAGACAGGCTACCAACACTTGTAATAGTACAACTCTTTTTTATTTAACTAAGAGCTGTTAAACATACTTGCACTGTGGGTCGACACTATGTTAGATTGACCTATGCCTAACCTGACCAGCCTATACTGTTAGCACATGGTGGATGTTTGTGCTACTGACTGCGGGCTCTGCCTGTCTAAGAGGCTGCATCCCGAATGAGCGGGAAAACTAGTGCCCTCTATCTTTATAGTGACCGTGCCCTAACTGGTGATTGGCTGCTGTGTTGTGTGTGTTGATTGGTCTTGCAGTGTGTCAGTCAGTGTGTGTCTCTGCACCATCATATACTGATGTGTATATTATGACACCTCCAAAGCTTCCAGATTAACACAGAGCTCCCGTGAGAATTCTCCTCATTTAATGTGGACCTATCATGTTGGATCCATAGAGCTCGGGGTGTTCTCCTTTGATGTGACCTGACTTCCATTATAGCGTGCTGCTTTTCCTCCTCCTCTTCGTGCCAGTTTATAAAAGACTTGGGCCGGAATTCTCCCGCTGTTGCGATCCTCTGTTCCTGTTAGCAGCGCACCCTGCCCGTGGGTTTTCCAGGGGTGTGGGGTGGCTTCAAGTGGTGGGAAGATAGAATCCTGCCACCAGTGAACAGCGTGCCGCCGAGAAACACGAGAAGTTACAGATTTCAGTTTAATCTTCTAAATGAAATATCCTGCTGTGGAACTTGGGGTGCATGATGTATCCCAAACCAATGCATTAGCTTTAGTTGTCCAGTTGCCCCGAATCCTCAGTGTGCTTCTCTGAAATAGTATACTGGACTTAAAAGGAAGCTCTGAACATTGGCTAGTTTAATCATGGAATTAGTTTAATCTGGTCTAATATAAGAAACTTTCTTGAAACAGAATACTTTCCAAGGGTGATGTAGAATGTGGGGATATCTTCCTGAGTGCAAAGAGTTTTGAAATACCTGTTGAAAACCCCAGGGAGGGATCCTCCGATTGCCAACGCCAAAATCGCGTTCGGCGAGTGCCCGGTATATTGTAATACCTTAAAACCAATGTGTGGAATTTAATCATCATGATGGTGGACCTATCCACCACCTACAGAGACAGGGCAAAACCCCTTGTGGCCATTCTGAGAGGGCCTGACCCAATTTAAGGCCAATCAAGCACTTAACTGGTTTTTGTTGTGTCCACGATGTCTTCAGGATGGACTGGCAGTGCTGACCACTACTCGGATTAGAGGCAGATGAGGCAGAATCACCAGAGATAGTCAGGGAGACCCCATTGAAGTGATGGAGGAGGATTAGTTTAAAGTGCAGGCACTCACGTGGGTGGCCTTGCTGTCGGTGGGTCTCTCCATTTGGAACAGGCTGCCCAAGTAGGAGGGATCCCCCCCCCCCACTTCCCCACCCCCCTGCCCCCCCCACAATTCCCCCCTCCCCCGGCCAGACATACCTGCTAGGGTTCACCATGGATTTCCTACATGGAGTGGATCTCACCTATTGCTGGTAATATACTAGTAGTAGCAAAAGTAGGTCCTTAAATGGCCATTTGAGGTTCTCTGGGTGAGTGGGCCATCCTCAACCATTCCCACCCCAGACCTAATCGGCGAGGGTTGGGAAGGTGATGGGATTTTCACTCCATATCGTCTCACTGCGTTATTCACCCTCTCCCCGCCACCACCACCATCACCAAAGTTAGCCTCTTCTGATCTCAGCAAGCATTGTTCCAGCTCTGTTACACATACACTTCTTTACTGAAGGCCCAGAAATGTACAGATTATAATTTCTGATGATATGAATATCATTACTGTTTATAATGTGCACCATCAACATTTTCCTGTACTTGGTTGACACAAAAAGCCTCATACTGCCATTGTACTTTTCACATGGACTATGATGGTTAATATCACTCTTGTTGGCATTAACCTAATAAATTACATTTATTTACCTGACTGTCTAATCGCAAAGGAACAATTCTCCCGCAAATATGGCAGCCAGTGCTTGCAAGCCACTCAGAGGAACTTTAATAATAAATGTAAAATTGTGCCTGATATGCAGATACCTTAACATTTGATTTTAAAATGAATTGAAAGTTCAGGCTCCATCTTATCGGAAAACTCATTTTGAAGTATTTGGCTGCAGTACTAGTCACACATGTAGATGGAGATGTAAGAGAAATTTTCAATGCACTTAAGCACACTGCTTGCCAGCAAAGTTAATATTTATGTGACAACCCTCCCTTGTATGTCTTAACCATTGGAAGACCTATAAGCCAAACCAGAACTGTTTGTGCCAGCTTCAATATCATCTTGGTTGGTTTTCTTCTGTTGTCTGTTTATTCTCTGCATTTTCTGCCTTTTTTTTATTGTCAGTTTTTCTGTCACATATCAGGTTTAATTACATTGACACACTCTCCCTCACTTCAACCAGTTTCAAAGTCAGAACTAACCAGTACATCACCTTCTTCATTGACCTCAATGGTTAATTAGAGAAGGCCTCCGGCCTTGTAACAGTGGCTGGAGTCTTTTCCATACAGCCTGGGGCATCATTACAGAATACCATGTTGCCCTCAGGCCATCAGACCTCCAGCCAACATATGTTGTAAATAAAAAGTTACTACTCCAGCTGGTGCCTGAGCATGCAAGTTTGTGCAAGGTACACACGTAGTGGTCATGATTATTTTATCTTCTGATGTGGCGATGCCAGCGTTGGACTGGAGTGAGCACAGTAAGAAGTCTTACCACACCAGGTTAAAGTCCAACAGGTTTGTTTTGAATCACTAGCTTTCGGAGCACTGCTCCTTCACCTAAGGAAGGAGCAGTGCTCCGAAAGCTAGTGATTCGAAACAAACCTGTTTGATTTTATCTTGTGACATTCATCCACCTTTCCAATATCTCTTCAGGAATGTGATGGAATAACTATGAGTGGACAAGGGTTATGCTCCTGCAGCTTCATCATGCCTGAGCAATGCAAGATGTAGGATGGGTCTTTCCAGCCTCCCAGCCGCGTGCTTCTCGGCAGCGGAAGGCTGCGTGCCGTTCACTGGCGGTGGGATTCGCTCTTCCCATCGCTTTAAATGGGATTTCCCATTGAACCCGCCTCGTGCTACCGGGAAACCCAGTAGGGATGCGCTGCCGGTGGGAACAGGGAAACCTGCCGCCAGCAAACAGACAGAGAATTCAGGCCTTAACCTATGCCATGGAGAAACAGGATGGCTTTTGCACACACCACAGGGTTGCTACAACCTGGGTTCTGGTGTCTGTGGCGTCCATACAATACCCCCACAATGAGGCTCCTGTATTACAGTGGTCTGCAGTGGGTCTGCACCTTAGGTGCTGTTCGATATCGGGCTATGGACTGGGTGCAGGAAGGTGGGATTAGAAAGGGCACTTGGGTGTCCTCGGGCTGGCATGGATAAAATGGGCTGAATGGCCTATTTCTGTGCTGTAACATTTCTATAATTCTATGTGTGCTTTCCCTTCTTTCAAAGTTTAATATTCCAAATAAGGTCAAATACTTAAAATCAAACAAAACTCAATTTGGAAAAAGAGAAAAGAAAAAGGTGAATGTGTTTTGTAATGGAAAGAGAGGTGTTGCAGAGCGTCCTTCTGATTGGACGTTGATGGATGTGATGGAGTGCTAGCTGTTGTCATGTGAGAGTACCTTTAAGAAATGGATGTTTAAGCAATGAACCTTTAAGAAATTGAGCTGATCATATCACTGCAGTGATGTCAGAGAGTGTGGGGAGCTGAGCTCACTTCTACTTTTTGAGTTTCAGTTTGAGAACACAGCTGGGAGTGTCTGTGTGTTTTGCTGAGAGCTGCAAGAAGAAACACAGAGCTGGTCTGTTGATTTCTGCAATCCAAAGACTATAAATATATTGAATGTAACCTAATGTGCTCCTATTTTTGAAGGTTTGAAGTCTTTTGGATGTTTAAAGGAACAGTTTGAAGGATTATTTAGTGTTGTAGTCTTTTGGGGTTGTCTTTGAAGTAATGGGTGTTAAGACATTCAATGTTTGTTTTAAAAGGTTAACTTGAGTTCATAGAATAAACATTGTTTTGTTTTAAAAACCACTTGTCCATTTCTGCTGTATCACACCTGGAGAGTACGCCGTGTCCTCCCACACAACAATCTATTAAAAGCTGTGGGTCGGTTGAACTCCATGAAACACTTTGGGGTTCTGTAAACGCGGACCCATAACACTGTGGATAGGGGTAATGGAGGAGTGACAGGAACGTTTGCAATTGCTGAGAGAGGTGGAGAGGTGAAAAACCACTGCTCACCTTTGCTCTCTTATGAGGTCATGAAGCTTTTCCTACACTGAAGGTGTGCCCTGGGGTGATGTCGCTGACACTGAACCTCTCAGACACCTTGGTCCAGGCCTGCAGGATCGATGAAGTTCCAGCAAACAGTACCTTTGCCCCGACCATCAGCCTGGTATCTTCCAGTAAAGCTGGAAACAGCCTGGTATCTTCTTTCAGAAAGCAGGCACTCTTTGCAAATGCACAACAGCAAAATAGGAAAGCAGGGAATGCAGCACATTCTCGCATTAAACAGCCCCTGAATACTGCATTGGAAATGGAGGGCTGGATTCTTCGATTCTGCGGCTATGTCTGCAGCCGCACCACGCAAAGCCTTACCTGCTGTTATGGACGCAGAATGGCCGGGTCCGTGGTCGCGCATGCGCACGGCAGCGACCTTCAGCGGATGCGGCGTACAACATGGTGCCGGACGCGCGCGGATATAGCCTACTGTCTCCATGTAACTTCACTCGCCAGACCCGCCAGCCCCCGCCGAAGCCCGCCCCTGCCAGTGGAATGGCTCCCCCCCTCGACTGTGGCGGCATTGGACACAGTCCGCAGTCGCCATGGGAGGTCTCCGAAAAGTGAGAGGGCACGCGCCCCACGCTGGGGACTCGGTCCATTGGGGGCGGAGCATCGGGGGACGGCCTCAGGTGAGGTCCTGAGGTTGTCCCGACATCATGCGGCGTACTCCTCAAGTATGCTGTTTTTTGAGGGGGCGGAGCATCGGAAGAACCGAGCCGACCCCGATTCCGGCGTAAAAATTAATTCTCCAGCCGATCGCTGACCGCGATTACGAATCTCGCTCTGAGCCTCTCATTCCCTGACAGAGGGCACCCATTATCATACTAAATAAAGACCGAAGAGTTTAACGAGCTACGATGACATAAAAAATTACCCTTCATCTGATTGATTCTCGTCTTGAGTTATAACCAGGGTTTAAAGGTACAAGGGTCAAAACAAACAATAGACATTAGTGGATGGGAGTGAAGAGAAAGATTGGAGGACAGGGAGCGATTATAGATTTGTTCAACACCAAAGGAGGCTGTTCAGCCCATCATGCCTGTGCTGGACTGTTTGAAAAAGCAACCTCACATCCCTGCTTTTCATCTACAGCCCTGTAAGTTCTTCATCCTTCATCACTCCACACGTGCGAGAGGGATTATTCTGCCGATTTACTGCTGGAGATATTGAAAAGCTGGAGACAGAGATGAAAAATGTTTTCTCTCGTTAGTCTGTGGACTTCTCTTCCCCAGAGAGCAGTGGAGGGAGGATCATTAAATATTTTTCAGGCTGTTAGATAGATTCTTGATTGACAAGTGAGTATGGGGTGGCAGACAGAATAGGAGAGTTGAGATCGAATTGATTCAGATCAGCCACAAATTTATTAAATGACAAAGCAGGCTCAAGGGCCCTCAAGGGCCATTCGGCCTGAATGGGCTGCTCCCATTACTAATTTGTATATTCCTATGTAGCTCCCTTCCTAAATGCACCACCGGATGTCTTTTTATCTCTGAACACACCTCGCCAATCTTATACTCCCAACTCGAAGGTTTTGTCTGAACCCGTCTGGATGGAGAAAATTGCCAAAGTTCACAACTTTTTAATATTTTATTGTGATATCAAAAAACTTCCAAACATCAGTACTCAGATCAAAGAACAAAGAACAAAGAAAAGTACAGTACAGGAACAGGCCCTTCAGCCCTCCAAGCCTGCGCCGACCATGCTGCCCGACTAAACTACAATCTTCTACACTTCTGGGGTCCGTATCCCTCTATTCCCATCCTATTCATGTATTTGACAAGATGCCCCTTAAATGTCACTATCGTCCCTACTTCCATCGCCTTCTCTAGCAGCAAGTTCCAGGCACCCACTACCCTCTGTGTAAAAGCCTTGCCCCTTGCACCTTAAACCTATGCCCCCTAGTAATTGACCCCTCTACCCTGGGAAAAAGCCTCTGACTATCCACTCTGTCTATGACCCTCATAATTTTGTAGACCTCTAACAGGTCGTCCCTCAACCTCCGTCGTTCCAGTGAGAACAAACCGAGTTTATTCAACCGTTCCTCATAGCTAATGCCCTCCATACCAGGCGGCATCCTGGTAAATCTCTTCTGCACCCTCTCTAAAGCCTCCACATCCTTCTGGTAGTGTGGCAACCAGAATTGAACACTATACTCCACGTGTGGCCTAACTAAGGTTCTATACAGCTGCAACATGACTTGCCAATTCTTATACTCAATGCCCCGGCCAATGAAGGCAAGCATGCCGTATGCCTTCTTGACTACCTTCTCCACCTGTGTTGCCCCTTTCAGTGACCTGTGGTCCTGTACACCTAGATCTCTCTGACTGTCAATACTCTTGAGGGTTCTACCATTCACTGAAAATTCCCCATCTGCATTCGACCTTTCAAAATGCATTACCTCACATTTGTCCGGTTTAAACTCCATCTGCCATCTCTCCGCCCAAGTCTCCAAATGATCTAATTCCTGCTGTATCCTCTGACAGTCCTCATCGCTATCCGCAACTCCACCAACCTTTGTGTTGTCTGCAAACTTACTAATCAGACCAGTTACATTTTCCTCCAAATCATTTATATTTACTACGAACAGCAAAGATCCCAGCACTGATCCCTGCGGAACACCACTAGTCACAGCCCTCCAATTAGAAAAGCACCCTTCCATTGCCACTCTCTGCCTTCTGTGACCTAGCCAGTTCTGTGTCCAGCTTGCCAGCTCACCCCTGATCCCGTGTGACTTCACCGTTTATACCAGTCAACCATGAGGGACCTTGTCAAAGGCCTTACTGAAGTACATGTGGACAACATCCAATGCCCTTCCTGCATCAATCATCTTTGTGACCTCTTCGAAAAACTCCATCAAGTTAGTGAGACACGACCTCCCCTTCACAAAACCATGCTGCCGCTCACTAATACGTCCATTTGCTTCCAAATGGGAGTAGATCCTGTCCCGAAGAATTCTCTCCAGTAATTTCCCTACCACGACGTAAGGCTCATGGTAGACTGGTACAAAAGGTGAAGTCACACGGGATCAGGGATGAGTTGGATTATCCTTGCCACCCTTCTTAAACAAAGGAACAACATTGGCTATTCTCCAGTCCTCTGGGACATCACCTGAAGACAGTGAGGATCCTAAGATTTCTGTCAAGGCCTCAGCAATTTCCTCTCTAGCCTCCTTCAATATTCTGGGGTAGATCCCATCAGGCCCTGGGGACTTAATATTATTGTTTTTCAAGACGCCCAACACCTCGTCTTTCTGGTTCTCAATGTGACCCAGGCTATCTACACACCCTTCTCCAGACTCAACATCCACCAATTCCTTCTCTTTGGTGAATACTGATGCAAAGTATTCATTTAGTACCTCGCCCACTTCCTTTGACTCCACACAAAGATTCCTTTGCCTGTCCTTCAGTGGGCCAATCCTTTCCCTAGCTACCCTCTTGCTTTTTATGTACGTGTAAAAGGCCTTGGGATTTTCCTTAACCCTATTTGCCAATGACTTTTCGTGACCCCTTTTTGCCCTCCTGACTCCTTGCTTAAGTTCCTTCCTACTTTCCTTATATTCCGCACAGGCTTCGTCTGTTCCCAGCCTTCTAGCCCTGACAAATGCCTCCTTTTTCTTTTTGACGAGGTCTACAATATCTCTCGTACTCCAAGGTTCCCGAAATTTGCCGTATTTATCCTTCTTCCGCACAGGAACATGCCGGTCCTGATTTCCTTTCCACTGACATTTGAAAGCCTCCCACATGTCAGATGTTGATTTACCCTCAAACATCGGCCCCCAATCTAGGTTCTTCAGTTCCCGCCTAATATTGTTATAATTAGCCTTCCCCCAATTTAGCATATTCACCCTAGGACCACTCTTATCCTTGTCCACCAGCACTTTAAAACTTACTGAATTGTGATCATTGTTCCCGAAATGCTCCCCTACTGAAATGTCTACCACCTGGCCGGGCTCATTCCCCAATACCAGGTCCAGTACAGCCCCTTTCCTGGTTGGACTATCTACATATTGTTTTAAGAAGCCCGCTTGGATGCTCCTTACAAATTCTGCCCAGTCCAAGCCCTCGCACTAAGTGAGTCCCAGTGAATATTGGGGTATTTGAAGTCTCCCATCACAACAACCCTGTTGCTTTTAATCCTTTCCAAAATCTGTCTACCTATCTGCACCTCTATCTCCCGCTGGCTGTTGGGAGGCCTGTAGTAAACCCCCAACATTGTGACTGCCCCCTTCTTATTCCTGATCTCTACCCATATAGCCCCGCTGCCCTCTGAGGTGCGCTCCCGTAGTACAGCTGTGATATTCTCCCTAACCAGTAGCGCAACTCCGCCACCCCTTTTACACCCCCTCTATCCCACCTGAAACGTCTAAATCCTGAAACATTTAGGGGCCAATCCTGTCCTTCCCTCAACCAGGTCTCTGGAATGGCAACAACATCATAGTTCCAAGTACTAATCCAAGCTCTAAGTTCATCTGCCTTACCCGTTATACTTCTTGCATTAAAACATATGCACTTCAGGCCACCAGACCCGCTGTTTTCAGCAACATCTCCCTGTCTGCTCTTCCTCAGAGCCATACTGGCCTTATTTCCTAGTTCTCCCTCAATGTTTTCACCTTCTGACCTGTTACTCCGGTACCCACCCCCCTGCCATACACTCCCGTGTGACACTAGCAAACCTCGCGGCCAGGATATTTATGCCTCTCCAGTTTAGATGCAACCCGCCCTTGGTATACAGGTCACACCTACCCCGGAAGAGCTCCCCATGGTCCAGATAGCTGAAACCCTCCCTCCTACACCAGCTGTTTAGCCATGTGTTTAGCTGCTCTATCTTCCTATTTCTAGCCTCACTGGCACTTGGCACAGGGAGCAATCCCGAGATTACAACCCTACAGGTCCTGTCTTTTAACTTTCTGTCTAGCTCCCTGAACTCCTGCTGCAGGACCTCATGCCCCTTCCTTCCTATGTCATTAGTACCAATATGTACAACGACCTCTGCCTGTTTGCCCTCCCCCTTTAGGATGCCCGCTACCCGTTCTGAGACATCCTCGACCCTGGCATCAGGGAGGCAACATACCATCTTGGAGTCTCTTTCACGTCCACAAAAGCGCCTATCTGTGCCCCTGACTATAGAGTCCCCTATTACTGTTGCTCTTCTGCGCTATGACCCTCGCTGCTGAACATCAGAGCCAGCCGTGGTGCCAGCGCTCTGGCTGCTGCTGTTTTCCCCTGATAGGCTATTCCCCCCAACAGTATCCAAAGCGGGACACCTATTTGAGAGGGGGACAACCACAGGGGATTCCTGCACTGACTGCCTGCCCCTTCAGGTGGTCACCCATCTCTCTGCCTGCAACTTGGGTGTGACCACGTCGCTATTACTCCTATCTATGATGCTTTCTGCCACCTGCATGCTCATAAGTGCATCCAATTGCTGCTCCAACCGAACCACGCGGTCTGTGAGGAGCTGCCATTGGTTACACTTTCTGCAGATGTAGTCGACTGAAATGCTGGATGCTTCACAGATCTTCCACATCTCACAGTTGTAGCACTGCACCCCGCTGAGTGACATTTAAGATTAATTCATTGAAAATAAACACTTGAATTATTATTAGATTGAGTTAAAATTAACTATATGCCCCTGACGCTAGATGATTTTTACTGTAAAATTAAATGCTAAATACTGATCACTGCCCTCAGGTTTAGTTACTCCACTATCAAGTTAATCAATTAGATTTGTTTTGCAATATTATTTTTTTCAAATTTAACAGGTTCCCAACCAGCCAATCAGGTCACAGTTTTACTGTAATGTCACTTCAGTTTCCCCCCCACACAATTTGAAGAGGTAATATAAAAATCACTTACCTTCCCGGGATGCTTTCTGGTTCTCTCCCTACAGATTAACAGTTACAAGCCAGAAGAAAGAGAACAAAACGGTAGGGAAAAAGCACCTTCTCCCACTCTGCACCGAATTACCTCACTGCACCAAATTACCAAGTTCCAATTCCCACTCCAGATGTGTCTCACTCACTCAGGATGTGTCTCCTTCACCTGCGCAAAGCTCCACTTAAATGAAATCAGTACTCAACTATGGTAGCATGGCCTCTTTAAGAGGCGTGCCCTCGGGGTACATGTGACTGGCTCGGGGCCTATCGTGCAGGAGTGTGCAAACCTCCACCAATGGGGAAAAAGTGCGGGGAATGGGGAGCGGGGTTCTGGTCAGAGTGAATCCAGGGAGCCAAAGTGTGAAGAGTTGAGGCATTGCCACTGGGGGTAGTGGCTTGGTTGGGTAACCTGTATGACTTCCTGCGGTTGGAGAAGATAAAGTATGGGGTAAGGGGCTCTGCAGAGGGGTTTGAGAAAAGGTGGGGGTGTTTGTGACCGTGTTTGAGGAGCTGTTTGTCACAGGGGGAGGGGGAGGTGGAGTGGGGGGGGGGGGGGGGGGCGGGGTGAAAAAAGGAAATAAATCTGTACAAACTGTACAGTTGATTGCTGGGACGTATCTTTCCCGGGTTGTTTATTTGCTGTAACCTGTTTTGATAAAATACATTTTTTTTTTTAAGTGTGAAGAGCTGCATTGAGAATTTGTGCCTGTATTATAGTTGCCCTTGTAAAAAAGTCCTTTGTTGTTCCTTAATGACATCTACCAGGCATTGTCTCGAGTAACCACATTAGAGGTGAGTATAAACTGGGTCGATTACAAACCTGCAGTCATTGAATTTAAGGGGGAAGGGAGAAGCCTCTTAAACAAGCAGAGAAGTTGGAAAGCATCAACAATACCTGAAAACTGCGAGTGAAAAACGCCCATGACTGGGGATTTAGACCCATCGAACCAGGGCACCGAAGACTGGAACCAGTACATTGAAAGGCTCTGTTATTTCTTCTTGGCAAATAAAATAATGGGGGAGATTAAACAGCAAGTTATTCCACTAACAGATTGTAGGCCAACAACCTTAAAAGAAATTTGATGTCCTTGAAATTTGATGCACTGACACAGTTATTTGATCAGTTGGTAAAGCTAGTCAGGGGCATTTCTGCTCCAGACCCTCCAGCGGTACAAATTCAACTCAGCTGTCAGAGACACAGGAGAAATAGGCCGGAATTCTCCAAAATCCCGGCTAAGTGTTGACGCCGGCGTAAACACCGGAGTGTTTCATGACGGAGTCAACGGGTCTCTTGGCCCAGCAATTCAGTGGCCCACAGGTGGCCAGCAGTGCGCCGGAGTGCACCAATCGCGGCCCTGCACTGCCATTGTGGGTCCGCGCATGCGTGCGGTGGCTGTTGCCGCGCAGAAGCATCGGCCACAGTTGCGGCCGAACAAACATTTGAATATTTTCATGGAGGCATTCAGTCTTTGAACTTGACTGAGACAACAGCCGAGTTGTAAGACATACGGAGGAGACTCGGAAAATGTGGGAACAACCGTGACATCAGTGTCATATCAGCAAGATGTCCGCTTACTTATGGCCATGGTCAAGGGACATCGACCAAGTCTCATGGGGCGGAATTGGTTGCGCGAAATCTAGTTAAACTCATCTGAAATTTTCAAAATCTCAGACAGTGTCTTTAAGAGGTTTTATGCAAATACAAGGACGTGCTTCAGGATGAGTTGGGTCGATTAAACATTTACCTCAACCCAGACTCAAAACCAAAGTTTTTCAAAGTGAGACCAGTCCCTTACGCCTTGCACCAAAACATGGAAGCCAAACGTAAATGCCTGGAAGAACTGGGAATTATCAAAGCCATGCAGTTTTCAGAATGGGCAGCTCCCATCCTCCCTGCACTAAAACTGAACGACTCAGTTAGCGTATGTGGGGATTACAAGCTTACAAGCAACAGGTATCCCAAGTAGATAAATACCCAATTCCACGAATTGAAGACTTTTATACGAAGGTGGCGGGGAGCCTTACGTACACCAAACCCGATCTCAGTCTTACTTACTTGCAGCTAGAACTGGATGAAGATTCCCAAATGTTTGTGATGATTATCACGTATAAAGGCCTATTTTAAAACTCCAGATTACCCTTTTGGCATCTCCTCGGCCCGTGCGGTATTCTAGCGCACAATGGAGAACCCTCTCCCGGGCATCCCGAAGGTTGCGGTCTACCTGGATGACGTCCTAGTAACAGGATCATATGAGGAGCACCTGGCAAGCTTAGAAGAGATGTGGAGAAGATTCAGAGATACGGGAATCTGACTGAAATGCAAGAAGTGCACTTTCCAATCTAATTAGGTCACTTACCCAGGGTTCAACGTGGGCTCAAAAGACCGCTCGAAGGCAAAGTGAGAGCCAGAAGAGAGGTACCAGCATCTAAGAACGTGGCAGAATTAAAATCCTTTTTAGGGATGGTAAACTATTTTGGTGGTTTTATTCCCAACGTGGCAACAACATTGGTGCCACTACACACACTCTTGAGAAAACACCAGTGTTGGCATTGGAAGGAACCACAGAAGCAAGCCTTCCAACACATTGAGCAGGTCTTACAGTCATCGAACCTATTGGTCACTTTGACATAAGAAAACCCATCATTCCGACCTGTGATGCATCACCGTATGAGATGGGGCAGTTCTAGACTATAAAATGGATGATGGTTCTGTCGTGTTGGGTGTACTGGTCTACAAACAGGTCAACACGGCTGGAGATGGTGCAACTCTATTTTATTAACAACTCAACTGTAATAACATACTGTAAGCTTGGGTACGTGCATTACCAGCTTATCTGTGGACCCTGTCCTATCACTATCTAGGTGAGGCACTCAGCACATGGTGAATGTCTGAGAGGCAGGCTGTGAGCTCTGTGCTCTGAGCTGTCTGCTGCTAGAATGAACGGGAACTCTGGTGTCCCCTGTCTTTATAATGCGTGTGCTCTCACTGGTGATTGGCTGCAATGTTGTGTATGCTGGTTGGTCCTACTGTATGTCCATCAGTGTGTCGGTGTGTGTGTGATTGCACCATGATATGCTGATGTATATCATGACAGGTTCAGAGACCAATTACCTTCGCCACTAGAACGCTTTCTGTTGCTGAGCGTAAATATGCACAAATTGAGATAGGAGCCCAGCCTTAATCTGAAGCATCAAGAGATTTTACCAGTAAGTTTATGGGCGACATTGCACAATAATAAAGGATCACAAGCCTGTGGTGAGACTCCTTTGTGAAGAGAAACCAATACCACAAATCATCTCTACCAGAATACAATGGTGGGTGTTGTTGGTGGTGGCCTATGGCTACATCGTTCAGCACAGGCCAAGCTCACAGATTTAGAATGCTGGAGAGTTGAGTCAGTTCCCACTTCAAAGGAACCTGGCACCCTCGGCGGTATTTCAAGAAATCATCTTGGCATTGAAAGTTTGGGCTCGCTGCCAGTTTTGTCTGGTCACGTACAGAATTGGGCACAACATGACCCATTCCTGTCCACAGTAAAACGTGATCGTAACTGGGTAGAACCACGATAAATGTGACCAATTAAGCCCTACCTTACTCGTAAGGACGAACTCAGTTGTGAGAATGGAGTCATACCCTGGGGATTCTGAGTGGTAGTACCACACCCAGACTGAGAACTGTTGTTGCAAGAATTACATAATTCCCATCGGGGGCAGACCAAAATGAAATTGCTCCCTTGTAGCTACATCTGATATAGACAGGGACATTGAACACATAGGGGCTGGATTCTCCACTGACGGGATTCTCTGTTGTGCCAGGCTGCGCACCCATGCCCGGGGATTTACCGTCGGCATGGGGCTGCCCACAATGGGGAACCCCATTGGCCGCCTGGCGGGATGGAGAATCCCGCTGCATGCGGGGGTGTGCCTAACCAGGTGACGGAGAATCCCGCCCATGGTGTTCCAGTGCAACTCCTGCCATACACAGCAGACACTGTCCCCTACAGCAAACCTCCACATTTGGGAGTGACCTGGTTGTCAATAGACAAGGGTACATGTGGAATGTGTTGGTCCTGTTTAGGGCAAGATGTTCCTCATTTTGGTCGATACACGTTCAAACTGGTTGGAGGTTCAAAAGATAGGAATGACAACCTCAGCCACCACAGTAGAGGCCTTGCGGTGCGTGTTTGCTACGCATGGCACCCCAAACTAATAGTGTCTGACAATGGCACTCCCCTCACTGGTGAGGACTTTCAACACTTTGTCAGAGTGCGCAGTCTCTTACAGGGTGGATTTGAATGACAGGACAGCACAAAAACATGTTGACCGGATGAGAGGCTGGGACCACAACTCCAATCTCGGAAAAGTTGGAGCTGGCAGGCAGCACCCATGCTCCTTGTGGTGGAGCCAGAACAAAAGGGAATCCAGGAGTCTTGGGGAGGCCCCATCAACGATCCAAGAACAAACTACAGAAGGGATTTTTAAAGAATTCATACATGGGATGTGGGTGTCACAGGCTGTGCCAGCATTTATTGCCCATCCCTAATTGCTCTTGAGGGGCAGTTAAGAGTCAATCACATTGCTGTAGGTCTGGAGTCACATGTAGGCCCGACCAGGTAAGGATATTTGTGAACCAGGTGGGTATTTCCAACTTTATAATTCCAGAGATTTTATTGAGTTTAAATTCCATCACCTGCTGTGGTGGGATTCGAACCCGGGTCCCCAAATCATTATCCTGAGCCTCTGGATTATTAGTCCAGCAACAATATCACTCAGACAATACCACTATGCCACTGCCTCTCCTACATCCTGCGGGGCTGGTTGATGCTCAGGGAAATTCTGTCAAGAATGATGATGCCATTGCTTGAGAGTTGGAGGAGCCACTTGGAGGATTAAGAGAGTGCACGGGACACAGAAAATCCCCCGATAGGTTAACGTTGTGATGGACTGTTTTGGACTCTCTTCCATTTGTTTCCTCAGCCTTATATTGTAAATATATTATTGAGGGACTTACGGCGGGAGGGTGCAGTGGTGTGGTCCCATAAGGGGCGTGCCCTCGCAGTCCAGGCGGTTTATTCAGGGCTTATCACGCGGGAGCGCGTCAACTCCGATCAATGGAGTAAAGGTGTGGGGTCCAGGGAGTGGGGATCTAGTCAGAATCCGAGAGACAGAGGGTGAAAACCTGCATAGACTCCGTGTCTGTATTATAGTTACCCTTGCCAATGAATCTTTTGTTCTCCCTTACTGACATCTACCTGATATTACCTTGAGCCACCACATTTACCTACAAATGTCCTTGTAAAACTTCTGAGCTGCACCCTTGCTGGTACACTTGGTTAAGTTGCTGTTCTGTTTTTGAGATTTCTTTAGACCGGTAGTCCCATTTTATTTCATCCAATACCCCTATTAAGCTTATTTTCTGAAAAGCTCCAAAAATGAGTGCTCCTACTGCAAAATATATTTTTCTTTTAAACTACAGATGCCGCACCCATGGCAATGATTGTTGCAAGGCAATTTTGATGGTAGCTTCTTACATATCATAATAATCTCACTCCTTGGGTCAATGGCTAGTCCATTAATATATGAAGGTTTTTCAATGAGGAAGATTGTGGCTTATCACCTTAAGACAATAAGACACAGGAGCAGAAATAGGCCATTTGGCCCATCAAGTCTTCTCCACCATTCAATGAGATCATGACTGATATAATCCTCTACTCCACTTTCCTACCATATCCCTTGATTCTCTTATTGATTAAAAATCTGACTACCTCAGTCTTGAACATACGTGATGACCCAATCTTTACTGCTCTCTGCGGTAAAGAATTCCACAGATTCTCTACCCTCTTGAGAGAAGAAATTCCTCAACTCTGACTTACATGTGCAACCCCTCTGAGATTATGCCCTCTGGCCCTAGACTCTCCCACAAGAGGAAATATCCTCTCAGCATCTCCCACTTCAAGCCCCTCAGAATCCTATATGTCTTTATAAAGTTGCCCCTCATTCTTTTAAACCCCAATGAGTACAGGCCCCACCTACTCAACCTCTTCTCATAAGAAATTCACTCCATAGCCGGGATCAACGGAGTGGATATAGTACTAATCACAGTTTTACAGTTTGGCAATGGGAGTTCAAAAGTCAAGACAAATCATCTAACTGGATTGACACATACCCATTGTGTGGCCCCTGCCATCTCTTGACTAGTATATTCAAGATGTCACTATTTGTTGCAATTTTGCACCTGTGCTCGTCAGGAGCCAAGCGCCACCCCTAACGTCTTCTTCTTCATCTCTCCAGTCTGGAAGGATGACAACAAGATCACCAGGCTCCATATTCCTGATGGACTCCTCACTGCAAAATATCAAAGAGAGAGACTTGACAGTTAGCATTTGCCTCTTAAGGGCCTCTCTTTGTCCAGTCCTCGTCTGCAGCTGCCTCTCAAACCACAACATTGATGTCCAGTCCTTGTTCAGATAGGCCTTATAATGGGTGGCACAGTAGCACAGTGGTTAGCACTGTTGCTTCACAGCACCAGTGTCCCGGATTCGATTCCCGCTTGGGTTACTGTCTATGTGGAGTCTGTACAATGTCTCCCACTGTGTGCGTGGGTTTCCTCCGGGCGCTCCGGGTTCCTCCCACAAGTCCCGTAAGACGTGCTTGTTAGGTGAATTGGACTTTCTGAATTCTCCCTCAGTGTACCCACACAGGCACCGGAGTGTGGCGACTAAGGGATTTTCATAGTAACTTCATTACAGTGTTGATGTAAGCCTACTTGTGACACTGATAAAGATTATTATTATTATTGTCAGTTCCCATCTCCAAAGGCTGGGACAATTCATCCCAATATCTCCTAATGTGACTTTCTGTCAAGTTTTCTGTGATTTTGTTCCTTTGCAGCACATTTGATATTTACTACAATAAAGCTGTGAGGTAAATGCAAGTTGTTGTTGTCGCTTTGAGAAGGTAACAAATGTATGGCTCCTAAGAAAAGAAACAAGATTGTCTGCTGTTACCTTGCCCAGAAGAGTGAAGGTAATGAATCTCCTATGTGAGTGGGCTATTGTTCTGGGTGCGAGGGTTGTGAAATAGCACTGGTGATGGCACACATTATGTTTGGCATGTTTGTTGCTACGGATGCCCAGCAGTTTGCAGCCCTTGCTGGCTGTTTGCTCAAGGAGGAGCTGCAGATCCTTTAATTAAATTATGGCATCCTTTGTGAAATTCTACACCATGCCGTGCAGCCTGTATGTTATTATTATTGTTAATATTGTAAATATTTTCATGATTCCTAATTTTAGGTATGATATATGTAAAAATACATTAATATATACATTACAATTGATTGGACTTTATTAATTATTAATTTTATATTTTGTAACTTGCTGTTAATAAATTCATTTTTGATCTGTTCATGTTTTTGCTTAAACCACAAAAGTCTTGAAAGGAATGTCTCTACAAACCTATTCCTGTCACATTTTGCCCCAAACCAACTTTCCTCTAATGACCCATTGCTTGGATTTTCAAGGTATCATCGAGTCAAATCAAATAATTGAGGCTGTTTTTCACATTGCAAGGACAAAAAGGAGGCAGGGACTTATTCTTGTGCTACAATTTTATTCCTCAACAGGAACATTTCAGAATATATGATATATTACATTATAATAATCCCAAAGGCTCTTAAATATCAAGATAAGTTATGCTTCCAGTGAATAATAGGACATTTTTTATAATGTATGCCCAACCTAATCAGATATTCTGCTCAAAGTTAGTTAATCTGTACTCTAAAGTTAATTTACAATAGAACATTAATTCAGGCAGGTTCATTTCAGCGATCGCTGGCTGGTTTCCACAAGTGGGAGATACACGGAGATGATGCAGAAACCTTTTGGCAACATTTTCTGATGTACATTTGCATTGTTTCATAACTTGACTGCTTCAAAGTGGATTCATTGGACTGGACCTTATGGACCACATGGGGACAGGAAATCCAACGGTGGGCCCATAGAATAGGGGTGGCCGGCCAGTACCCCTGCTGTGATTTTGCAATCGCGTAGAAGGAGTCTGGTAGGCAACTCATTCATGGCCTAATTGAGGTCCTTAAGTAGGCAGGCAATGTCCAAGTAAAGGCCTCATCCCACCACCATTCAGTGGGAGAGGTCTGGTCCCAGCGAGATAGTTGAGTATCTGTAGGTCTGGGGCCATCTTTGAGCACATTCTCAATATCCTTGGTATAGTGTATGCTGTGTTTAGCTCTATGAGGTGGGACTTCCACCTGGAGAGGGAAAAACATCATGGCTCCTAACACTTAAAGAATGATCAGTCGAAAAATTAAAGAGGACTGAGCCATCTTGGCGAAGGCAGATGCGCCACTGATATTTGTCTTGTGTTGCAGGGAGCCCATCCTCAGTGAATGAATTATTAGGGGCCAATTAGACAATTAGTTTTTAAGCCAACTGACCTTGATAATGGACTCATACCAACATATATTTGGCACAGACAGCAGGGTGGTCTACTAGTCGAAAAATATGGAAATTTAGAAATCCAGAAAGACCATAAGACACAGGAGCAGAATTAGACCATTCGGCCCATCAAATCTGCTCTGCCATTTCAATCAGGGCTGATATGTTTCTCATCCCCATCCTCCTGCCTTTTCCCCATAACCCCTCATTAATCAAGAACCTACCTATCTCTGTCTGAAAGTCACTCAGTGACTTGCCACAGTCTTTATGGGAATGAATTCCACAGATTCACCACCCTCTGACTGAAGACATTCCTCCTAACCTCTGTTTTAAAGGATCGTCCCTTCAGTCTGAAGCTGTGCCCTCAGGTTCTAGTTTCTCCTACTAGTGGAAGCATCCTCTCCACGTCCACTCTATCCAGGCCCCTCAGTATTCTGTAAGTTTCAATGAGACCCCCCCCTCATTCTTCTAAACTCCATCGAGTACAGACTCAGAGTCCTCAAATGCTCCTCATGTGACAAGTTTTCATTCCGGGGAACATTCTTGTGAAGCTCCTCTAGACCACCGCCAAGGCCAGCACATCCTTCCTTAGATACCGGATCCAAAACTGCTCACAATATTCCAAATTGGGTTCTGTCCAGAGCCTTATACAGCCTCAAAGGTACATACCTGCTCTTGTATTCTAGTCCTCTCGACATGAATGCAAACATTGCATTTGCCTTCCTAACAGCCAACTGAGCCTGCATGTTAACCTTAAGAGAATCCTGAACTAGGACTCCAAAGTCCCAGTATGTGATGTTAGAGTTGAATAGACCTACCTTCAAGTGATCTGCCTTTGATTAGCAATTAGCCATCCGGTAGTATGGACAGCGTCCGCCCTCCAAAGCCGCTCAGCATCACCGCAAACCTCGGTGCGAACTGGAAAATCTTTAAACAATGATCCGAGCTATACCTCGAAGCTACAGACCTGGAAGCTGCTTCAGACGCCAGGAAGATTGCTCTCTTCCTTTGTACGGCTGGGGACCATGCCATCCATATCTTCAAATCTCTTACTTTCGCTGAAGGTGAAGACAAGTCCAAGTTCAAGACAGTCCTGCTCAAATTCGACAGTCACTGTGACATCGAGGTAAATGAAAGTTTTGGGCGCTATGTCTTTCAACAGCGTCTGCAGGGGAAGAATGAACCTTTTCAATCTTTCCCCACCCACCTTCGCATCCTCGCGCAGTCCTGCAATTACGGCTCCACCTCCGACTCGATGATCCGTGACCAGATCGTTTTCGGTGTGCAATCGGACCCCCTACGCCAGCAGCTCCTCAAGGTTAAACAGCTCACCCTTGTGATAGCCATCGAGACCTGCGTTCTGCATGAACACGCCACTAACCGATACTCGCACATTCACGCGGCTGAAAAGGCGCAGCAAGGTTCCCACGAGGCAGAGCGAGTGCAAGCCATTAAACAACTCCAGGGTCTAAGCCTGGATGAGGGCAGCCATTTCACGCACTTTTCACGCGCTCCCGCGCATGCGCGCACTGTCCGAGGGGACGGCAAGGCCGAAGACCGTACTGCGGAGGCGCGCACTACGTACGACCGCACCGCGCATGCGCGGTGGCATACGGAACGTTCTGATGTCACGACGTGCAGCAACTGTGGCTCCGGCCACTTAAAGCGGCAATGTCCTGAACAATTCCAATGCTGTCTCCAATGTGGCAAGCTTGGCCACTATGCAGACCTCTGCAGGTCTGCTTAAACTACTACCTCTCGTTGCTCCAACCAGCCACACAGGGATGTCCGAACCATCCAGCCACCAGTCACCGATTCCGACTCCGACTTGATTCCGGACCTTGACGCCGAGGACCCGAAAGCACCATTTCAGGTGGGCATCATCACCAAACACAAGATGCTCCAGAAGACAAAAGCCAAGTCTCTCCCAATATTCAGCATTGATCCGGACGACGAGTGGTGTGCCACCCTCACGGTCAACCGATCCCGCATCAGATTCCACCTGGACATCTGCGCTTCAGCCAACCTCATTGACTTCGAAAGCCTCCATGTCAAGCCGACTGTCCTGCCTTCCGCCTGCCAGCTTCTGGACTATAATGGTAATGCCATTGCTGTCAGTGGCTCTTGCCAGCTTGAAGTGTCGCACCGGTCATTAAAGGCTAACCTGCCATTCAAAATAGTGGGATCCACTGAAGCCTCCCTGCTTGGTGCTCAGGCGTGCAAACTTCTAAACCTTGTCCAAAGGGTTCACTCCCTGTCACCCGCTGGCGCTTCCGCATCTCAGGACGCTGACTTTCGGACACAGCTGAACGCCATCATCACCCGATACCACGGTGTATTCGAGGGCATGGGCACACACCCATACACTTATAAAATCTTGTAACAGCCAAATGCCACGCCTGTGGTGCACGCACCTCACAGGGTACCAGCACCCTTCAAGGACCGCCTCAAGCAGCAGCTGCAGGACGTCCAGGAACAGGGCGTAATTTCGCAAGTTACAGAACCGACTGACTGGGTCAGCTCTATGGTGTGCATGAAAAAACTATCCGGAGAATCCCAAGGACCTCAACCGTAATATTATGAGAGAACACTATCCCATTCCAAAGAACGAAGAACTCTCCTACGAGATGGCTCGCGCCAAATGTTTCACCAAGCTAGACACATCCAAGGGGTTCTGGCAGATCCAACTCGATGCATCCAGTCGGAAGCTCTGCACCTTTAACATCCCATTTGGCCGGTATTACTACAACCGGATGTCATTTGGCAGCATTTCTGCATCGGAAGTGTTCTACAGAATAATGGAGCAGATGATGGAAGGTATCATAGGGGTTCGCGTATATGTGGACGACATCATCGTCTGGTCGACCACCCCGCAGGAGCACATTGATCACCTCCAACGCGTCTTCTGACAAATCCATGAGCATGGCCTCCGCCTCAACAGGGTCAAATTCTCCTTTGGTCAACCAGAATTCGTCGCCACCTCAGAGACTGAATTTATGAACTGCCTGAATTCATGGACTCTTTGAACTCATGAACTGATTGTTTTGTTACCCTGTTTGATTAACTCACTAGTTTGTACATACTGTTGTTCCAGTTATATTTTGTGTTACATACTGTCCATCTGCACTAGACACCTTCCAATGTAAATATCCTAGAGTTTCTGTACATAGTCATGTAAATATGCTCGCATGTGCCACACATAGTTGGGAACATTCGCATACTACATTATTTATTGCCACGAACACACATTTTTTTTAGAAAAGGGGGGATGTCATAATATATACAGCATATGATGGTGCAGAGACACACACTGACTGACACACTGCAAGACCAATCAACACACAACACAGCAGCCAATCACCAGTTAGGGCACGGTCACTATAAAGACAGAGGGCACTAGTTTTCCCGCTCATTTGGGATGCAGCCTCTGAGACAGACAGAGCCCGCAGTCAGTAGCCCAAACATCCACCATGTGCACGCAGTATAGGCTGGTCAGGTTAGGCATAGGTCTTCAGTCAATCTAATATAGTGTCGACCCACAGTGTAAGTATGTTAACAGCTCTTAGTTAAATAGAGTTGTACTATTACAAGTGTTGGTAGCCTGCCTATGTTGATGCTAAGGTAAACACAGTCTCCACAGATCCAGAGTACCCAACACATCATACTCCACAATCTCATCTATAGTAATAGAGTCTAAAATCTTACCAACAACAGAAGTCAGGGTCACCAGCCTATAATTTCCCGTCTTTTTCCTCCCTCTCTTCTCAACTCGGAGTGTTAAATTTGCCATTTCCAATCCTTTGGGACCCACCCCGCCTCCAGTGATTCCTGAAAGATCACCACCAATGCCTCCATAATCCTCTCAGCTGTCTCCTTCAGAACCCTGGGGCGTTGTCCATCTGAGGTGACTTATCCACCTCAGACATTTCAGTTTCCCCAGAACCTTGACCTTTCGCTGTTAGGTGAATTGGACATTGTGCAGTCTCCCTCAACATACCCGAACAGACGCCATAGTGTGGCGCAGTAACTTAATTGCAGTATTAATGTAAGCCTACATGTGACACTAATAAAGATTACGATTATTATTGATGGCCACTACACTCACCTTTTCCCCTGACTGTCTTGAAGTTCAGGTATGCCACTGCTGTCTTCGACCGTGAAGACTGATGCAAAGTACCTATTCAGTTCCTCGGCCATTTCTTTGTTCCCTATTAGTACTTCTCCAACCTCATTTTCCAGTTGTCCAATGTCCATTCCTGCCTCTCTATTACTTTTATATATCAAAAATCTTTTGGAATCCTCTTTTATATTATGAGCTAGCTTACACTCATATTTCATCTTTTCCCTTATTGCTTTTTAAGTTGTCCTCTGCTTGCTTTTAAAGGCTTCCCAATCCTCTAGCTTCCCACTATTCCTCGCCACTTTGTATGCTTCTTCTTTTGCTTTTATGCTGCCCTTGCTTCCCTTGTCAGCGATGAATGCCTTGTCCTCCCCTTAGCATGTTTCTGTTGTGCCTCCCAAATAACCTCCAAAAAACTCCTGCCATGGCTGTTCCACTGTCTTCCCTGCTAGGTTCCCTTTCGAATCAGCTCTGGCCAGCTCCTCCCTTATGTCTTTGTAGTTACCTCTTTTTAATTATGAAACCATTATACTTGATTCCAGCTTCTCACTCTCAAACTGCAGGGTGAGTTCTATCATATTGCGGTCACTGCCCCCTTAGGGTTTCTTCACTTTAAGTTCCCTGTATCAAGTCTGCCGCATTACATATCACCAAATTCAGAATTGCCCTTGTTCTACCTATGTTGTTGGTACCAATGTGGACCACGACAACTGGATCTTTACCCTCCCACTCCAAGTTCCCTTGCAGCCCAGACGAGATATCCCAAACCCAAGCACCAGGCAGGCAACATAACCTTTGGGACTCTCAATTCTGGTCATAGAAAACAATGGCTATGCCCCTAAATATACTGTTCCCAATTACGAGTATATTCCTTTTCTCTCCCCCCACTTCAGTGGTTCCCTGTACCATGGTGCTGTGGTCAGTTTGCTCATCCTCCCCATAGTCTCCGCTCTCATCCAGACAGGGAGCAAGAATCTCAAACCTGTAGGACAAGGGCTGAAGCACCTGCAACCCTACATCCTGGATCCCTCTACCTGCCTCAATCGCAGCCACACCCTCCTGTCCCTGACCGCTGGCCAAATTCAAGGAACTTAATCTAAAGGGTGTGACTGCCTCCAGAAACACAGCGTCCAGGTAACTCTCCACCTCGCTGATGTGTCGCAGCATCCGAGCCTCAGACTCCAGCTCATCAACTCTGAGTCAAAGTTCTTTGAGCAACCAACTATCATCCACGGTTCCGCTACCCTCCCTGGGTCCGCTACCCTCCCCAGGTCTACTACCCTCCCCGGATCCGCGACTCTCTCCGGGTCCGCTCCTCTCCGCACTGTTTCTGGCACTGAAGCTGCTTTCACCTTTCTGCAGTTCTACAGTTCCAGCTCATAGAATTTGGGAATCAAAGTGCTACTCATTCAAAGGCCTAGATCTTCCAATCTCAGGGTCTTCAGAGAGCAGACAACCCACAATGTGCTCCAGCACAATGCAGAAGTGCTGATGTGCTGCCCTCCATGGGAATTACCTGGGAAGTTTGAATTTCTGACAAGCAATACTCCTGCTCCTTGGAACCCTCTGTAAATGACTTTGAACCGGAATTCGGGTTGGAGACTTTGGACAACGTGAACTTATTACCTGGATAGTTACCCAATAAATGTTAGACAGTAATAACCAGAATCTAACCCCTGGGTAACGAGACAACTGACCCGCCAACCGCTCTCACTGACCCCCCCACTACTCCCTTGACCACCTCTCCCTACCTGACCTGACTATCCATCTGACCATCCAATTGCCCCTCACTATCAGACCTGACTATTCACCTGACCACCCAACTACCTCTCCTGACCCAACTCAACTACCTTCCCACCGGCTGACCAACACCCCCCCCCCCCAACCTGACTAGTCCCTGGTCTTATCACCCCACTGATCTGTCTCCCTCCACCCACCACCCATTCATCCAGCTAATCACCTCATGCACCTTACCTGCCATCTATCAATTTACCCCACTTAGCTCACCCACCCTACCCACTTACCAGGGCCTGGGAGAGGAGGTACAACCAGTGATAAACACCAGGGCCTGACAGATGGAGGGGGCCGGGGGGGGGGGGAGGGGGGCTGAGTTTCCATTGACATTGGATGAGTTACAGACATAAAAGACCGGCTTTGAAAGAAAATCAGTTCTGTCACCCTGACGGTTCCTATTTTTATTTAAAGCCAGTCTTTCAGGTTAGTTTCACTGAGTTGCTACACTGCTGCAATTTATTTCCGAAAAGACCCGCCAGGAACCCGCAAAGCCACCTGAAGATTAGCGGCAGTTGTGTCGCAAATGAGAGTGCTCTTATTGAAAAATGGTATGCAACACCTCTAATTCTGGTCGAGCCATTTGGATGTTGGGTGGGGTGGGGCAAGATGTGGGAGATTTGGGAGAGGTTTTTGGGGAGAGAGGGAGGTTGGGATGGTTGGTGGGTGGGATGCTGGGGCAGTTGCGGGGGGCGAAGCGTGAAGGTGTGTGTGGTGGGGAGGTGTCACTTTTCAGGTTTTGTACGACAAAATCAAACACTTATGTTTCTTAAAATTTTCTTTTGAATTTAAACTATATATTCATAGCTGTCTAAATTTTCATTAGGCCCTAAAGCAGACACAATTATGATGACATGCTGTTTTGATGTACCAGAGACTTGAGAAACTTGGGCCTCAACTCATCAAAATAAATGTAACATATTAAAAACCGGGAGAAATGGAAAATAGGTGTAGTCTTACTGGGACCCACTTTATTACTCTTACAAAGTCGATTTGTCACAAAGTGATTGCTTAATTCAGGGATTTTCAAACCCAGGGTCACGATCCGTGGATGGGTCATGGGCGAGCGTTGGGAGGGTCGCGGAGCGATTGGTCGTGGCACGCCCGATCCCGGGAGAAGCGCCCAACAGCTGTGATCGGCTATTAGATTGAGAATGCCGTCCGCGCGAGCTAGCAGCCGCAGTATTTTGCCTTGCTGCATCTGATTGGCCCCCAGATTATCCAATGGGTGATTAGGTTTCCTAACGTCACATCCGGCGCCCAATTGTTCCGCTGACTAATAGGAGGAGGGGGGGGCGGTACTTCTGGTGGTGGGACTGGTGGAACTCGATGCCTGTGAAGGGCACGGAGAGCAGCCAAGTGAAGTTTGTGAGAGGGGTGAGAATGGCGGGTCACAATGCTGGCAGTCAGCACCAGTTCACTTGCTTCCACAAGTACTTCAATGTCTACACCATCACTGGGAGGAGGAAGTATCTGTATAAACAGGAATTGCAGTAATTTGTTTGTTCTTCTAACTGAGATCCAAGAAGAAAGCACCAGCGGCAATCATGGAAAATAAATGACGTGTGGTTCTCATCTGGGACAGGGCAAGTGGAATTTAAGGACCAGCATGTGAAATCTGTGTGAATGTTTGAAACCTCTGTAATTGTGTCACTATAAAGGCATATTATAATTATCAATCTTCACAAATAAAACTTATGGGACACCATGTTCTGTTTAAAAAAAAAAGAGAATGCTGTCCGCATGCATGCCTCCTCAGGCAGATCCGGCAGTGCACAGGCCCGGTGCCCAGCGGGGGCAGAATGCCACCTCCTGATGTCAGCGCACTATCTCAGCACCGCCTAATCCTAACATCAGCATGCCATCCCAGGACCAAATTTCTTATTTAAAAATGGCAAAGTCTTTGCACCAGAAGTGATGAGAGAGAGCAGGTCACTCGCCCGGCATGTACACGGATGTCACGTGATCCGTGCTTTGGCCGCAAAATCCTGGAGGACTGATTGCTCCATTTGCACCTGTCAGTAAGCAAGTAAGAGGAGCGTGTAGAACTGAAGATGGATTAGTTTGTAATAAGTAAGAGAGGGTCAGAGACAGAAACAGGCCAGGATCTCACAACTGAATCTGCTGGAGAGAGATTCTCAGGAGACTCCACGGCAGGGCAAAGCAGTGCTGATGTGAGTTCCAGGGCGTCTGATGACCGTCCAATTAAGAAGAAGCTGAAATCTGAAGCAAAGCAGTATAAAGATGATTTTGTGAGGTCTGGCTTTATTAATAGTGTCAATGCAAATCAGGATGCATTGCATGTACGTTATGTAGGGACATACTGGCAAATGGAAGACTAAATCCTCAAAACTTCAAAAGCATTTGAAGACTAAGTATGGCGCGTTCGAGGACAAACCTCTTGACTTTTTTCAAAGGGTGGAGCGATGACTGCTGAACCCTGAGCAGAAATGTAATATTGAAAGACAAAGCAAGTGAGATTGTGAGGACCAAGCCGGTTCACCTGTCGCATTAAAGGTAAGCAAAAACGTCAGCCATGAAGTTTCGGCAGTGTGAGTCACGAAGGTCGATCAGCGTGGGTTATAAAGGACAGCCAGAGTGGCTCATGAAGGTTGGCTGGCTGGCGTGTTGGAAAACACTGGCTTAATGAAAAGATATAAAATCTCTACTCCAGCATTGATTCACTCCACCCTACACCATCCTGTTTACGATTTAGCAGAAGGTGGTCCCCCTGTATGACTAAAATTTCTCTGGGAGTGAGGATTCATGATCGTCCATTGTAACTTTGGCAAAAGAAAATCAATTGAAATACTAGAGATGCTACATAAAGGCCTGGTACCACACAGAGTCTTTTGTAGAAATCCAATCCTATTACTTAAGTGCTTACAGGACATTACCTTAGAAAAGGTGGTGGTGAGCTGCCTTCTTGAAATGCTGGAGTCCATGTGTTGTAGGGACACCACGGTGCTGTTAGGGGGTGAAAGGTAGTCCATAGGTCAAATATTCCCTCCTTTGTTCCTACTCCAGATCTAAATCCTGTCTGCATTTCACCAATTGCAAGTGTATTATTATTTCCCTCTATTATAATTTTCATGGTCACTTTAATGAGATGACTCATTAATTTATCAATTAAAAATGATTGCACTCCATTGCTCCAGGTTTCTTTGGTACCTTAACGAGTAATGAATGTGTCAGGTCACTTGGAAATAATCCATTGGTATATATTTGTTCATAAAATGTGGTTATCTCTTCCAATTTGTTTCTCCAAGGGCTTTTAGATCTGCGGCCGTTGCTTCATCAAAGCCTAGAGCTTTCCCTGTACTCATCAGTTTCAAAGCATTCCTAACCTCTGATATTATAATCCTTGGTCCATCATTTGCTTTGATATCCTGAGGTCTCCCTTGGTCATTGTGCAATTCGTGTATATATTCTGTCCATCTTTTTGCTGCTGCATCCCTTTAAAAGAATAATTTCCCATCTTTGTTTTTTTAATGCACCTACTATCTGTTGTTATCCCTTTCTTTCCACCTGTCAAAGGTTTCACCTTCTCCTGCATTACTCTCATTTTGTGATTTCCTTCCAGCTCAATTACTTCGCCACACAAGTCATTATTCTATTCCGCTTTAGCCTGCCTGCATGTATTCTTCATTTTATTTTCAATTTCATCTCACTCAGATGCATCTCTTTTATTTCCTCTTCCTATCAACATTGCTCGTATCGCACCTGTCATCCAATCCTTGTCTTACTCCTTTACATTTTGGTAATATTTCCTTTGCAGCCTGTTGTATAATCGTAGAATTGTAGATCCTGACAGTGCAGAAAGAGGATATTTGGCCGATCGAGTCTGCACCGACCCTCTGAAAGAGTACCTTGCCTAGGCCCAATCCCCTCCCTATACCCGTAGGCTCACCTAGAGGCAATTGAGCATGGCCAATCCGCCTAACTCACACATCTTGAAACTGTGGAAGGCACTCGGAGGAAATTCACGCAGACACGGGGAGAATGTGAAAACTCCACACAGGCACTCACCTGAGGTTGGATTTGAACCCGGGTCTCTGGTGTTGCGAGGCAGCAATGCTAATCACTGTGCCACCGTGCTGCCCCATATGCTCTCATGTTTTTCCATTCATTTTCGATTTCTTACTCTAAGACCACTGTTAGTTTGATTGCTGAATCCTGAGACAGTCATACTTTCATTTCACTTGAAGGCCTAATGCATCTCTGATGTTCTCATCCTCCAGCCTGTCAGAGACTAAATGGTCCAGCATCAGTTTCTTTTTTGGTATTTTCAGTTTGAATTTAATTTTTGCCACAAGGAGACAATGATCTGAATTTATTTCCGTGCCGGAATATGGATGAATGCTCTTTATACAGTTTCTTAAATGTTCTTCCACCATCGCCTCGGGTAGAATTTTACATCTTCCGGCTGGGTGCACGCCCAACCCGGAAGCGTGTTAAATAGCACATGATGACGTTGGGCGTGTATGCGCAATATCTTGGTCCGTGGTGGAAAGGCGGTTTGGCTGCGCGGCCGCCGACAGTTATCCAGCTTGTTGAGGGGATTAAATCCCTAATTGATCAAGGTTTTACCTGCCCCCTATGATTTGAAGCTCTGTGCACAGGGAACCTGGACAGGTGGCCCAATCGATTTTCAACTTTTAGGATGCGAGGGCAGAATGAAAGGGGAATGGAGTAAACGCTGGATGAGAAGTTGGGGGTTTCAGGAAGAGAGTTGAGTTGGTGTTTTGTGGTTTTGAGAGGGTGGTTTCTGTGTTGGGCTCAGCTGTGTGGAGATTTCTGGACATTGCTGATCTCTGGCACCAGAGGTTTTATTAACTCTCCCAACCTTTGTGCACAGGTCAGTCCCACCTGCATACTCAGAGGTGGGTGTGTTTACACAGCTGGGAGCACCTCCTACTCTGAGGAAGGCAGGGAACAAAGAGTGAGGAGGCCTGGTGGTCATAGGCATCTCCCTTGGGCAAAGGCACAGGCAGTGGTTCATGAGGGACAACAGGGCAGACAAGGAGCACGCCCCCAAAATGGCACTAATACCCAGCTGCCTGGGTGTACAGGCAGCATTCAAACTAATTGAACATGAGGTGCCACAGGGGGATATGGCTTTCAAGCAAAGCTATGACAAGCATATGCTAGATGATTGGCCCAGACGTAGCCTCCAGGTGTGGCTGGACACCCAAAGCCTGTGGCTCTGAAGGTCACTGGCACAACAATCCTATGCCTGATGGTCATTCCAGGGCACAGCGGGTGATTATTATTACTATCTATGTGGAGTCTCGGAGTCAGCTGCACACACATGTTTCAAGCTGGTGACTGACGTTCTGTTCAGGCATTTTCATTCATTGCAGGATGGACCAAGTCAGCCAGGCTGTGCAGGCCAGAGGCTTTGCCACCATTGCAAAGGATTCTTTGAAGATTACTACCAGTGCATTCACTATATCTGTAGCTACTTCATAGAATTTACAATGCAGAAGGAGGCCATTCGGCCCATCGAGTCTGCACCGGCCCTCCACCCAATCCCCGTGACCCAGTAACCCCATCTAACCTATTGGGCACTAAGGGGCAATTCTTCATGGCCAACCCACCTAACCTGCACATCTTTGGACTGTGGGAAGAAACCAGAGCACCCGTAGGAAACCCAAGCAGACACGGGGAGAAAATGCAAACTCTATGATATTATCGGACATGAAGGTAATGTAAGGGTTAATGAAATGTGTACAGACAGTCACTAGAGGGAGCTAGTCCCAGAAGTATATAAGGGATGACACTGAACCTTGTGGGACAGAAGGTTGGAGAAGGTGGTAGCATCAGGAATGAGGAATTAGCGAGAGCGATTGAAGAAAGAGAGATAGATAATAGTTTACTCTGGTAGTCAGATGTAGAGAAGAATAGTTTATGTGTATTAAAAATCTTTGTTTTTTAGGGATAAGTGTCAAACCCAGTTCAGTTAAGTAGTGTTAATAAAGTTAGTTTTGTTTGTCAACAAGACTCGTTATTTGGATCAACTCTGCGGATCAAACCATGAGGGTAAAGTAAAAACAGAGAACAACACATGGTACCAGGAGTTTGTCCCGAACAGCTAGAATACAGGTAGATTAGAAAGAATAGCATAAATGGACGAGAAGATTAAAAGAAGCAATCAAGCCTCTACACCTAAAGAAAATCCATGCAGTCAGACCAATTGCAAGATGGAGAGACTGCTGAAACCAGATAATCTCAGAGCAGTTGGTAAATGATATAGAAACGAGGCGCTCTTCAAACAGCAGTTTGAAATTTTACTTTATGCTGCTGCGTTTGAAAATGCCTCAGACCAAAGGAAACTAGCACTTCTATTAAATGTGGCTGGACCGCTGGTTGCAAAGCTGTATCACTTATTCTTTTGTGAGAATGAGGATGAGAAAAATCAGTTTAAAGTGGTCGTGGAAAAATTTGATGACTATTGTGGGCTTCCAACAAAGGAAAAGCTAAATAAACGACTACAGAAGCTAAAAAAAAAAGCAATGTCTCTTTAAGGGGGCGGAGGCACAACACCCTGACGTCATCATGTCCGTGACGTCATGGACGATTCTAAAATGTCCCATGCCAGTAAGCGCACTTAAAAATAGAGGTTCCCAAATGATGAATCGGGAAAGTGGCGCGAAGGTTTGTGATCCCGGTAAAGCTGTGGCGCAGCAAAGAAATCAGTGCGTTGGAAGAGAAGACCAGTTTGCGCAAGCGCACCGAAAAAAAAACGCCGCTTTGGAAAACGGACATTCCGCACATGCACAGTGGAAGAAAAGATGTGATTCGGAAAATGACAATTCTGCGCATGCGCATAATGTTGCGTCTGCGCACTTGCAAAAGAATGTACTCCGGACAAGGATCGACCTGCGCATGCGCAATGAAAGTGTGCGCGTGATGTCACAGACATGGTGACGTCTGGATGTTGTGCCTCCGCCCCCTTAAAGAGACAGTGCCCGGCAATCGTAAAAACAGGTCTAAAGTGCAGAAAACTGAGTGAATCTCCACCAGCGGCAGAACAAGACGTTTGCAGCAGTATTGACTTGACAGTTTACAGCATGGAAGAAGCAGTTGGTCCAGGAAATAAATGTAAAAAGTCCTACACTGACTATAGAATGGTCCGAAGAGTCCAAAGTAAGGACAAAAAGTGCAGCAACTTAAATGAAAACAGCTAACTCGCACAGTTCACTGAAAAGGATACGTTCTTGATAGAGGCAGTCATTGAGATCGCTCTGCTGGATTCTAATGAAGAATCAGTCACACCTCTCCAGAAGATAATTAAAGAGTGGACTTTATCATTAATAATTAATCTCAAACCTGTAGGACACTGGCTGAAGCTCCTGCAACCCTACATCCTGGATCCCTCTACCTGCCTCAGTCGCTGCCACACCCTCCTGTCCCTGACCGCTGGCCAAATTCAAGGAACTTAATCTAAAGGGGCTGTTTAGCACAGGGCTAAATCGCTGGCTTTGAAAGCAGACCAAGGCAGGCCAGCAGCACGGTTCAATTCCCGTACCAGCCTCCCTGAACAGGCGCCGGAATGTGGCGACTAGGGGTTTTTCACAGTAACTTCATTTGAAGCCTACTTGTGACAATAAGCGATTTTCATTTCATTTCATTTTCATAAAGGGTGTGACTGCCTCCAGAAACACAGCGTCCAGGTAACTCTCCACCTCCCTGATGTGTCGCAGCATCCGACCCTCAGACTCCAGCTCATCAACTCTGAGTCGAAGTTCTTTGAGCAACCAACACTTACTACAGCTGTGTTCTCTAGGAACCACAATGGGGTTCCCACCAGCTCCCACATCATGCAGGTGCAACACAGCAACTGGCACTGCATCTGTATTTTATTTAATTAGTTTTTAACTTAAATTTCCAGCTGGTTTTTCGTCTATCTAACCTGTAAAATATTTCTCTTTTTACCTCTGATTGAAAATAACATAGAATAGGTAATGCAAGTTAGCAGTTACTTACCAGCCAGTGTACTTACTGTTTTCCTATGCTGTCACTTTGTTTTTCCCACTCTGTTTGCAGTGACCTCCTCCCCCACAAACAAACCGTCTCCGCTACTCTCCCTGGGTCTGCTACCCTCCCCGGTTCTGCTATCCTCCCCAGGTCTGCTACCATCCCCGGTTCCGCTACCATCCCTGGGTCTGCTACCATCCCCGGTTCCGCTACCCTCCCTGGGTCTGCTACCAGCAACGGTTCCGCTACCCTCCCCGGGTCCTCTACCCTCCCAGGTCAACTACCCTCTCCGGATCGGTTACTCTCTCCGGGTCCGCTTCTCTCCGCACTGTTTTTGGCACTGAAGCTGCTTTCACCTTTCTGCAGTTCTACAGTTCCAGCTCATAGAATTTGGGAATCAAAGCACTACTCATTCTTATCTAGGCCTAGATCTTCCAATCTCAGGGTCTTCAGAGAGCAGATGTACAACCCACAATGCGCTCCAGGACCATACAGAAATGCTGATGCGCTGCCCTCCATGGGAATTACCTGGGAAGTTTGAACTTCTGACAAGCAATACTCCTGCTTGCTGGGACCCTCTGCAAATGAACCGGAAATCGAGTTGGAGATTTTGGACAGCATGAACGTATTACCTGGATAGTTGCCCAATAAATGTTAGACAGTAATAACCAGAATCTAACCCCTGGGTAATGAGACAACTGACCCGCCAACCACTCTCACTGACCCCCCCACTACTCCCTTGACCACCCCTCCCTACCTGACCTGACTATCCATCTGATCATCCAATTGCCCCTCACTATCAGACCTGACTATTCACCTGACCACCCAACTACCCGTTCTGACCCAACTCAACTACCTTCCCACCGGCTGACCAACCCCTCCCCCCCCCACCCCAACCAGACTAGTCCCTGGTCTTACCACCCTTCTGAGCTGTCTCCCTCCACCCAGAACCCATTCACCAAGCTATTCACCTCACCTACCTTACCTGCCATCTATCAACTTACCCCACTTAGCTCACCCACCCTACCCACTTACCAGGGCCTGGGAGAGGAGGTACAGCCAGTGATCAACACCGGGGCCTGACAGATGGGGGGGGGGGCTGAGTGTGGTAGTCTGTGTTAGGAGGATTACGGTACCTGGTAATGCCGGAATACCATTGGTGGAGAATGTACTTGTTCCCATTGGTTAAGCTTGTATGTTTGCTCCGCCCTGCAAGGCGGGGTATAAGAGCCCATGCCGCCCCAACAGCTTTCTTCTGTACCTGCGCTGCTGGGGGAAACATCTAGCGTATTAAAGCCTCCAATTGTCTCCAATCTCGCTTCTGGAGTTATTGATCGTGCATTAATTTAATACGCTAGTTTTTAAAGAATGGAGCTCCTAATCAAGCCGGAGTGTCTGCAACTCAGCCCCCACGCAGCAAACTCAGCGGCAACCTTCAAGCACTGGCTGGCGTGCTTCAACGGATATCTTGGAACGGCCGAAAACACGCCCACGGGAGAACAGAAACTACAGGTTCTGAACTCGAGGGTGAGCCCAGAAATCTACACCCTCATCAAGGACGCGGACGATTTCGATGCAGCAATGGAGCTGCTGAAAGGACATTACATTCGCCCCGTAAACCAGGTCTACGCCCGACATCTACTCGCGACGAGGCGATAAATCCCTGGGGAATCACTGGAAGAATTCTAACGTGCGCTCCTGGTGTTGGGGAGAAACTGCAGCTGCCCGCAAGTTTCGGCGAGCGACCACACAGAACTTTTGATCCGGGACGCTTTCGTTGCAGGTATGCTGTCCTCCTAAATCCGCCAGCGATTGCTGGAGAAAGAGACACTAGGCCTCAAGGAGGCACAGGCCTTTGCCGGCTCCCTGGATGTGGTCTCCCGAAACGTCCGCGCTTACGTCCCCGACCGCGCGGCAGCCCCCTGGGCAGCGTGGAACCCCCCCCCCCGCGGCCGACCCTGAGGCACCTCCCTCCCACCACAAGCTTGTGCTGTTAGATGGCCTGGCAACCCCGGGGGCCCCGCTGCTATTTTTGTGGGCAAGCCAAGCACCCCCGACAGCGCTGTCCGGCCCGTTCATCCCTCTGCAAAGGATGCGGCAAAAAGGGCCACTTCATGACGGTATGCCAGGCCCAGGCGGTCGCTGCGGCCTCCGGAGGCGAATACGGACCGCCACCACAACCCTCTCCACGGTCCCCGTGCGGCCAGCGGGCGCAGCCATCTTCCTCCTCCAGGGCCACGTGCAGCCCCCGGGTGCCGTCATCTTGTCCCCCAGACGCCACATGCGATGGATGGGCGCCGGCATTTTATATACCCCCAGCCATGTGCGACCAATCGGTGCCGCCATCTTGGATGGACTCACAGGACCCCAGTTCGGCTGACCACACACCGCCTGAAGAGAACATTCAACTGCTGCCACGAGTAGCCTCGGTGACCCTGAACCAGTCTCGGCCCCGAACACTCTCGACTGCTACGACGACGGTGCTTATCAATGGGCATGAAACGTTCTGCCTAATTGACTCTGAGAGCACAGAGAGCTTCATACACCCCGACACGGTAAGACACTGTTCTCTCCCCGTCCACCCCGTTAATCAAAAAATCTCCCTAGCCTCACTCAGTAGAGATCAAGGGGTTTTGTGTAGCTAACTTCATGGTCCAGGGAAGGGAGTTCAAAAACTACCGACTCTACGTCCTTCCCCACCTCTGCGCGGCCACACTCCTAGGGTTGGACTTTCAGTGTAACCTCCAAAGTCTAACTTTCAAATTTGGCAGCCCAATACCCCCCTCACTGTCTGCAGCCTCGCGACCCTCAAGGTCGATCCGCTTTCCCTGTTTGCGAACCTCACCTCGGATTGCAAACCCGTCGCCACCATGAGCAGATGGTATGGTGACCAGGACCAGATCTTTATTGGGTCAGATGTCCAATGTTTACTGAGGGAAGGTGTCATTGAGGCTAGCAACAGCCCCTGGAGAGCTCAAGTAGTGGTTGTAAAGACCGGGGAGAAGCACAGGATGGTCATCGACTACAGTCAGACCATCAACAGGTTTACGCAGCTTGTCGCGTACCCTCTCCCCCACATATCCGACTGGGTTAACAGGATCGCACAATACAAGGTCTTCTCCACGGTGGATCTTAAGTCCGCTTACCACCAGCTCCCCATCCGCACTAGTGACCGCAAATAGCTCTTCGAAGCAGTTAGGCGGCTCTACCACTTCTTAAGGGTTCCCTTCGGTGTCACTAATGGGGTCTCGGTCTTCCAACGAGAGATGGACCGAATGGTTGACCGGTATGGTTTACGGGCCACATTCCCGTACCTCGATAATGCCACCATCTGCGGCCACGACCAGCAAGACCACGAAACCAACCTCCGAAAATTCCTCCAGACCGCTAAGATCCTTAACCTTACAAACAACAAGGATAAATGTGCGCTTAGCACCGATCGTCTAGCCATCCTAGGCTACGTAGTGCGAAGTGGAGTTATAGGCCCCGACCCTGAACACATGCGCCCCCTGATGGAGTTCCCCCTCCCGCACTGCTCCAAGGCCCTGAAGCGCTGCCTAGGTTTTTTTTCCTACTATGCCCAGTGGGTGCCCAACTATGCGGACAAGGCCTGTCCACTGATCCAATCCACAGTTTTTCCCCTGTCGATAGAGGCCCGCCAGGCCTTGAGCCGCATCAAAACAGACATTGCAAAGGCCACGATGTATGCCATCGACGAGTCCCTCCCCTTCCAGGGTCGAGAGCGACGCGTCCGATGTAGCTCTGGCGGCCACCCTCAACCAAGCGGGCAGACCCGTGGCATGCACCTTCCATGCCTCCGATATCCGCCATTCCTCAGTCGAAAAGGAGGCCCAGGTCATAGTAGAAGCTGTGCGACATTGGAGGCATTACCTGGCCGGCAGGAGATTCACTCTCCTCACTGACCAACGGTCGGGTGCTTTCATGTTCGATAATGCACACCGGGGCAAGATAAAAAACGACAAGATCTTACGGTGGAGGATCGAACTCTCCATCTACAACTATGAGATCTTGTATCGTCCCGGGAAGCTAAACGAGCCTCCTGATGCCCTATCCCGTGGCACATGTGCCAATGCACAAGTGGACCGCCTCCGAACCCTCCACGAGGACCTCTGCCACCCAGGGGTCACTCGATTTTTCCAATTCATCAAGACCCGCAAACTGCCCTACTCGATCGAGGAGGTCAGGACAGCCACCAGGAATTGCCAAATCTGCGCACAGTGCAAGCCGCACTTCTACAGACCAGAGAAGGTGCACCTGATAAAGGCTTCCCATCCCTTTGAACGCCTCAGTATGGATTTCAAAGGCCCCCTCCCCTCCACTGACCGCAACACGTACCTCCTGAACGTGATTGACGAGTACTCCCGGTTCCCATTCGCCATCCCCTGCCCCGACATGACCGCAACCACCGTCATAAAAGCCCTCCATAGTATCTTTACACTGTTCGGTTTCCTCGCCTACATACACAGTGATAGGGGGTCCTACTTTATGAGCGACGAACTGCGTCAATTCCTGCTCAGCAAGGGCATTGCTTCGGACGACCAGTTACAACCCCCGGGGTAACGGACAGGTAGAGAGGGAGAATGGTGAGGTTCAAGTTCAAGGTGAGGGGGGTGCAGTTTCAGTGGAGATGTTTGGGGAAAACTTTTTACACAGAGGGTGGTGGTGCCTGGAATGCACTGCCAAGTGAGGTGGTTGAAGCAGATACGTTAGCGACCTTTAAGACTTATCTGGATAGGCACATGAACAGACGGGGTATAGAGGATACAGGCAATTGGTCGAGATGGGACTTGTGATTGGCGCAGGCTTGGAGGGTCGAAGAGCCTATTCCTGTCCTGTACTGTTCTTTGTTCTTTGTTCTTCCAGTTCCACCCGCTAAGCGCGCACATCGCCCGTGAAACTCTGCCCATAATCTATTTGATTTTTATGCACATTAGCTGGACTTTTCCAAATGTACATTTCTTATTGGTTGATTAAAGAAGGTGTTTGTCACCATCACATCATTTTCTTGACAAAGCAATGACAGCCCCTCTCCTATTTCATTTGTCGATCTGGTTGCATTGACCTACGTACATTCCTACTTTCCTGATCTTCCTTCACCCATTTTACCGGTTACGAAGACATGAATCATCCAAAAGCTTTTGAAGCTTAACTGAATACAACAGCCGATGTGGTTAAAAAAAGGATTTACCCTCACTTTCTCCTGACGCGCCTGCACACATTGGACTTTCCCTGGAGTGCCTTTTTTCTGCTTCAGCCAGGATTGGAAGATATGCCGAAAATGATTATCATTTCAGGTCACAGAAAACCTTTTGGCAGCAGCGATGTGTCCAGAACTGATGCTGATGAGAAAACCCAGGCCAAGCGATTCCTAAACAACAGATTTTACAGCTATGATCTCCAAAGCTGTAATAGCTGCTGTGGAGTGGAGACAGTCTGGTCGTGATTTCCTCGGAAACGGTTAAGGCTGATAATGGGTGGGAAAAATGGCATTGAAGCTGCTGGCTGTATATTTCTCCACAGTATATCGAGCTCACAGAAAGAAAAACCTCAAGGACGGGTCCCACGACGTATCACTGGCAAGCCGGCCTCTGATTCACTGACCCCACCAACAACTTAGACTCTCAAAGATCGGGGCCGCCAATTGTAAACCCTTCTCCAGTGCAAAGGAGCTCAGCCTGGAACCCTCCCTGACCCTGGCACTGTCCCCTGGCACTGTCCCTGAGCACTGCAAAAGCAATATCCCTTGGCACTACTCAGGCACTACCTCCTGGCAGTGTGCAAGTGCTTGTTTAGTAGTTTCTAGTGTTCTTTAAAGTTGTTAAGGTCTACAGAGAGTGGGGTGGTGCATGCTGAACAACTTGATCCTTGCTTTAAGGCACTAGGCACTTATCCCAGACATAGATTCAGTCATTTTTCACTCCCTTGCACAACAGTTTAAAAAAAATTAATTTATGGGATGTGGGCATCGCTGGTTAGGCCAAAATGTAATGGCCATCCCGAATTGCCCTTCAGAAGGTGGTCAGTTGCTGTCTTGAACCGCTGCAGTCCCCGAGATCTAGGTACCATAGTGCGGTTGGGGAGGGAGTTCCAGTGTGACAGGAAGAATGAGAGGAGGCGAAGTTAAGCCTTTGGAAGATGTTGGATTCTCAAAATGAAAGACTTTTGGAGGAGGCCTATTCTGCTTAGGATGTACAAGGGGTAATTCTTTTAACTGCTAAATTGCCCCTTGTGTCCAAAGATGTGCAATTAGGTGGATTTGCCATGATCATTGTGTAGGGTTACATGGATAGGGCGGTGGATTGGGCCAAGGTAGGGTTCTCTTTCAAAGGGTTGTATAGACTCGTTGGGCCGAATGGCCTCCTTCAGCACTGTCGGAATTATATGGATTCTGTGGGTTCCAATGAGGATCAGTGTGCCAGATATCCTCACTGCCATCTGCCATCTGCTACAGCCTCAGTGCAAGGTGAATATGGCATTGCCAGTGTCTGTGAAGAGGCTGATGGCAATTAACTTTTAGATGTTGGGGGCGGGATTCTCTCAGTCCTGGGCCGGGCCGGAGAATCCCCTTGACCGGCGTGAATCGCACCCGTTGGGAGCTGCTCTACGGGGTCCCCCCCACCGATTCTCGGCTCGGGATGGGCCGAGTAGCCGTCGTGAAAATGCCGAGTCCCGCCGGCGCCGTCCACACCTGCTCTCAGCCGGCGGTACCTTGGCGTGGGAGGGTCAGGTGGCGGCCTGTGGGGGGGGGGGGGGGGGGGGTCCGACCCCGGGGGGGGGTGGTCCGATGTGGCCTGGCCCGCGATCGGGGCTCACCGATTGGCGGGCCGGCCTCTCTGGCTGGGGGCCTCCTTTCCTACGCGCCGGCCCCTGTAGTCCTGCGCCATGTTGCGTCGGGGCCGGCCCTTTGAAAGAATCCACTACGCACGCGCGCGTTGGCGCCGGCGCCACTGCGCATGAGCGAATCCCGCAGCGCCCAGTTTGTACCGGGATCAGCAGCTGGAGTGGCGTGAACCGCTCCAGTGCCGTGCTGGCCTCCTGTAGGGGGCAGAATTAGTCGTCGGGTCAGCCCATTCACGCCGTCGTAAAACGCGACGGCGTTTACGACGGCATGGACACTCTGCCGCGGGATTAAAGAATCCGGCCCCGGATTCCTTCCAAGCTGAAGAAGGTGGTATTTTCTCCCAATTCGCTGTCCACTGTTGCAAAAGGGAATTCACTGAGGCTCTGCACCCCAAAAGAGCCAAACACATTGCATTGCCTTGTGGCAGAAAGAAGGTGCTGGAACGAGCTGGAAGGCATTGTGAGGATTGAAGGCTTCTCCAAGTTGCAGGGTACAATTGTCTGCATTGCACATTGTTTTGCTGTCCCTACATAGCAGCCCTGAGATGGACTGCGACTGAAAAGGTTTTCTCTGCTGTAGCATTCAGCTGGTTTATGAATTCATGCACCGAATCATGCAGATAAATGCCTAATATCCTGGAAGCAGGAGTAATGCCTGAATTGTGCAGTCATCCTTCGCTATCAGCATTTGAACCACTGCAACAAACCAGAATGTGAGAGGGTGACAAGAGCTGTTCTTTGACAACATGGCCCATTACTCTGTTACACAATACACTCATATGTGAACAGCATGCTTATAAAGAAAACCATGTTATAATATACATAAGAACTCATTGTACACTCACTAAAGATATATGCATAGTATCATCAATCCTAGTAATTTGTTGGAAGCCAGTGTGACAGACTGCTGCCATATGCTGCAAACATATTTCAACATTGGTATCTGCAGCTATAATGGCAACCATTTTAGCTTAGAACTGTAGATCTATATAAGATTTACAGCACAGAAGCAGAACATTCGCCCATCTTGTCCATGCCAGTCCGAGGACACCCAGATGCCCTTTCTAATCCCACCTTCCAGCATCCGGTCCAGAGCTCTGCAACTTACAGCACTTAAGATGCAGATCCGGGTACTTCTTAAATTAGTTGAGGGTCTCCGTCTCCACTACCAACTCGGGCAGTAAATTCCAGTCTCCCACTACTCTCTGTGTATAAAAGTGTCCTCTCTGCACCATCTGCCACTTATCTTGAATCTATGTCCCCTGGTTCTAGAATTATCCATCAAGGGAAACAATTTTATCCTATCCACTCTATATCTTCCCCTCATAATTTTGTACATCTCAATTGAGTCACTCTTTGATCCAAGGAAAATAATCTAAACCTATCCAATCTCTCCTCATAGCTACTCTTTTCTAGTCCTCGCAACATTCTTATAAACCTCTTCTGCACTCTCTCCAGAGCAATTACGTCCTTCCTGTTGTGTGGTGACCAGAATTGCACACGTAGTAAACAGCAGCGAGTCGTGCACACAGCCCAGTCCATCAAGCGAACCAGCCTCCCATCCATTGACTCTGTCTAAACCTTCCGCTGCCTTAGGAAAGCGGCAGCATAATTAAAGACCTCTCCCACCCATGTTGTTTTCTCTTCCAATCTCTCCCATTGGTTAGAAGATACAAAAGTCTGAGAACACGCATGAACAAGACGTTACCTGAAGGCCCACCCCCGATGCTCCAGCCCTGATGGGCCGAGTGCCCGATGGCACGGAGCACGTGTGCTCTCAGTTTTTGGGAACCTAGCGTGGCGGCTGTGGACTTTGTCCAGCGGCGCCATAGTCGGGGTGGGGGGGGGGGGGGTGGGGAGTTGTGCTACTGACAGGGGAAGGGGCTGGCGGGTGGGGGCTTCGGCGAGGGCTCGGGGGACTGGTGGGGAGTGGCCCAAGGGTGGCGAGGGCGTGTCCAGGGGGGCACTATCTGGCAGGTCGGGTCCGCGCACGGTCGGCGCCATGTTGTATGCCGTGACTACTGCAGGTCGTCGCCATGCGCGGCCACTGATCCGCCAATTCTCCGGCCGTTTTTTTCGTGAAGGCCGTGTGTTTTACTTGGCGTAGCAGCTAGCCCCTCACCGGTCAGCGGGTTGGTGCTGGGACCTCGCCAACTTTTTCATCTTAAAACTAGACACTTCCTCCGGACATAGCCACTAAATCGGAGAATCCAGCCCTCCATCTCTAAACTATCCTTTGAGGTATGCGCAGTATCAACATCTGAGCAGGTGCCTGCACATGTGAGAGTAACTGATGATGTTTCTTCATCATTAGTGTCTTTCTGATCTTCTAGTTAATACTCTCCCACCACTGCCTGGCCAGGTTGTAGCTCTCGGGCATGTGAAAGGAGAAGGTGTTGAAAATAAAAAGGAGAATGCTTACCCCAACTGCAGCTTTTAAACCGGAAGAGTGTGGGCTGGTGGGCTGAGTGAGAAGTGGGACGGGAGATGGAGGATTATGTTCTTGATCATACTGACCTCTGCCTTGCAGAGACCAAATGCCAATTCTCCGTCACCGCTTCCTACCTCCCCTTGGACCCTGATGCCACCACCGAACATAATGTCATTATATCCAGGACTGTCACTCTGCTCATCGCCTCTGGAGATCTTTCATCCACAGCCTCCAATCTCATAGACCCCCAACCCCAAACAGCACTTCTATCTCATTCCCAAAATGCATAAATAAGACTGCTCCGGTTGACCCTTTCTTTAGCCCCACTGAAACTATTTCTTCCTATCAATTTTCCTCCCCTTCTACAGTATACTCCCACCTACATCTATGAATCTTCTGACGCCCTCTGTCACTTGAACAGTTTTTGGCCCAAGCTGCTTCCTCTTCACTATTATCGTTCCCTCCTTCTATACCACCAAGATGGTATCAGTCTCTTTATTTCTGCCTCAAGCAGAAATTTCCCGACTTCTCTGTCTTCATTTCTGGAGATCAGCTATCAACTAATATTCACTAAAAACCCATGAAATGCCACGAGCAAGGTTCTCCCATTTCAAGCGGGTGACCCATTAACGAGGACCTGCGGCTGGTCCCTGCTCCCCCCCAAAAGACAAAATAATATCACCGTCAATTCAGACCGAGACAAGTGCCAAACCAGACCCAGCGTTGCGCATCATGGGGAAGATCAAAGCAAATTACTGCGGATGCTGGGATCTGAAGCAAAAACAGAAAATGCTGGACAATTTCAGCAGGTCTGATAGTATCTATGGAGAGAGAAGGGAGCTATCATTTTGAGTCTGGATGACTCCTTGTCAAAGCATTCTTCTGCACAGAATATCAAGTGCAAAAAGAGTACATAACCCTTCAGCAGCATGAAAGAAATGAAGACTGCCTTGAAGAGAAGAATGGAGGAATAGTAGAACGGGCTCAATGAGACTGCTGAATTATAAGAACATGCAAGATAGGGGCAGCACGGTAGCACAGTGGTTAGCACAGTTGTTTCACAGCTCTAGGGTTCCAGGTTTAATTCCCGGCTTGGGTCACAGTCTGTGCGGAGTCTGCACGTTCTCCCCGTGTCTGCGTGGGTTTCCTCCGGGTGTTCCGGTTTCCTCCCACATTCCAAAGATGCGTGGGTTAGGTGGATTGGCCATGCTAAAATTGGCGTTAGTGTCCAAAAAAGGTTAAGTGGGGGTTACTGGCTTACGGGGATAGGGTAGAGACGTGGGCTTGAGTTGGGTGCTCTTTGTAAGGGCCGATGACTCGATGGATCAAATTGCATCCTTCTGCACTGTAAATTGTATGATTCAAAACATTTGAGCTTCAGAAAGGCAAGGAAAACATGGTGAAAAACATTCACATCGGACAAGGATCCCTCGGGTCAAAGTTTGTTCCTCGGGAAAATTACGAAGAGAATCAACAAGAATTTAACGTCACTCTGAATAAACTGATGAATAAGTTGGCAGAGAACACTCAGAAATGTTCCATATTCCAGGAGGAAGCCAAGAAGTGCAAGAAAGACAGTGAAGATCAAGAAACTATAAGACAAAGCACTGGATGCCTTAAGCTTACAGAGAACCATTGAGTTGATGGAAAATAAAATGGCTGAAATTAAAATCAAAAGCCAGAATGTCAAGCAAAAGTTGAACAGTGGCAAGGGACAGTATAAGTTCTCATGAAAGAGCTTGTAGAGTCTCATAAACAATTAACAAAGGGGAAACTCAGAAATAACAAGTTTCAAGTTAACACAAACAATGTGAAGCATGAAGTTGATGCTGGAACAGGAAAAGGAATTGCTGATGAATTGGAACAGTTGGTAGGAAGCAAAATCAAATTCCAAAATTGACAAACTCCTTGAACTACGATCCAATCTGCAGGACGTGAAAGGTGAGATGCGCAGTAGTGAAGAGCAAATACAAACTTTAAAGGCAGAAGATGTAAATTCCAGAAAACAGACTGGGGATCTAACAAGTGAACTTAATGAGTCTAATGAGCAGTCAGTGATCATGGAAGAAAGCTTAAAAAAAGCTGATGAAGTTGTTAAGTTTGAATAAAGATTCCGCAGATAGCTCTGAAACAAAGACAACTGAGCTCACCAGAATCCCAGATGAATGGAAAGATGCAGAAATGTGAAAAAGAATTGAAAATTACTGGACTAACAAATATTTGAGTGAAATTGTGAAACAAGTAGAAATGAAGATTCCATTTTTGAAGCATCAACTTCCAGGAGAACATGGCAGGCCCCCTGGAAAAATAAAATCCAACTCTACTCTCTGAATGAATGGAGTGAACACTCCCTTTGGAAAGAATGGACCAGCCTATGGTATTCGGCCAAAGAAGATAGATTATTGACAAAGAAAACAAAAACTTGAAGGAGTGGAAAAAGGGAATCAAATATTGACACCCCAGGACCAAAAACAAAGAACACTAAAATCTGAACTCCAAAATAATAAAGTCAGCCTGAGGGAACTCTGACCGCCATTGCTCCATATGTGACAAGGACGAGATCTGGAAGAATCATAAAACCACCATACTGTCTGAATTTGTGAAGTCACGAACTAGGGGGCAGAGGGAGAAGAGGTAGCACATAAATAATGATTGCATTGCCAATATATTTCGGTGAGGACTTGGGAGAGGTGTAGTATAAGGGTTAAGGGTTTTCAGGTAGCCCAAGGGCTAATATGAGACTGGGGAAATAGCACAGCCCACATAGTGATGAAGAGAGTGACATGATAATAAACTGTATGTAGAAGAGTCTGGGAGAAGCAGCATGTGGAGCTGTACCTTGGAGCACCCATGTGGAGCTGCACCTTGGAGCACCCATGTGGAGCTGTACCTTGGAGCACCCATGTGGAGCTGCACCTTGGAGCACCCATGTGGAGCAGTACCTTGGAGCACCCATGTGGAGCTGCACCTTGGAGCACCCATGTGGAGCTGTACCTTGGAGCACCCATGTGGAGCTGTACCTTGGAGCACCCATGTGGAGCTGCACTTTGGAGCACCCATGTGGAGCTGCACCTTGGAGCACCCATGTGGAGCTGTACCTTGGAGCACCCATGTGGAGCTGCACCTTGGAGCACCCATGTGGAGCTGTACCTTGGAGCACCCATGTGTAGCTGTACCTTGGAGCACCCATGTGGAGCTGTACCTTGGAACACCCATGTGGAGCTGTACCTTGGAGCACCCATGTGGAGCTGTACCTTGGAGCACCCATGTGGAGCTGTACCTTGGAGCACCCATGTGGAGCTGTACCTTGGAGCACCCATGTGGAGCTGTACCTTGGAGCACCCATGTGGAGCTGTACCTTGGAGCACCCATGTGGAGCTGTACCTTGGAGCACCCATGTGGAGCTGCACCTTGGAGCACCCATGTGGAGCTGTACCTTGGAGCACCCATGTGGAGCTGTACCTTGGAGCACCCATGTGGAGCTGTACCTTGGAACACCCATGTGGAGCTGTACCTTGGAGCACCCATGTGGAGCTGTACCTTGGAGCACCCATGTGGAGCTGTACCTTGGAGCACCCATGTGGAGCTGTACCTTGGAGCACCCATGTGGAGCTGTACCTTGGAGCACCCATGTGGAGCTGTACCTTGGAACACCCATGTGGAGCTGTACCTTGGAGCACCCATGTGGAGCTGCACCTTGGAGCACCCATGTGGAGCTGTACCTTGGAGCACCCATGTGGAGCTGTACCTTGGAGCACCCATGTGGAGCTGTACCTTGGAAACATGCAGTTATGTATTTCCAAACATTTAATGTTGAACCTTACAGGCCTCCAGAACTCTCCATTAGACACCAACAAGCCTGACAACAACTATTATCTTCTGAAGTGAAATTAGGGATAAACAATAAATGGTGGCCTAACCAGCAATATCCCCATCGCCTGGACGTATCAAGATAAAAAATAACAAAATAGAAGTATATTAACAGTCAAGTGGCCATATCTGCTACTCAACAGATTTATTTGTCTTTTTTTTTTTAATTTAGAGTGCCCAATTCATTTTTTCCAATTAAGGGGCAATTTAATGTGGCCAATCCACCTGCCCTGCACATCCTTTGGGTTGTGGGGGCGAAACCCACGCAAACATGGGGAGAACGTGCAAACTCCACACGGACAGTGACCCACATGGGATCGAAGCTGGGACCTCGGCGCCATGAGGCAGCAGTGCTACCAACTGCTCCACCGTGCCGCCCTTGATTTATTTATCATTTAGTAGAGTGGAACATTCTAATCAGTTAAGCTATTTCTCAAAGAGAAGTGAAATGAAAACCAAGGCAGGAATATACCGGCCGTTAGAATTCTCTGTTCTCGCTGTGGGTTTCCTGGCTGCATGAGGTGTCGTCAATGGAAACTCCAGCTGGAGGTCCAGAGAATCCAGCTCCAAATCTTTTTAAAGGTTGATTAAAAACCTGAGAAATCCTCCAAAATTTAACAAGATTATTATCAAATCTTTGATCTTATTGGCCTCTGAACATTTCAATTTTGAATTGTATTCTTTGATGTGTCGAGAAGGTGGATTTACAATGTGCAACTCAGTGATGGTGCCTTGCTGCAGAATCCATGTGTATCGAGTATTATGCAATCAGCTTTAAGAGCTACGCAGCTCAATAGCTTCTGTAACACTGCTCAGTGTTTCAGGTGTGAGCAATCAATGCAGTCATTATCTTCGGTCGGAGATATTAATCGAAGGTGAATTTTATTGGTTGTGAGAAAACGAGGAATCCACAGAGACATCTGTTCTACTGATGTTGCCCATCCTGGTATTTTACACGAGTAACGATGACAATTTCTAATCATAACTCCGAGGAATTTATAAGAAACAAGATGAGAGAGGAAGAGCTCAGGACACGTGAAGCAAGCCAAGTCAGTGAGGCTGCCACATTCTCAATAGAGTTTGATTTTGAAATTAGTCAATCTCTGAACTGTGTAGCAACATTGTAAACTCAGCCCGCCAAACAACTACAAATGAAAAGTAAAAGTGTGAAACACGAAGTCACCATGAAAGAGTGCTTCGTTAACAGAATGTCAAAGTTGGAAATCTGCTACAAGTGGGGTATCTATGCATAGGGGGATAGAAATGTTGTTCTTTTAAATGCTTTGTTTAGCCTCTGTTATATTCCTTTCCTTTTCCTCCAAGATAGCCAGATATGTAGTGTTGACAAAAATTATAAAAATAAGACGTTTGAATCGAAACAAATTTATTTTACAGTACTAAATTTAATTGAGTTTGCACACTTTACTGAGTAACAAATACTAAACTAATGATACTGAAACTGTAGTACAGTAATCAATATTATATCTGACTAATAAACTATGACTTGACCTCATGCTATGTCACTACAATCAATTCTCACTCTACTCTCATCAGCTTCTCATCACATTCTCCCAGAATTCCTAGAGATGCTGACTTATAACAATGAAGTAGTAACGCCATCTGGTATTTTATTTACACATAGTTTCAGATGTTAACTCTTTACTACAATGACACTATACATATCACTACAACCTCCAGTAGCTGGTGAGTTATTGTTCTGTCTGAAAGTTAGGTGACTGCGACTTGTTATTAAATTACTAACTCAACTGAGATAAATTAAGCAATTAATAAAAATCAATTCAGATAAAAATAACAAAGTAACCAATCGAGTCAGCGGGACATGGCGGGCTGGGAAGGGTTCATGGGGGAGCTTTTAAAAAATATTATTCATCCATGGGATGTTTTGTAGAGCTTTATAATCCTAGGTAACTATATTAGCATCAAGGGTCTGTGGTTTGAAGAACATTAGCTCAGAGTTGCTGAGCGTGAATCCAAACTGCAGAAATTGCAGGGCAGCGGGGAGAATGAGTTCTCTGGGCACATTGTTTTGGGAGGGAGCGCACTTTTTGGGTGAAGGGGAACTTTGCAGTTAGCCAATGATCGTGGAAAGGATGTAACTGCAAATTAGCCACGAGATCCAGTGTGCAGTGATGGAGGAGCCTCGGTCCTTGACCTTGAGATAATGAAATAAAATGAAATGAAAATCGCTTATTGTCACAAGTAGGCTTCAAATGAAGTTACTGTGAAAAGCCCCTAGTCGCCACATTCTGGCACCTGTTCGGGGAGGCTGGGACGGGAATTGAACCGTGCTGCTGGCCTGCCTTCGTCTGCTTTAAAAGCCAGCTATTTAGCCCTGTGCTAAACCAGCATCATCGCGGAGTATGCCGCACGCCATTGGTACGGCCTCAGGACTTTACCTGAAGGCCCTCCCCCCGATGCTCCGCCCCCGCTGGGCTGAATTCCCGATGGCGCGGGGCCCATATGTTCTCAGTTTTCATGAACCCGGTGTGGCAGCTGCGGACTGTGTCCAGCACCGCCACAGTCGGGAGGAGCCGTGCCCCTGGCCGGGTGGCTTCGGCTAGGGCTGTGGGAACTGGTGGGGGGGTGGCCCGGGGGTGGTAAGGGGTTGTCCGGGGGGCACTATCTGGCAGGTTAGGCCGTGCGCAGCCGGCGCCATGTTGTACGGTGGGACCACTGTCGGTATTCGCCATGCACAAGCGCGGCCACTGACCTGGCAATCTGCCACCCGTTGAGGTTTTGAAGGCCGTGTGTTTTACGTGGCGTGGCTGCGAGCCCCTCAGCGGTCGGAGGGTCGGTTCTGGGGCCTTGTCAATTTTTTCATTGTAAAACTAGACCCTTCCTCCAGACCTAGCCTCAAAATCGGAGAATCTAGCCCCAGATTTCTGGGTCCAATAGAAATGAAGGGATATGGGGATAAGTGCAGGTGATGGTGGGGTTGAGGTAGAAGATTAACCATGATCATGTTCAATGGTGGAACAGGGTTCTGCGGGTAAAATGGTTACTCCTGCTGCTAATACTAATACTTGTGTTCTTAAAAGAAAGCAACTAGTTGGATTCTCCATTTGGGAGAATATGGCTGCGATTCACCAGAAAAATAACAAAGTCTCATTTTGAGTGGGATTCACGGGGTGATTTGCTGGTAATGGACAATAGAGATCATTATGCACTCACACTTAGTGCAAATAACGAGCCCCCATCTGAATCGCGCCATGACTGAGTCACCAGACGTCTGATTCACCCGACTCACGCCTCAGCTGCTCACAGCTAACAAGGGGGAACATCATTGAAACGGTCCCTCAGTACTCACCCCCAGGCAAGCCAGGTGGATGGCAGCACGGAGATGAGTTCCTCGATTTGGGGATGCCGACCTGGCCAGACTTCTGGATGCCTTGGAGGAGAGGCATGGCACCCTGTACCCCCATGGGTGCAGGGGAACCTGTTGCTCGGTGACAAATGCCACCTGGGAGGCAGTGGCATGTTAGTGCCAGCAGCATGACCAGGAGGTCCGCTGTCCAATGTAGCAAGGAGATGAATGACCTCCTGCGAGCTGCGAGTGACCACCTCTCTCCTCCTGGCATCAGTCCAGCCTGCCACCCTTCAGTTCCCAAACACCCCCATCCCCCTCACCAACCCCCTCCCCTAATCCACTGGCTGACACCTCGCACTCTCCCAATATCACCTCCTTAATGTCTAGGTGCAGTACTCACACATGCCACCTGCTATAGACCTCCTGACCAATCAAGCATGCATCTCACAATGTCCACTCTTTGTCCGCATCGGAGAAGATAGCTCATAATAGGAAGGAAAGGGAGAAGATGAGGGACGGAATCCTAAAGATGAGTCCACACCCCCCTATGAGGAAAGGCCCCTGACCGACAGCAAGGGTAACCTGTGCCAGAGAAGTGAGGATCCACTGCCCCATCATACAGATGACGTGTCTCACGTGAGTTGTTGATGTCTCAAACAATTATCCTTCCCTTTCACTGAACCAATGTCCATTGTCTCACAGGATCACCATCTGATGAGGCTGGGCCATCCTGAGTCGCTGCCCTTCTCGCCATCAAAGCAACCACCTTGGAGGAGAGCTCTGAGAAGACCGACAATACGCCACAGCTTTAACCCGCACCTTCCATCATCGCAGAGCCATACACCTCGGTGGACGACATTAGCCGACAGGCTTCTGGGTCAAAGGCGGCACAGTGGTTAGCACTGTCGCTTCACAGCTCCAGGGTCTCAGGTTCGATTCCCGGCTTGGGTCACTGTCTTTGCGGAGTCTGCCCGTTCTCCCCGTGCTTGCATGAGTTTGCTCTGGGTGCTCCGGTTTCCTCCCACAGTCCAAAGATGTGCGGATTAGGTGGATTGGCCACGCTAAATTGCCCTTTGTGTCCAAGGGTGGGGTCTCTGCATCATACGGGGATGAGGTGCAGGTCTGGGCTTAAGTGGGGTGTTCTTTCCAAAGGCCAGTGCAGACTCGATGGGCCGAATGACCTCCTTCTGCACTGTAAATTCTATGTCTATATCTATGATTATCTGGTGAGCACCACACAGCTACTGTTGCACATCAGGTGGCGACAGGAACATCCAAGAGAGACAGCAGTTGGGGAGGTCTGCTGGATCCCAAGACACAGCTGGATCCCAGCCAGATGTCGAGTCTCTGAACAAGGTTCTCCCAGAGCGGATGCAGATGAAAAACCAAAGCTGTGAGATTCAGGAGAGGGTGTCAGCAACAATCCTGTGACTGATTGGAGGAGTGAAAAAGGCTTCAAGCGCAGGTAATGGTGCTCGCATTGAGTGTCACCCAGGCCAACATTGCTAAGAGACATGCCCCAAACACAGGTGGACATTGCCGAGGCACTTCAGAGTTTGGCTCTGAGGACCGTCCCTGAGGCTTTCGACACCATGGTGTAGACATTGTGTGGCCTCCAGCGTCAGAAGGCTCAGATGGTTCTGGAGCTCACTCCAGCTGCCCACCCAACCCATGGCATCACCCAAAACTCTACGCCATCCCCGGGCCTTCCACCAAGGATACTCAGGTGGTTTACAATCCTTCTAAATCCCCCTCCTGACATCAGGGCATCTCAAGGGCAGCGGGCAGAACAGGGTGGCATGGCTCCTGGTCCTCCAGAGGATGACCGCCAAGGGCATCAAAGGCCACAGGGCCTGGAAGGCAGCAGGCTGCCTCCACCTCTGATATGCACCCTGGGGCCACACCTAGATGGAGCACTAGACCATGGAGGATCTCGACATTGTAGCAGCACTGAGTGAGCACTGGTGAGGTCACTATCCTACGGCGAATGGATAATCGTCACATTAATATGTTCACAGTAAAATACTTCAAACCTGAAACATGCAAGGCCCCTATCATTTTAATCTTCACAACAGGCCTTCCCACACCCCATCCCCTGCTCCCAACAACCCCTCGGCAAAGTGGTCCAAGGTCAAAAGCTCGCGATGTAAACTCCGTCATGAGATTGGGCGTGAGTGCGCTGTTCGCAGAAAGACAGGAGCCAAAATTAATCAGAACCTGAGGAGCATCACAGCTTTCCTCAGAGCGAGTGGCCATCGCCCTCCTGCCTTGAATAGTGACCCCGCTGACAGTGCCAACACAGGCCCATCACACTGATCTGATGTAACATAATGTCTTCTTCCGTTTACTCATCCGACTCCCCTCACCGCTATTAAAGTTAACACTTGAGTACTGGTTACTTCGATACAAGGAGGCATTTAAACTCTGGAAGACTTGTAAAGAAGAAATGTGGCTGATGAGTAAGGAAAGACTACACAGTGGACCAGAAAATAGTAAATGACATTAAACGAGTTGCATTTTGACGCATTGAAAAGTAAACAAGTTGCTCCAATGATGGTATCGAAATAGATCTGAAAAGGCAGGTGGTTTTATAGGTGTGATCCGCAGGTTATGTGTTAGCTATGTACAATTGCTCTAAACTCTAAAATTTGTTCTCGATGGAACTGCTTAATTACAGCGACACATCCATTCAGGTACCTGAAAAAGTAGCTTTCCAATGAAGTCTAAATGGCCCAAGAGCACAGTAATGTAAGGCTGAAGTTTCACATTTATATAAAGAAAAATTCCACCAAAACAGGCAATCCAAAAGATTGCATGGTAGCTAATATAGCTAGTTTAAATTTAACGTTGAGAAACATGAGTTTTATAGTCGGCATTGATTATCATCTATATGAATTAGGATTTGTGTTAAGTACAGAAGTGCTGGAACAGTTGCCAAAACATTTTGCCGTGCAGTTTTTAGATCAAAGGATAAGAATTACAAGTTTTACAAGGAAGATCATTTATTTAACAGCTAGTGTATCTGCAAAGGAGGCGAGAATTTGGCCAGCTCTCTTATATGTAAGCACAATTAAAAGAATGAAAATAAGGTTAATAGAAAACAACATGAAAACAGATGACAGGTGTTGCACAAGGAAATATTTGGCATCCCCTTCATGAAGTTTTGGCTGCACACCAGGACATGTTCAGCTGCACTTGCGACAATGCTAAAGGACGATTACATTCCATCTGTTTTTAAATTATTGAAATTAAGCTACTTAAAGCTGAAATGTCCCAAACTTATATACAAAACCGTCTGCTTTTGACAGACAAAGAAAGCTGCTCAGATTGCCCACCTGTTAAGAGTATTCTTCGTGGTCGCCTCAAAATTCCCTTGAACAATAGGGAAATAGACCGAAATCGCAGCACAGAGGCACAGTGGTTACCACTGCTGCCACACTGCGCCAGGGACTCGGGTTCAATTCTGGCCTTGGGTGACTGTCGATGAGGGATTTGCACTTTCTCCCTGTGTCTGCATGGGTTTCCTCCGGGTGCTCCGGTTTCCTTCAACAGTCACCCTGCAAACCTGCAAAGTGAGGGTTCGGTGGATAGGCCATGATAAAAATTGTCCATTAGTGTCCACGGGTGCACAGGTTAGGTGGGGTTGCAGGGTTAGCGCAGGGGAGTGGGCCGAGCTCTTTCAGTGGGCCGGTGCAGACTCAATGGGCCAAATGGCCTCCTTCTGCACTGTAGGAATTCTATGGTTCTATGAGGAGGAACTAATTCTCGCAGAGGCTGGTGAGTTTATGAAACTTGCTGCCCCATAGTGTGGGGAAGTCTGAATCATTAAATGATTTCAAGAAGGAAATAGATACATATCTGATTTTTAAAAAAGGGTTAAAGTGATATGGGGATAAAACAAGGAGGATCTTTGAGACCAAGAAGAAATCAGCCATGATCTGATTGAATGACGGAGCAGGCTTGAAGGGCTGAATGGCCTGCTTCTGTTCCCAATTCCTATGTTTCTACTCTCAGTGCTGGGAGTATATGGCTGGCCATAGACTGATGGATGACAGAGATGCAACCCAAGTGTGGGGTGCTTGAAAACATTTATCCCGTAGTAATGGATAGCCCTCCCACTGATCCGCCAGACATGAGGAGAAATTGGTGAATTTGTAAAAAGGGGCTTTGAAACGGGTTTGGTTTCTGTTCGAGCAATTGAGGTGAAAGTAATATTTTTTAATCTTGATTCGAACTCAAGAGACCACAAATCAGACTAAACATTCACTGAATGAAGGGCAGGCTCACTTATTCCTATTCCAACGTGCCCCAGTTTGCAATGATTCCACTTTAATGTGAAAAGATAATGACTTGCTCTGTTATTTCACAGCAGATGTTAATGCAATAGACTCTGTGATAGTTTTTTAAATGAATGCAAATATGAAAACCCTCTACATTTCAACACTGTTGTGGGACATTATCACGAGCCTCTTGAATCTTCTGTTTTCTGAAAAGATCTGCAATCCACAAGGGATGTCGTTCCCATCTAATTTGAATGTGTGTGCAATCAGGTTCTACAATTGGTGTTGATATTTTCCTCTCTGGAAAAAGTGCTGCATTTTACAGCAAAAAGAAAAATATCAGGTAATCAGACACAAACACATCCAAAAACGATTTCTGTGCGTCATGTAAAAATCTGATCCTGGATAACAAACGTTAGTGCCCGCAGCAATCCAGGAGAAGGAGTTCCAAATATTTACAGGGCATGCTTATTTTTATTATGACAACTACAATGGATCATCCAAGCACATAATGTGATGTTGCCATTGTGAGCTGCACAATCTGTAAGGGATGCTCCAGAGAGCACAGTCTTAGAATTTGATGTCTTCAAAGTCTGTAGAGAAATGTGTCGGCTTGGCATTGCTCATAATTGAAGTACTCATCTCTGAGTTGAAATTTGTTCCACAAAAGACAAGCATTTTTCATATTATTTCTGTTCCCTGTAGAAATCTCTTATCAAATGTCAATGTTCGTGCCATAACTTAAAGTTTTTTCTTTTTTTTTTGCTCGGTGTCGAGGCTAGAGATTTGGAAAGAGTTTAGTTGATTGGTGTTTCCCAGCCCTGGCTGGTTCACTTTTGATATTTCAGCAATGGATTAGCAAAAGAGATCAATGCGAGTCAGCAAGTTGGATGGTGAGGATTTCATTTCATTAACTTTGAGAGAAGCCACACTATTTTTCTTTGTGGGAAAGCCTCACCAGGTGAAGGTGAGTAAGGTTTGCTGTGGGACCGTGAGTTCAATATCGACACATATTTTAAGTACTGTAAAATAATTTGCTTCGCGATTCAACCATTGTTTGATGCAGAGAAAAGGGGCGGGATTCTCCATTCCTGAGACAGGGGGTGGGGTTTTACCCTTGCCGACGGCGAAATTGTGAAATGCGATTAGGCGGTAGGGGGGCCCCATGGTGGGGGTGGGGGGGGGAATAGGCTGAGCAGCAGGGGTGCCCCCCCCACAGGACTGGGGAGGTGCCCAGGCACCGGCGGCCATTATGGTGGCCATCTTGCTGCGCACCCACTGACCACCCGCCTTAACCCCTGGTTCTACACAGTGACACCAGCCGTATGGCTGCGCCCACCCGCACAACACACCCCTCCGCCACAGTGTGCTATCCCCCCAGCCCCCAAACACCCCACCCAACCGGCTACCACTCACCGCGGGACTACCCGGGCCACACCCATGGCCTCCCCCAGCTAATGTTATCCATGGCAGCAGGACGGGCACTAGGACCGGAGATACCGAGGGTATGGGGGAGGGACATGAGGGGGCGGAGCCCGCAGTGCCAACCGGGGCCACCGAGTAGCCCATTGAACCTTGTTGGTTACGGGAGTATGCGCCATGCTAACATATTGGCTTTTCATCCCCTGTAGGGGTTTGTGTTCACCCAGCAATGGTTGCTGCCCTGGTGATGGTCGGATCTCTGCGAGATGCCCTGCAGCCCCGTGAGCAGGAGCCTCTTGGAGAGGAGGGGGAAGCTGCAGCAGCAGAGCAGCCAGAACAGGCTGAAGAGGAACAGGCTGCAGATGGGGAAGACGATGGCCGCAGAGACTAGAGGGCCGGCTGCCAAAAAGGCCAAGGGGGAGGAGGTGCCAAGGGGGACCCCCATGAGGCCTTGTGTGTACTGGCAGCGCCTGTCATTCGAGGAACTGCCGGACCAGACATGCCATCGGAGACTCCGGATGAGCAGAGAGACAGTGCGACACATCTGCCAGATGATGGCACACCTGGCACTGCGGGGCTACGGGGGAGGGCACCCTCTCCCAGTGACCATCAAGGTGACGGTCGCCCTGATCTCCTACATGATGGGGTCCTTCCAGTCACCGAGTGGGGACGTGTCCGGGATCTCACAGAGCTCGCGCACAGGTGCATCCACACCATCACGGAGGCCCTATGTGCCCAGGCGGAGCAATACATCCATTTCCATGTGGACCGGGCCCACCAGGATGCCCGGGCAGCTGAGTTCGCTGCCATCACTGGGATGCCCCGGATCCAGGGGGAGATATGTATCTCGCCCCACGGGCACCAGCGGATAACAGGCTTCTCTACACAAAACAAAATGGGTACCACTCAATGAACATCCAGGTGGTCTGTCACCATCAGCTGCGCATCGTACACTTCTGCGCCCGATACCCGGGCAATGTGCATGACTCCTTCATCCTGGCACACTCGGTGATTCCTGACATGTTCGAGGGGCAGACCGCCACCCCCCCTGCCCCCCCCCCCCCCCCCCCCCCGGGGCCCAGGCAGGCAGTGGAGGCCGCATGACGTGTGCGCCAGGGCCAACGCACAAGACTCTCTGATTGCCTCCAGGTTCACCGAGTAGGAAGGAGGTGGTGGAGGGGTAGTGCTGGTCATGGGCACAGAAACCACTCCCCAAATCCACACCCCCTCACTTCCCACACTGTCAAACCAGCCGCTTGCACACCCCTCTGTTAAACATACCTGCGGCACTCCGAGCTCGGGGCCTTGGGTTGACAGTGACAGTGGGTCTGGTCCACGGGATGGAAGATGATGACAACCCGTCTGCGATGAGCTCTGGCGTTCCTCATCGAATGACAATGTCTGACTCATGCCCACAGTAGCACCTTCCACCTGGGTGATCCCTGCATGCAAGCTGGCCAGTCCATCGCACGGTCCTGTCGAATCCCTGGGGCGGGGCTGCTTGAGGCGGTTGGGGCACGGATTGCAGGGGAGAGGAACTATAGGGGGCATGGTGCTCCCACAATGTGTGCACTGGTTCTGCCCCCCCCCCCCCCACCCACCGGCCAGCCCATACCCACACCCATCAGACAGAGCACCAAGGCAGCTTGTAACGGTGGTAACAGGCGTTTAGTGTGAAGAAATACATACAGTCTGTGCACTAGCCACTATAACTAAATGTGTCCTGCACCTGTGCCTAACTGGTGTCTAACGTTCTGGCCTTACGGGCCCTAACACTACGCCTAGGTGGTTCCCCAGAAGGTACGGAGCGGAGGTTGACTGCGATGACTCCTACAAGAGTTGGCATGCGTCTCCTGGGGCGATCCAACCTGGATGAGCTCGGCCGCTGCTTGGGCGTCCCGGGTGGCGTGGTGCCGCCCTGTTCTGCCCGCTGCCCACTAGATACACCAGGGACAGGAGGGGGGAGTCTGAGGTGCTGCGGTATTCCGGCATCTTCTCTGTGGGAGTTACCCGCATGGGGCTCCATCACCTCCTCCTCCCTCGGGGTGCCCGATGGCCCCTGACTGCTCCATGGGATGGGGGTGCAAGCGGAGCCAACCCCTGAGATCCCAGCACCACCTGGCGCTGCCAGTGCTGGAGGCCCGCTCTGGTCTCGGCCAGGGTCTGCACGTTTGCGGCCATGGAGCTCAGGGAGTGGACCATTTCCGTTTGGGACTGCGCCACATCACACTGCGACTGTGCCACCACCCTGTGGGTCTGCGCCACATCAGTCAGTGACTGGGGCACCTCCCTCTAGGAATGGGCCACCCCACCCAGTGTCTGCGCCACGCCGGCCAGCGCCAGGGCAATGTCGCCGACGTTCTTACCCATGGCATGCTGTGACAAGGCCATGCTGAGGAGCGCCGCTACAATGTCCAGGTGGCTCTGGCACATGGCTGCCTGTGAGAGGGCAGCCCTGTCCTGGGCCTCAGCCATCGCCTGCACAGAATGCCTCAGGCCTTGGGCACACTGATGCACAGCCAAAACTGTCGCTCCTAATGCCTCCACCGCGGACGCCACCCGCGCGGTATCGGCGTGGGTGGCAAGCATGGCCAGCACCACTTCCTGCTCCTGAATGCAGATGGACTCTTCCACCTGCACCTGCAGGTGCTGGATGCTCGCCGTCAGCCCTCTTGTGGTCCCTGGCTGTCTGACTGCATCTGCACTGTGGCTGGGACTGGATGTTCCAGAAGCCCAGGGTCCATCTGGGCGGAAGCTGGTTCCTGGGGCCGGCCTGCCCTCCAGCCGTCCAGCCCCTCGACTGCTCCTACCTCCATCTGCTGTACTGGAAGCGACGTGGGGTGCGCACCAGATAGTGTACCAGGAGCCTCTTCACTAATGTGCCCAACCGAGGTGATAGTCTCTGGGATGGTGGAGGGTGTAGGAGTCAGCTGTGATGAAAAGTCAGTGTCACCCTCCAACCCAAGCTCCGTCGGGTCCTGAGTCTCGGGCGGAGGGCTGGTGTTCGGTCTGCCCTCCCCCATCAGTGCTCAGCTGCCTGGGGGGCACCGACTCTGGCACTGCCTGGGGACGGGGGGCTCCGGATGGACCGACCCGCTCTCCAATAGGTCCTGCAAGACACAACACGACATGTATGATTAGGCAGCGGGTTGGAGGGGCGTGGGGGGGGGCTGGTGAGGGTGTGGGGGTGAGGGGGTGGATGGTGAGGGGGTGAAGGGGGGGCGAGGAGGGTGAGGGATTGGGGTGTGAGGGTGTGAAGGGGTGGGGGTGAGGGGGCGAGGAGGTGTGGGAGGGGTCACGACACACGTGTCGTGGGCAACCGCAACTCAGCAGGGTCTCACTTGTTCGCCCATGATCGCACTGCACCCCGGCGACAACCCTTTCTCTGGTCCACCGGCCACATTCAGGGCCATCTGATCGGACATGGTGAAGGGCTGCAGTTCTGTTGGTTCCCCTCTGATCTTCTCCCGCTCCCGGTGGTTATGCACAACCTTCTCCTGGGGGGGAGGAACACATACAACAAAATCGTTAGACAGTCTGCGCATGCAGCCCAGGGGGTGGGTTGATGGTGGCCTCGATGGCCAGGGCACCCGGCCATGGCGACTGGCATGGGTGCTGGCATGTGGGACAGGGTGAGGGTTCGGCCGTCCCCTGGGGGGGAGGGGCCAGGGGCACGGAGCAGCCGACTCACCCTAGCTGCCCTCAGGAGGTTGAGGAGTTTCTTGCGGCTCTGCAGGGGCTTTTCACAGTAACTTCATACTTGTGACAATAAATGGTTATTATTATTATTATGCCAGTCTGGGCGACTGCCTTTGCCACCTGTGCCCAGGCATGGTGAACGGCGGAGCCTGGTGGCATTCCTCCTGGGCTGGTCATCCTTCTCTCCTACAGGCGTTCAGGAGGGTGTCCAGCTCAGCGTCCCTGAACCGTGGTGCTGCTCTCCTTCCAGCCATATTATTGGCTGGGACGGTGTGTGTGGGGGGATGGATCGTTTAAGTGAGGCTGTGCACGTGAGCCGAATGTGCGCCAATCACGGACCCGGCGAATCGGGCACCGTTTTTCACGGAATTGATTACGTTCCACGTGGCGACGATGCTAGCCCATTGAAAGGAGCTGAATCAGAGCAGCTGTTGCACCAATTTTTCTGTCGTAAAACGCCCAGGTTCCTCCGCTGGCACCAACACTTATCCTCAGAAATGGAGAATCCAAACCTAAGTGTTGAAGCCGGGGCAGGATTCATGGACTTTCACGACAGCAAAGCTGGCGGCGATCCTGGATCAATTCAGCAGCTGTGGATTCGCCAGGTCCGTGATTGACACTCAGGAGGCTGACAAGCTGCAGCCGCTATATACACATTACAGTCCCAGACACATTCATCCCAACCACCAGGTGGCACTGCTTGCGCAGGAGTGCACCCATCCCGCTGATGGGTTGGCTGCGGCCAGAGGGGGGGTGGGGGGGGGGGGAACATCTATCCGATCAGTGGATCTAAGTTAACAATGGGCAGTCAGCAGCATGCGCAGGTGCATGGCTGCCTAGCCGTCCGTGCCCATCCACCCCCACCCCGCAGCCCAACACCTGGCCACCCCCCAGTAGTCGAGGGTGGCTGCATTTGGGTGAGCCCCGGCTCTGCTCATCTTTTAATCCAGAATTTCATCCTGGTGCACATTTCATACTTGCTTTTTCTTGGGCTACATGGCTTTGGCCATGTTCCTGGAAGTTCCTGATTGGCCTTTTTGTGAGAAAGAGACAAGATAAAATGCTTAATTCCTTATTTGCTTGTGGTGGCTGGAATGGATTGGGGTGGACCCCAGCTGGTAGTGGCCTAGTTGCCACTGAGTGAACTCTCATTTGGCAGTGCTGTGTGCATCGGATAGTGGCCACAATAGGAGATGTTGCCATGACTGGGAATTTCAGCTTTGCAGTGCAGGTCACTAGGGCTCACTTTGAGGGATTGCAGAGTTCCTTTCGAATTGCAGTGAAGGCACTGGAGAGGGTTCTTGCACTCAATAAAGCACTGTCCCTAGATCGGGGCCGCCTTTGTGCTGTCGAAATCCTGCTGTGCTGCATTGTGTATCGGTTATCCTAACGGATTTAGGAGATGGGGTCCGGGAGGAATGTTTCCCTGAGCCTGGTCCCTGGCGAGATTTGGGAGATGAGTTCCTGATTGAGTTTAAGAATTGGCTGCCTTGCTTTGATGATCTTGATTTGGAGGCTGAGTGCATCAGATTCAATGAAGGACAATGTATCCAGAATTGGACGCCAGGGACGGTAGAGCCCATCGATCACTAGTCCTATTTCATCCTATCCTCCGTGCTAGTCGTGAGGGGTTGGAGGTGGTCGAGAGGGTTGAGTCATTCCCCCCCCCAAGCCGGGGCCTCGGCTGTGGACTGCCTGGGCATCGGAGAGACAGCATGATGGAAATAATGGTGTCTCGTGCTTCGATCGGTTGAATCCTTGAGAGATCCCGAAGACTGCTCGTTGATCCTGCACTCTTCTCTGCCTTCTCCTGTGACCTGGAAATGGCTTTCTCCTACAATTTACCTGGCAACTCTTTGATAATCCTGAATGTAACTCCCTGTTGATCATCTTGTTGACTTTTATTGCTGCCTTTTTATTTCCTCCTATAGAGGAGTGGGAAATGTGAGCGTGATGGCCTGTGCCCCAGTGCCGGTGATTTTCCTGATCCTGTTACCCTGTTCTGGCAAGATCATTGTGAATCAATTATGGGAAGTGTGCTTTTTACTCGTTTTGGTTAGTGTAATCCTGTGGATGGGGGAGGGGAGTGTTTTTTGTCCCCCCTGCCTCATTTATGAAGAGGACGAGTGGAGCTGGAGCGAGGTGAAGGGTGGGTGGGTATGGTCAGGTGGGTTAATTTAGTCCTCACTGAGTTTGACGATAACCCCCCCCCAGTTAGAGATAATCCATTTTGGGTTGTTTGTTTGGATTAAAAATGTATATTTGGGCTCGGGTGGGTGATGCACGATCAATTACACAAAGACGAGAGTAGGACGTAATCGAGGCTTTATTACACTGAGATGTGTGGCCTCCTGCAGCAGCTGACGAAATGGCTGCTGTACTGGGAGCACACATATTTATACTCCGCCTACTGGGCGGAACCAGCAGGCAGGGATCTACCACCGTACCTGTAGTACAGGGGCCTTACCGTAAAGCACCTATATCATCATCTTATATATACAATATATACATCAGTGGTGACGATCACATTCACCCCCTGTTCAAAAAATGAGTTCGGCAGGGGTGGTGGAGAACTATATACAGAAAGTTGTGTTTTAAAAGTACAGATAATATTACAAATTCAGGGGGTCCTGTGCCTTGATCTGTCCTTGAGAGCGCCGCAGTGCTGGTGGCAACTCCGGCGGCGGCTTGGTCTTCAGTGTCTCCGGGAGCGTGTCGGAATCCTCTTCATCCCCGGGTGTGAGCAAGGGGAGGACGGATTGTCCCGGAGCGGGGGCTGCGGTGGGGTGAGCCGGGGGAGGGGAAGGTGGTGCCGGGGCAGGCGTGGGGGGGGGGGGGGGGGTGGAACCAGCTGGTGCCAGGTCCCTGAGGGAGACTGTGTCTTGGCGGCCGTCGGTGTACGCTACGTCGGCAGACTTGCGGTTTGACGTGAAGTAGTTGTACCCTCTCAACCAACAGGTCCGCCTTGTGGAGTCGAACGTGTCTACGGAGGAGAACGGGTCCCGGAGCTGCCAGCCATGTCAGGAGTAAAACCCCGGAGGTGGACTTCCTAGGGAAGGCAAAGAGGCGTTCATGGGGGGTTTCATTAGTCGCGGTGAACAGGAGCGACCGAATGGAGTGAAGTGCATCGGGGAGGACCTCCTGCCAGCGGGAAGCCGGGAGATTTCTGGACCGTAGGGCCAGCTGCACGGCACCCCAGACCGTCCCATTCTCCCTCTCCACCTGCCCGTTTCCCCGGGGGTTGCACATGGTCGTCCTGCTCGAGGCAATGCCTCTGTTGATCAGGTACTGGCACAGCTCATCGCTCATGAATGAGGATCCCCGGTCGCTGTGGACGTAGGCGGGGAAGCCGAACAGGGCGAAGATGGTGTTGAGGGCTTTGATGACGGTGGCAGACGTCATGTCGGGGCATGGGACGGCGAAGGGGAATCGGGAATTTTCATTGAACACACTGAGGAAGTACTTGTTGCGGTCGGTGGAGGGGAGGGGCCCTTTGTAGTCCACGCTGAGGCATTCAGAGGAGCGGGAGGCCTTCACCAGGTGCGCACGGTCTGGCCGGTAAAAGTGCGGTTTACACTCCGTGCAGACCTGGCAGTCTCTGGTGATCGCCCTGACTTCCATGATGGAGTAGGGCAGGTCGCGGGCCTTGATGAAATGGTAAAAACGTGTGACCCCTGGGTGACAAAGGTTGTCCTGCAGGGTCCGGAGTCAGTCCACTTGTGCGCTGGCACATGTACCTCGGGACAGGGCATCAGGGACTCGTTGAGCTTACCGGGGCGATACAAAATCTCGTAGTTGTAGGTGGAGAGCTCGATACTCCACCTCAAGATTTTATCGTTTTTGATCTTGCCCCGCTGTGTGTTATTAAACATGAAGGCAACCAACTGTTGGTCAGTGAGGAGAGTGAATCTCCTGTCGGCCAGGTAATGCCTCCAAAGCCACACAGCTTCAACGATGGCTTGGGCCTCGTTTTTGGCGGAGGAGTGCCGAATTTCGGAGGCATGGAGGGTACGGGAAAATAATTCCTCGGGCCTGCCTGCGTGGTTGAGGGTGGCGGCCAGAGCGACGTCTGATGCATCGCTCTCGACTTGGAAGGGGAGCGTCTCATCGACCGCGTGCATCGCGGCCTTGGCAATGTCGGCCTTGATACGGTTGAAGGCCTGGTGAGCCTTGGCCGTTAGAGGAAAAGCAGTGGATTGAATGAGTGGGCGGGCCTTGTCCGCATAGTTTGGGACCCACTGCGCGTAATACGAAAAGAACCCCAGGCAACGTTTGAGGGCCTTGGGGCTGTGGGGTAGGGGGAGTTCGATGAGGGGGCGCATGCGATCGGGGTCGGGCCCCAGAACTCCGTTCTGGACCACATAGCTCAGGATGGCTAAGAGGTTCGTGCTGAACAGGTACTTCTCCTTGTTATACGTGAGGTTGAGGAGAGTGGCGGTGTGGAGAAATTTGGCAAGGTTGGCGTCATGGTCCTGCTGATCGTGGCCGCAGATGGTGACATTGTCCAGGTACGGGAAAGTGGCCCGCAGCTATTCGGTCCATCTCCCGTTGGAAGACCGAGACCCCGTTGGTGACGCCAAAGGGAACCATAAGAAAGTGGTAAAGATGGCCGTCTGCCTCGAACGCAGTATATGGGTGGTCTGCCTTGCGGATGGGGAGCTGGTGGTAGGCAGATTTCAGGTCTGCTGTCGAGAAGACCCGGTACTGTGGAATTTGATTGACCATATCAGATATGCATGGGAGGGGGTACGCATCGAGCTGCGTTTACCGATTAATGGTCTGACTGTAGTCAACGACCATCCTGCTTTCCTCCCCAGTTTTGACCACTACCATTTGGGCTCTCCAGGGGCTCTTGCTGGCCTCGATGATGCCTTTCCGAAGCAGCCGCTGGACTTCAGACTTGATGAAGGTCCTGTCCTGGGCGCTGTACCGTCTGCTGCTGGTGGTGACGGGTTTGCAATCCGGGGTTAGGTTTGCAAAAAGGGAAGGTGGGTCGACCTTAAGGGTCGTGAGACCGCACACAGTAAGGGGTGGTAGGGGTCCGCCGAATTTCATGGTTAAGCTCTGGAGGTTGCACTGGAAGTCCAGGCCAAGTAGCAAGGCAGTGCAGGGGTTGGGGAGGACGTAGAGGCGGAAGCTGCTGAACTCTACGCCCTGGACAGTGAGAGTGGCGATGCAGTACCCCCTGATCACCACGGAGTGGAACCCGGAGGCCAGGGAGATTCTCTGGTTAGCGGGGTGTACCGCGAGGGAGCAGCGCCTTATCGTATCGGGGTGAATGAAGCTCTCAGTGCTCCCGGAGTCCAGCAAGCAGGTGATCTTGTGCCCGTTGACCTTCACTTTAGATGAAGCAGTCGCGAGGTTTTGTGGTCGGGACTGGTCAATCGTGACCGAGGCGAGACGTGGCTGGTCGTTGGCGATTGCAGGCGATGAGCGTCCGGATGAGGTGCCTGACGGGCATGGGTCCTGAGTCGGGTAAGATGGCGGTGCCCACGGGCCGCTCGTGTCGTGCGGGAAGCAAGATGGTAGCACCCGTTGGTCCTGGGAGGAACAAGATGGCGGCGCCCATGGGCCGCACGTGTTGCGAGTCGGGCAAGATGGCGGCGTCCACTGTCCGCACGTGGTCCTAGGAGGGGAAGATGGCGGCGCCCACTGGCTGCACGTGGGGGGAGCCGGAACAATAGCGGCGATTGAGCAGGCCTGGCACGCTGCAGCAAAATGTCCCTTCTTGCCACAGGCCTTGCAGAGGGCGCTCCTAGCCGGGCAGCGCTGTCGGGGGTGTTTTGACTGCCCACAGAAGTAGCATTTGGGCCCCCCGGGGTTGGTTGGCTGCCGCGTGGCACAGGCATGGGATTGGCTGAGGACGGTCGCTGATGGGGTCCACGATGGGGCGGCCACGATGCACAGGAGGAGTGGGCCGTGTGGTCGGGGACATAGGCCTGAATGTTGTGTGATGCGACCGTAAGTGACAGCGCTAGTTTTTTGGTCGCCACGAGGTCGAGCGCGGCCCCCTCTAAGAGGCGCTGGCGGATGTAGTCAGACCCTATGCCCGTAACAAATGCGTCTCTCATTCGCAAATTCGAGTGTTCCGTGGCCGAAACGGCCTGACAGTCACAGTCTGTAACTCGGGGGAGCAGGGCGCGCCAGAAATCTTCCACCGACTCACCAGAAAGTTGACTCCGCGTGGAGAGGAGGTGCCTGGCGTAGAGTATATTGTTCCGCTGAGTGTAGTTTTCCTTCAGTAGCGCCATGGCCTCTGCGTAGGTCGGCGCATCCTGGACAAGTGGAAAGACGTTGGAGCTCAGCCGCGTGTAAAGGATCTGGAGCTTCTGGAATGTCATCTAGTGCAGACCCGATGTACGCTTCAAAACAGGCTAGCCAATGTTGAAAGTCCTTTTTGGCGTTGTCTGCTTGCGGATGCAGCTGCAGGCGATCCGGCTTGATGCGGAGGTCCATCTTCTGAAAAACTCAGTGTAATAAATTGATGCAATTACACAAAGACGCGAGTAGGATGTAATCGAGGCTTTATTACACTGAGATGTGTGACCTCCGACAGCAGCTGACGAAATGGCTGCTGTACTGGGAGCACACATATTTATACTCCACCTACTGGGCACAACCAGTAGGCAGGGATCTACCCCCGTACCTGAAGTACAGGGCCTTACCGCAAAGCACCTATATCAACATCCTATATGTACAATATATACATCAGTAGTGACTACCACAGTGGGGTGCCCTTTCCAGGAGGCGCTGCAGACTGGATGGGCCGTATGGCCTCCTGCATTATACATTCTATGATCCTATGTTCTTTGAATTAAGAATCCATGTCTTTATCCTTCTTTGGTCTGAGCAGTGTTTGTATCCTGGGGAGGACTGGTTTCCTTCTGTCTCCTCCTTGAGGTTGAGTTTTTTCCTCCCTCTGTTTGGGTTTCTCTTTGTGTTCCTCTCCATAGCTATTGTGATGGTTGGGAGGGAGGTTGCTCGCGATATTCTTTCTGTGATGATTGGTCGCTTTGAGCAAGGCTGGATGTCCCCTGTCTGAGGGTCCTCTTCTCCTTTTCTCCTCTTCATTCGGTTGAGCATTGTATAGTTCTTATCCTGATCTGGCACGGTGGTGGGCAGAGGGCAGCGCTGTGGGGGGAGGGGGGGCTGTGTCTGTGTTTGTGCTGGGGAGGAGGGAATCAGATCTCTCTCCCAGGGTGCCTGATTATTGGGTGCCTTGACATTTTCTCATCTTCTCGGGCGGGGACCCCCATCCTCTTGTGGTGCACTGCCCTGGATGGCATTGGAAAGACACAGGCTTGCCAGGGGTTTCTGGGGTGTGCTGGGGGTATTGTTTTTACCTGTCATTTGGTACTGGACTAAGCAGGGCCTGCTGCTATGGCTGTTATCCTGTTACCCTTAAGGTCCCACAATACACCTTTCTGAGGGTGTGAGGAGGGGCTTCCAGAGAGGTTGGGTTTTGTTCCCTTGTCTCTCTGGTGTGCGGGGGCCTGGGGAAGGGTTGTGTTTTGTGTCTTGGTGGTTACCCTGTTATTCCCCCTGTTGGGGGGTGGGTCACCCTCTTGTCGACTGAATGGCTTGTTCTGCCTTCACTGGAGGATGTTGTCATCTGGTGTGATAGATACAGTAGATCTGTATTTTCCCTCTGTTCCTTCTTTTCTTCATTAGGAGGCTCTGCGAGCTTGACCATCGACTGAACATGTTGTTACTGTTGCCGATCCTCTCTTCAACTCCTTTCTTTATAATTGTGGTTCTGCCCTGGGCCTGTGATCGGGAATTTGTTGCGCTGTTCAGTATATATGTAACGCCCCGCAGATTGGGCGTTTACATGCATTTGTTTTGGTTTTTGCGAGAGTGGGTGTGACGAATCCTTTCCTGGCCCCTCCATGGGGTGTAAGTGGTTTGGAATTGGGAAAGAGCGGTCGGGGCATTGGTGCCCTTGGTGCTTCTGGAGTTGAGGGGATGTATGTTGGTGCACACCCGATCACGGCGTGGAGGTTTATCCTGATTTCCCGTGATGATTGCTGCGCGGGTGTGCGCCATTTTGATTTGCTGTCATGTTTTCATGATCTTATCCTTTTTCTCCCTGGGTCTGCGGTGGAGCGATGCGAGAATGTAGTTCTGTCTAATCATTGCATTAAGCCAGTGGTGATGCCATTCTCCTGTTCCGTGCGGTTCTCATGTATGTTTAGCCGTTTCAAGGATTTTTTTTTTCCCTTCCTGGCTGATGGTGAAGTATTATTTTATAACTTTGCTGCATTGTTTTATAAAGCAGTCTGGAATCGGGCTGACAGACATCGGCCGCCGTGGGCAGGCTTTTCAGCATGGGGGTTGGACAGCTGCGGGGAGGACGGATAATTGGATGTTAATGCTGTTGCTCTTATTAGCCTTAGTTTTATTAGCTCTAATTCTATCACCTTTGCTCACGAGTCGCCAGGTATCTTTCTGATACCGCCATGTGGTTCAAGCTGTAGTTATGATTAATAAGACAGCACACCGCTTAGTAAGATTAAAATCAACGGTCATTTATTATGTACAGCAATAAATACTTACATAATAATCCTACTTTCTATATCACTACCTACCACTACTGGCCAATACTTAACTTTTGGGAATGGCCCACCCGGTCAGGGAAACGAATGGCTTATCGAATTGGGTCTGGCCTGCGGGATTCAAAGGCGGATACAGGTCGATGGCTAGGAGTCTCTATCGGGTAGCGATCGCTGGAGTCAAACTTACGGTTGCTGGTCGATGGTTCCTGCGAAGGATGCGAGCAGGAGAAGAAGGGAGAGAAGGGTCGATCTGAACTTGGCCCCTATTTTTATAGGGGCCAGGGGCTTCCCGCCTCTCGGGGCAGAGCTTGACCCTGAGTCCCAAGTGATTGGACTTGTTCCCAATCACTGAGTTCGATATGCTCCAATAATGGGGCGATTCCTTGATCGGGGGGTGGTCGTTCACCTGTCTTTCTCTCGGCCACTGCTGGCGCCGAGAGGTCTGGCCCGGCATTCAATTGCTAATATGTTGCAATTGTTCCCGGGGATAGCCGATTAAACTGCAGATGTCTGGGTTGATGTGCTGCTAATGGTCGCAGGTATCGATCTGGGCCGACTTCCCCAGAGCCAAATACGCTATTCTGTCTGCAGCGGTCCGTTTGTGCCCTGTTGGCTGCTTTTCCCATCAGCCTTTTCGGTTAGCCATTTTATATCGGGTTTGGGCCAAATTAATCGGGAATCAGCCATTTTAGGTGGCTACAATGCGTGCAAATGAGGTTCCCGACATTGCATGGTGGGAAGGCCGTTATGTCATTGGTGGGGGCGGGGACAAACTCTCTGGGAAATCCCACCATCGTTTTTACCATTTTTGGCTTCTCGTGATAACACACACCCACGTGCTTTCCCCATACCCCTTGATATATTTAGATACTGGACATCTATCTATTTCCTTCTTCAATATATTCACTGACTTGGCCGACACAGCCTTTCATAGCAGAGAATTTTGTGAAGACGTTTCACCTCATCTCAACTTTATATTGTCTATCCTATACCCTGTGACTGTGACCCCTTGTCCTAGCTCCCCCAGCCAGAGGAAACGACATCCCTGCATCCAATCTGTCCAGCCCTTTCAGAATGTTATATGTTTCAATGATATCCCTTCACATTCTTCTAAATTCCAGTGAACACAGGCCTCTTTGACCCAACTTTTCATCATATGACAATCCTGTCATCCCAGGGATCAGCCTGGTGAACCTTCGCTGCACTCTCTCCATGGGAAGTATATCCTTTCTTAGATAAGGAGAACAAAACTACACACAATACTCCAGGTGTGGTCTCACCAAGGTCTGTTCTCCTTACTCCTGTTCTCAAGTCCTCTTGCAATGAAGTCCAACATACTATTTGCCTTCCTAACTGCTTGCTGTGCCTGCATGCTTGCCTTCACTGACTGGTGTAGAAGGACGCCCAGGTCTCTTTGTATGCGAACACTTCCCAATCTATCACTGTCTAAATAATACTCAGTCATTCACTTTCTGTACAAACTGGAAACGTCACATTTATCCACATTATATTGGATTTACTATGTATTTGCCCATTCACTCAATTTGCCTCAATCATCTCGAAGCCACTTAATATCCTTTTCAACACTCACATTCCCACAAAGTTTTGTGTCTTCAGCAAACTTGAAAATATTATGATTGGTTCCCTCATCCACATCATTGATGTATATTGTGAATAGTTGGGCCCCAAGCACTGACCATAAGACCATAAGACATAGGAGCAGAATTAGGCCACTCGGCCCATCGGGTCTGCTCCGCCATTCAATCATGGCTGATATTTTTCTCATCCCCATTCTCCTGCCTTCTCCCCATAACCCCTGATCCCGTTATTGATCAAAAACCTATCTATTGCTGTCTGAAAGACACTCAGTGATTTGGCCTCCACAGCCTTCTGCGGCAAAGAGTTCCACAGATTCACCACCCTCTGGCTGAAGAAATTCCTCCTCATCTCTGTTTTAATGAGTCTGAGATTGTGTCTTCTGTTTCTAGTTTTTCCAACAAGTGGAAACATCCTCTCCACGTCCACTCTATCCAGGCCTCGCAGTATCCTGTAAATTTCAATAAGCTCCCCCCTCATCCTTCTAAACTCCAACGAGTACAGACCCAGAGTCCTCAACCGTTCCTCATACAACAAGCTTTTTATTCCAGGGATCATTCTTGTGAACCTCCTCAGGACCCTTTCCAGGACTAGCGCATCATTCCTTGGATACGGGGCCCAAAACTGCTCACAACACTCCAAATGGGGTATGTAGCCTCAGAAGTGCATCTTTGGTCTTGTATTCTAGACCATTGACCCCTACATGATCCCAGTAATCACTGCCTGCCACTTCAAAAAAGGACCTGTTTATTCCTACTCTCTGATTCTTGTCTGTTAACCAATTCTCAATCCATGCCAATATATTACCCTCAATCCCATGTGCTTTAATTTTGCACATTGATCTCTTATGTGGAACATTAGCAAAACCTTACTGGAAATCCAAATACAACGCATCCACTGGTTTACCCTTATCTATTCTACTGTTATGCCAATATGATTTGGCTTTCATCTATCCATGTTGACTTTGTCTAATCCCGTTGATATTTTCGAAGTGTCCTGTTATCAAATCTTTTCTAATAGACTCCAGCATTTTCCCTAGTCCTGTTAACATTCTGTAATACCGTGTTTTCTCCCTCCTTTTTAAAGGTTACATTTGCCAGCCTCACCCCTCTGGGACTGTTCCAGAATCTACAGGATTTTAGAAGATGGCAACCAACGTGTCCATTATTTCCATGGCCACTTCCTTTGGTACCCTGGGATGTAGATTATGAGGCCCTGGATATTTATCATCTTCCAGTGCCTTTAATTGCTCCAGCACTATTTTTCTGGTAATATAAATTTCCTCCAATTCCTCCTTCTCACTAGACCCTGGATTCCTTCGCATTTCTGGGAAGTATATTGTTCCGCTGAGTGTAGTTTTCCTTCAGTAGCGCCATGGCCTCTGCGTAGGTCGGCGCATCCTGGACAAGTGGAAAGACGTTGGAGCTCAGCCGCGTGTAAAGGATCTGGAGCTTCTGGAATGTCATCTAGTGCAGACCCGATGTACGCTTCAAAACAGGCTAGCCAATGTTGAAAGTCCTTTTTGGCGTTGTCTGCTTGCGGATGCAGCTGCAGGCGATCCGGCTTGATGCGGAGGTCCATCTTCTGAAAAACTCAGTGTAATAAATTGATGCAATTACACAAAGACGCGAGTAGGATGTAATCGAGGCTTTATTACACTGAGATGTGTGACCTCCGACAGCAGCTGACGAAATGGCTGCTGTACTGGGAGCACACATATTTATACTCCACCTACTGGGCACAACCAGTAGGCAGGGATCTACCCCCGTACCTGAAGTACAGGGCCTTACCGCAAAGCACCTATATCAACATCCTATATGTACAATATATACATCAGTAGTGACTACCACAGTGGGGTGCCCTTTCCAGGAGGCGCTGCAGACTGGATGGGCCGTATGGCCTCCTGCATTATACATTCTATGATCCTATGTTCTTTGAATTAAGAATCCATGTCTTTATCCTTCTTTGGTCTGAGCAGTGTTTGTATCCTGGGGAGGACTGGTTTCCTTCTGTCTCCTCCTTGAGGTTGAGTTTTTTCCTCCCTCTGTTTGGGTTTCTCTTTGTGTTCCTCTCCATAGCTATTGTGATGGTTGGGAGGGAGGTTGCTCGCGATATTCTTTCTGTGATGATTGGTCGCTTCTGATGATTCTGTGAGGACAGAACTAAAGTAGTTGTTTAATTGTTCTGCCATTTCCTTGTTCTCTGTTATAAATCCTCCTGTTTGGACTGTGAAGGACCTACAATTTTCTTCACTAACCTTGTTTTGTGTAGACTTATGGAAGCTTTTACAAATCTGCTTTCATGTAGCTTGCATAATTGACATGATGGTCGGCACGGTAGCACAGTGGTTAGCACAGTTGCTTCACAGCGCCAGGATCCCAGGTTCGATTCCCGGCTTGGGTCACTGACTGTGCACTCCGCGTGTCTGTGTGGGTTTCCTCCAGGTGCTCCGGTTTTCTCCCACAGCCCAAAGGTGTGCAGGTTAGGTGGATTGTCTTGAATTTTTCCAGGTGTCCTGTTATAAAGTCTTTAATAATTAATGACTTTTAACATTTTTCCTCTGGCAGATGTTCGGCTAACTGGCCTGTAGATTCTGTCTCCCTCCATTTTTGAATAAAGGCGATATATTTACTGTTTTGCAATGCCAGGAAACATTCCGCAAATCTGGTGAATATTGGAAAGTTAAAAGTGACCTTGATGGTAATTATCCATCGGATATTTTTAAAAGTTTTTATTCGAGTTTTTCTTTTATACACAACAAAAATAAAAATACATAAGTCTGTACAAACCCATTGCAGTTAACAAAAGCCCCGTATTGGAGTTTAAAAGCCAGCGATTTAGCCTAGTGTGCTAAACCAACCCCAGCTAAACCAGTGGGGAGCGTGCTTTTCCCAACAGTCGCCTGTACAAGTCTTTACAGTTTCTCCCTCCTAAATTGCCTGCGTCTAACAGTTCCTCTAGTATTGTCTGTCTTGGCACCCATGGATATATCCTTGTTTTCCTATGGAGGGCGTTTTTGACTTACTTGAGTCGTAACCTGATTCTCCTGGTCAGTTGGAGCTTCTCTGTCAGTTCTTCGAGTGTTATCGGTCTGTTGTCCATGCAGATGTCACTGTCAGTGTTTCCCCAACCTGTCTCCACCTTTTGACGCCCTTGGCTGGCGTGAACCTGTGGTTGTTGCAGATGGGGGCCATCGTGGACATTTCGGTCAGACTGAAGTGTTGTCTTAGTTGGTTCCACGTCTGGAGCGTGGCTACCACCACTGTGCTTGCGGAGTGCTTGGCTGGTGGGTTGGGAGCGCTGTTGTGAACAGGGCCCGGAAGGAGATCCCTGTTCAGGAATTCTCCTCCATTTGTACCCAGTCAGCTTCTGGTTACTTGACCAATCCCCTCACTCTTTCCGCTGTGGCTGCCGAGTGGTGGTATTGCAGGTTTGGGAGGGCCACGCTTCCCATGCTTCTCGTTCTTTGGAGAACGTTTTTTGGGATCCTTGGATTCTTCCCCCTTGCCCACACAAACCATAATCATTTTTTCTACTGTGTTAAAGAAGGCCTTGAGAATGTACACCGGGATGGATCTAAACAAGAAGGAACCTGGGCAGCACGCTCATCTTGATTAGCTGCACGCTTCCCGTCAGGGAGAGTGGGAGTGTGTGTGGGAGTGCGACCTTTGCAGGTCCTTTTTAACTTCCTCCACCAGACTGGCCAGATTCTAATTGTGGATCCGTGTCCAGTCATGGGCGACTTGGTTCCCCAGGTAGCGGAATTTGTTTCTGGTTTGTTTAAATGTATCTGCCCCTCTCCCTTGCAGGTTCACCAGGAAGATTTGGCTGTTGTTCAGGTTGAGTTGATCACCTGAGGAGGCTCCAAACACTTTCAAGAGCATCATGATCCCCTCCATGCTGCTTTGGGTCCGAGACGAAGAGGAGCAGGACACCTACATGGAGTGAGACTCTGTGCTCTCTGTCTCCCCACCAGATCTCCTTCCAGTTTTCCGCTGCTCTGAGTGCAATCGCTGGTAGTTCGATCGCAGGGCGAATAACAGCGAGGACGAAGGGCATCCCAGCCTCGTGGTGGTGTTGGTCTGCATGCTCTCTGAGGGAGCGCTATACGCCCACGCTGTGAACCCTGCTCCAATCCCGAACTGCTCCACTACATCTGTGAGATATTTCCACTTAACTCTGTCGAAGGCCTTTTCTGCGTCAGGGAGATGATCACCTCAGGTGTTCTCTCCCCAGATGACTACATTTAGTAGGCGCCAGATGTTCGAAGTTAGCTGCTTACCCTTAACAAAGTCCATCTGGTCCTCTGCTGCCACTCTGGTACACAGTTCTCTCGTCACCTGGCCAGGATCTTGGCCAGTATCGTCACGTCTATCTTGAGCAGCGAGATGGGTTGTAGGTCCTGCATTCTGTCGGGCCTTGTCTTTCTAGGTATCAGCGTGATTGAGGCTTGCGCTAGCGTAGAGGCAGGTTGCTTCTTGCCAGCGAGCCTGTGAACATCTCCCACAGTTGTGGGGCCAGTGCTGTCGCAAGCCTTTGTAGAAGTCTGCTGGGAATCTGCCTGGTCTCGGGTTCTTTCCCACCTGCATGGAGTTGATGTTCTCCATGACTCCTCGCAGTTCTAATGGTGCTTCCAGACACCGCTTTCTATCCTCCCCCACGACGGGCATATCCAGTCTATCAAGGAACCACTTCATCCTCATGCCCTCGTTGGGGGGCTCGAAGGTGTACGGCCCCCCCAGTAGAAGGCCTCAAATGTGTTGTTGACCTTTTCCAGCTCTGTTACTCGTTTGCCCTTGTTGTCTCTGGGCTATTTCCCTCACAGCTGCTTGCTTTCTCAGCTGGTGGGCCAGCAGGCGGCTGGCTTTGTCTCTGAGGCTCGATCAATTGAACAAAGACTAGAGTTGGATACAACTGAGGCTTTATTGCTCTAAGATGTGTGGCCTCCCACAGCAGCTGGTGAAATGGCTGCTGAATGGAGGACATGCATATTTATACTCCATCTACTGGGCGGAGCCAGAAGGCAGGGACTACCGGCGAACCTGTAGTCCTGGTCCTACCTTACATCACCTAATACAGGTGCAACAGTGGTTTAGCACATTCACCCCCTGTTAAAATTGAGTCCGGCGGGGGTGGTGGAGAACTATATACAGCAATGAATTTATATTTACAGAATTTGATCAGAAAAAAAATGTCTTTTGAAGTCCGGTGCCAGTTAGATATTTAACCGGTCTGGTGCCTTCATGTTCCGCTGGGATCGATGTCGCAGTGGTGGCGATATCGATGCTGACCTGATGTTCGATGACTCCGGGAGCGTGCCGAAATCCTCCTCATCCTCGGACGTGGGCAGGGGAAGCATGGATGGTCCTGGTGGGGTTAATGCTGGGAGCGCCGGGGGAGGGGAGGGTGGCGCCGGACCGGAGAGGTGTGTGTGTGTGGAATCTGCTGGTGCCAGGTCCCTGAGGGAGACAGTATCTTGGCAGCCGTCGGAGTAAGCCATGTAGGCATACTGGGGGTTGGCATGGGACAATTGCACCCTTTCCTGGGGAAGGCAAAAAGACGTTCATGGGGTGTGTTATTAGTAACGGTGCACAGCAGTGACCGAATGGAGTGCAGTGCATCAGGGAGGACCTCCTGCCAGCGAGAGGCTGGGAGGTTCCTGGACCGTAGGGCCAGTTGGACGGCCCTCCATACTGTCTCGTTCTCCCTCTCTACCTGCCCGTTTCCCCGGGGGTTATAGCTGGTCGTCCTGCTGGAGACGATACCACTGCTGAGCAGGAACTGACGCAGCTCATCGCTCATGAATGAGGATCCCCTGTCACTGTGGATATAGGCGGGGAAACTGAACAGAGCGAAGATAGTGTTTAGGGCTTTGATGACGGTGGCAGACGCCATGTCGGGGCATGGGATGGCGAAGAGGAACCTGGAGTACTCATCGACCACACTGAGAATATATGTGTTTCGGTCGGTGGAGGGGAGGGGCCCTTTGAAATCCACGCTGAGGCGTTCAGAGGAGCGGGAGGCCTTCACCAAGCGCGCACGGTCCGGCCGGTAGAAGTGCGGCTTGCGCTCCACACAGACCTGGCAGTCCCTGGTGACTGTTCGTATTTCCTCGACGGAGTAGGGCAGGTTGCGGGCTTTTATAAAATGGTACAACCGTGTGACCCCCGGGTGACAAAGGCTGTCGTGCAGGGTCCGGAGTCGGTCTACTTGTGCGCTGGCACATATACCTCGGGTTAGGGCGTCTGGGGGCACGTTGAGTTTGCCGGGTGATACAAAATCTCGGAATTATAGGTGGAGAGCTCGATCCTCCACCGCAAGATTTTATCGTTTTTGATCTTGCCCCGCTGTGTGTTATTGAACATGAAGGCTACCGACCGTTGGTCACTGAGGAGAGTGTATCTCCTGCCAGCCAGGTAATGCCTCCAATGCCGCACAGCTTCAACGATAGCTTGGGCCTCTTTTTCAATGGATGAGAGCCAAATTTCTGAGGCATGAAGGGTGCGGGAAAAGAATGCCACGGGTCTGCCTGCCTGATGAGGGTGGCGGCTAGGGCGACGTCCGATGCGTCGCTCTCGACTTGAAAGGGCAGTGTCGCGTCTACTGCGTGCATCGCGGTTTTGGCGATATCGGCTCGGATACGGGCGAAGGCCTGCTGTGCCTCGGCTGTCAGAGGAAAATGGGTAGACTGAATGAGTGTCCTTGTCCGCATAGTTTTGGTCCCACTGGGCGTAGTACGAGAAGAACCCCAGGCAGCATTTGAGGGCCTTGGGGCAGTGGGGGAGGGGAAGCTTCATCAGGGGGCGCATGCGGTCACGATCGGGGCCCAGAACTCCGTTCTGGACCACATAGCCGAGTGTGGCTAAGCGGGTTTTGCTCAACACACACTTCTCCTTGTTGTAGGTGAGGTTGAGGAGAGTGGTGGTGTGGAGAAATTTGGCAAGGTTGGCATCGTGGTCCTGCTGGTCATGGCCACAGTGGTGACGTTGTCTAGGTACGGGAAGGTGGCCCGCAAACCGTATCAGTCGACCATTCGGTCCATCTCCCTTTGGAAGACCGAGACCCCGTTAGTGACGCCGAAGGGAACCCCGAGGAAGTGATAGAGACGACCGTGGGCCTCGAAAGCGATGTATGGACGGTCTGATTTACGAATGGGGAGCTGGTGGTAGGCGGATTTGAGGTTTATCGTTGAGAAGACCTGGTACTGTGCAATCTGAGTGATCATATCAGATATGTGTGGGAGGGGGTACGCGTCGAGCTGTACCGATTGATGGTCTGGATGTAGTCGATGACTATTCTGTGTTTCTCCCCAGTTTTAACGACTACCACTTGGGCTCTCCAGGGGTTGTTGCTGGCCTCGATAATGCCCTCCCGAAGCAGCCGCTGGACCTCAGACCTGATGAAGGTCCTGTCCTAGGTGCTGTACCGTCTGCTCCTGGTGGCGACGGGTTTGCAATCCGGGGTTAGATTGGCGAAGAGGGAAGGCGGATTGACCTTTAGGGTCGCGAGGCCGCACAAAGTGAGGAGTGGTAGGGGCCCGCCGAATTTGAGGGTAAGGCTCTGGAGGTTACACTGGAAGTCCAGGCAGAGGTTAGGAAGGACGTAGAGGCGGAAGCCGTTGAATTCTACGCCCTGGACCATGAGTGTGACTGTACAGAACCCCCAGATCGTGACGGAATGGGACCCGGAGGCCAGGGAAATTCTTTGGTCGGCGGGGTGTACCGTGAGGGAGCAGCACCTTACCGTATCTGGGTGTATGAAGCTTTCGGTGCTCCTGAAGCCCAGCAGGCAAGAGGTCACGTGGCCGTTGATTTTCACACTGGTCGATGCGGTGGCCAGGTTGTGCGGACAAGACTGGTCGATCGTCACTGAGGTGAGTCGTGGTCGGTCGTCGCTGATGTCGGATGATGGGGAACCTGGGGGGCCCAGCTCCTGGAATGCTGTCGGTGTCCATGTCCTGTGGGGGAGACAAGATGGCGGCGCCTGAAAATCCTGTGGGGGACAAAATGGCGGCGCCCATGGGCCGCACGTTGCGGGGGTTGGACAAGATGGCGGCGCCCATGGGCCGCACGTGGACTGAGGGGGAGAAGATGGCGGCGCCCACTGGCCGCGCGTGGCCTCGGGAGGTGAAGATGGCGGCGCCCACTGGCTGAGTGTGGCCCCGGGAGGTGAAGATGGCGGCGCCCACTGGCCGCGCGTGGTCCGTGGAGATGAAGATGGCGGTGCCCATTGTGTGTAGGCAAAGTGGGAGGGACGATAGTAGCGACTGTGCAGGCCTGGCACACTGCGGCGAAAGTGCGAGGGTGCTTCTGCTGGCCGCAGAAGTAACATCGGGGACTCCCGGGGTGCGCGGGCTGGCGTGTGGTGCAGGCGTACTGGCTGGGTATGGCCCCCGCTGGGGTGGCCGTCTGTGGGGTCCACGAGGGGTAGGAGGGGTGGTCTGCGCAGGCTGGTGGGGTAGGCCTGTTGTTACGTGAGGCAACCGTCATGGAGAGCGCTAGCTTCTTTGTTTCAGCTAGGTCGAGCGTGGCCTCTGGAGGCCACACGTCTTTGGCGTATGTGGTCCGACCCAATCCCCGTTACGAACGCGTTCCGCATAAGAAGATTGGAATGTTCTGTAGCCATATCGGCCTGACAGTCACAGTCCCGGACGAGTGGGATTTGGGCCCGCCAGAAGTCTTCTATGGACTCACCAGGGAGTTGAGAGCGAGTGGCGAGTACATGCCTGGCGAAGAGCGTGTTCGTTTTCTGTGCGTAGTTTTCTTTGAGAAGCGCCATGGCGTCGGCGTAGTGCGGGGCGTCCTGGATCAGCGGAAACACGTTGGAGCTCAACCTTGAGTTCAGGATCTGTATCTTCTGAGCCTCCGGAACAGGGGTGGTCGCTGAGTTGATGTACACTTCGAAGCAAGCTAGCCAGTGACTTTTTGGCGTCGCTTGATTGCGGATCCAGCTGCAGGCGATCTGGTTTGATTCGGAGGTCCATCTTTTAGTAAATCTTAGAGCAATATATTGAGGCACGATCAATTGAACAAAGACTAGAGTTGGATACAACGGAGGATTTATTGCTCTAAGATGTGTGGCCTCCCACAGCAGCTGGCGAAATGGCTGCTGAATGGAGGACACGCATATTTATACTCCGCCTACTGGGCAGAGCCAGCAGGCAGGGAATGTAGTACAGATCCTACATTACATCACCTATTACAGGTGCAACAGTGGTTTACCACAGTTTCCGCGTTCATAGAAAGTCCCCCGTGCCTGGTGGAGTTGGTACATTGCCTTCCTTGTGGAAAGCAGATCAAAGTCCATTTGTAACTTTTTCCTCTCTGCCAGAATCTCTGCGGTCGGGATCGCGGAGTATCGTCAGTCTATCTCCAGTATGGAGTCGACCAGTTGTTGCCTAGCCGCTCTCTCTTCCCTGTCTCCACGTGCCTTATAGGCAATAATCTCACCGCAAATCACAACCTTCAGGCCTCCAGAACATGGTAGGGTTAGACCTCTCCATTCTGGTTGTTGGTCATGTACCCATCTATGGCCGATGATATTTTCTTGCAGAAAGCCTTGTTGGCAAGGAGGGCCGTGTCCAACCTCCATGGGGACCTTTAGAAGGCCAGTCTCCAACCTCACTTCCACATCGTGTGGAGCGTGGCCGGAGAGTACAATCATGGAATATTCCACTCTTACTAACCCTGGAAGTACTGCTTTCTCCAATACAGAGAGGTTGATGCAAGTACATACTTCATGCATTTGGGAGAAGAAGGAGAATTCCTTCTCCCCTGGGTGCATCAACTTCCAGGAGTCCACTGCCCCATCTGATCTACAAAATGTACTGAGGTCTTTCGCCATACTGGAGGTCTCCCCTGTTTTGGGGTTCAACTTGTCTGTCCGTGGGTCCGGTATACAATTAAAATCCCCTCCCATGATGAGTCGGTGCGTATCCATGTCGGGAATTTCTGCCATGATTTTTTAATGAATTCCGTGTCGTCCCAGATAGGCGCAAACACATTCACTAAGACCACCAGTGCCCCTTCCAGGACAACACTGACCATGATGTAATGTCCCCCTGGGTCCATAAGCATCCTTGTCACTGTAAGCACTGTCCTCTTACTGAGCAGTGTGGCTGTCTCTCTTGCTCTCGTCCCGTAGCAAGAATGGTATGTCTGTCTAAATTGGATCCAATGGGCCCTTACTTTCATGACCAGTCTACCATGAGGAACCTTATCAAAAGCCTTGCTAAAGTTCACGTAGACCACACCAAATATATTACGCTAATCAACACCCCTGGTTACCTCGTTACAAAATGTGATTACATTTGTCAAACACAATGTTATGTGCGAGGCTTTTCAGAACCCCAAAATGTATCATGGGAGTTCAACCAACCTCTCCCTTTAATGGATTTGTTGCTTTTCCGAGAACGTGGCTTGTTCCCTAGGTGTGGGATTACAATTATGGACACGTGGGTTTTTAAACACAAAACACTGTTTATTCCATGAACTCAACTTAACACCTTAAATAAACATTGGATCTCTTAACACCCCTTACTTCAAAGATAACTCAGAAACTATTGCAACAGTAAATAATTCCTTAAAATGTTCCTTCAAACTTCCAAGAAACTTAACACCTTTAAACAGTATCACATCAGGTTAAATGATATATATTTTTTCTGTAGAATGGCAGAGACTGTCGCAAACTGGCTTTCTACTTTTTAGCTGCTCGCTGCAAAAAACAAACTGCAAAACTTGCAGCTCTCTGGAAACACAAAGACACTGCTTTTAAACTGAAACTAAAAACCTGCAAAATGGCTGACCTAAAGCCCAGCCCCACCCACTCTCTGACATCACTGTTTTCTTAAAGGTACATTGCTTACACATCCATTTCTTAAAGGCACTCTTGCATGACAACAACATTCCCTGAACAAATCCATGCCTTAACAAATCCATCCTGACTATCCCTAATGACTCCATGTCTATCGAAGTGCAGATATATCCTTTCCCTCATAATCCTTTTCAAGAAACTTCCTCACAACCAAGGTTAGACAGACTGGCCTATAATTTCCAGGTCTATCCCTTCCTCCCTTCGTTTGCAGCAGTGACACATTTCATTGACCATCTACTTGGTGAAGCTCAGGCGCCTCAGATATTGCTCCTGGGTGAAGTGGAAGTAGGGGATGTGCTTCATAAGGATCTTTGCTGGGTGAAACCTTCTTTCAGAGGCCACATTCACCTGCATATGCACACTTTCTGCCACCTGAGCTTCATTTCCATATTATGCTGCAGCCTGAGGCACTACAAAGAGAGAATTTTTTTTTTGACACGGTTGAAAATTCCTCTGATATTCCTAGTAAGAACCAATGCCACTGTCTTGAAAATCCAGAAGTTCGCAAAAGTCTTCCAACAACACAACACACTACTTCCACGAGGAAAGGTAACTCAGAAGTACCTCAGCTGGAAGCAAGGTTGTTTTCCTTTACATAACGCTTATGATTGGGGCTTTCCTTATGTACATCAATGCAAGCTCAGCTGGGAGAGAGGGTGTAACACAAGCTTGTCCAATCCTTTCGCTTGGTCGGGGGAAGGGCGGGGCATTTGCATATTTCTGCACTCAAGGGACCGATGAGCAAATTTAAGAAGGAGAATGTTTGGCACAAAAATAAATTAAATTTCTTTTAAAAGTGAGGTTTTAAGAAAAGAAACAATTGCTGAGCAAAAGTCCAGAAATGTGACAACAATAAATTGTAAGTTAAAAAAGAGTAAATAGGGCAGCATGGTGGCGCAGTGAGTAGTCTCAAGGTGCCGAGGTTCCAGGTTCAATCCCAGCCCTGGGTCACTGTCCATGAGGAGTTTGTATATTCTCCCGTGCTTGCGTGGGTTTTGCCCCCACAACCAAAGATGTGCAGGTTAGGTGGATTGACCATACTGAACTGCTCCTTAATGGGAAAAAATAAATTGGGTACTCAAAATGTATTTTAAAAAAATGTTTTTAAAGTAATTAATAAAAATAACCAGCATTTGAGAGGGTCAGTGTATGTGTGTGGGTGTGTGTATATGTGTAGTGGCAAGAGTGGGTGAAGAACCTGAGACTGGGCGTAAGTCAAACTCACACTCATCCCTACACGCTCACCCCACTCACTCACTCATGTTAAGTAATGGGTTAAGAGACATTGCAATTAGTTGTCTCATTTATGTTAAGTATCCATTAATTGACACTGATATATAAAGGGGCTTCAGGTGGCCTCTGTCAGGTGGTGTGTTGTTAAGAGTTTTGTGCAGAGGCTGTGGAAGTGAAATAAATGGTGTTTGGTGAAAAGGAGCAAGAACTTTTGACTCTTCATTTCACAGCAACTAAAACGTCTAACAATGGTAGCAGAGGATGGTTGCTGTGCAAATGTGAAGGGTTGAAAGATATAACTTTTCCTGCTCAAACCAAGGAGTGAGTGAGAAGGAAAAAAAAAAAGATACATGGCTGAACCCAGGATAAAGATGGCTGGATATGACTGTCCTCCCTTATTTTCAGAAAGGGAATCGTACGACCAATGGAGAAGTGCAGTTGTTAAGTGGACTAAAGTAACTGCTTTGGGAAAGAGAAAACAAGGTATGGCATTGGCTCTTTCTCTACCATATGGCAGTAAAATCCGAAACAAAGTGCTTTGTGAACTGGAATTGGAAGAGTTAGACTCAGAAGAAGGTCTGGAGACTTTATTACATTATATGGATAAGATTTATAAGAAAGATGACTTGTTAAGTGCGTATGAAGCATGGCCAGATTTTGATAAGTTCCGGAAAATGGAGGATGTCTCCATGAAAGACTATATAATGGAATTTGGCAGACTATATAAAAGGCTGCAGAAACACAACCTGGAATTTTCACAGTCTGTGTTGGCCTTTAAATTACTTGACTGTGCTGGAGTGAGCAACATGGATAGGCTCCTGGTTTTGACAGGAGTTCAGTTTACTGATAAGGATACCTTTTCGAACAGATGACAAAAGCTTTACAAAAGTTTCTGGGGAAACATTCGATTCCGATGGCTCTGATGACCCAAATAGGTCAGCCTGCAATAAGGCAGACTATGGAAGATATACTAGTAACAGGATGGCGAAATCGTATGGCTACGAACAGGGCTCAAGACTATAGAAGGAGACCGAGACAAGGAAATTATGAAGACAGAAACCCAGTTAGAACCTACAATAGGAAGATGAACCCCAAAAATGCACGGGGCATGATAAATCGATGTTTTCGATGTGACTCTCAATACCATTATGCTTTCAACTGTCCAACTCGTTATGATAGAGTGTTTGAAGCGACACATGACACGGAAGAGTCAGAAGAGGAAAAAGATAGTGAAAAGAAAGAAGGCATTGTCCTATTGACAAGCAGTTTTACGCCGGTAATGAGGGTGTTGGTTACAGAATCTTCAACTGTGCTGCATTGGACAGTGGCTGCACATCTACTATGTGCTGAATTGACTGGTTAAAATGTTACCTGGACTCTTTGAATGCTGAAAATCGTAACAAGGTTAAGGAATTTGAAAGTTCCACAAGTTTCAGGTTTGGGGATGATAATACTCTGAAGTCGCTGAAAAGAGTGGTGATCCCTTGCAATATTGCCGGAGTGAATCATTTCATTAGCACGGATGTTGTATCAAGTGAGATACCTTTGCTTCTGAGCAGACCGTCGATGAAGAAAGCACACATGAAACTGGATATGGAACAGGATAAGGCAACAGTTTTTGGAAAGGCGGCGGACTTACAATTTACACAGTCGGGACACTATTGTATTCCATTACTGACAAATAATATTTCAAGTAGAGTGGTTAAGGATGTGTTAATGGCAGTTGAAAATGGGACTTTAGCTGATAAAAAGCTTGTGGTATTAAAACTGCATAGGCAATTTGCACATCCGACTCCTCGGAGGCTGAAAAATGTATTAAAAGATGCAGGGGTAAGGGATGACGACTATACTAAACTGATAGAACAGGTTAGTGACCGCTGTGAAGTTTGTAGAAAGTACAGAAGTACACCAGCACGACCGATAGTAACCCTACCTTTGGCCAGGGATTTTAACGACATTGTGGCCATGGACCTTAAGATCTGGGATAAAGCAAATAATATATTTATTTTGCATTTTGTAGATTTAGCAACCAGATTTAGTCAATCAACAATTGTACGAAGTAAAGAAAAGAGAGTAATTCTGGATCAAATCGTGGAAAAATGGATAGGGACAGGAATGGGTTCACCGGCAAAATTCCTTACGGACGATGGGGGAGAATTTGCCAATGATGAGTTTAGGGATATGTGTGAAAACATGAATATCAGAGTTATGAATCTGGCTGCAGAAAGCCCATTTAGTAATGGTGTCTGTGAAAGAAATCATGCTGTCATCGATGACATGCTTCAGAAAATGTTGGCAGATCGAACAAATTGCAGGCTAAATTCAGCTTTAGCAGGGGCGGTACATGCAAAGAATCTATTGCAGATGGTTGGGGGCTATAGTCCTTATCAATTAGTGTTTGGTAGAAATCCTAAAATTCCATCCATTTTGGATGACCAGCCTCCAGCTTGGGAGGGGACTACAATTAGCTCTGGTTTTGCTGAACATTTAAATGCATTACATTGCAGTAGAAAAGCTTTTTTGGAAGCAGAAGTCTCTGAAAGAATTCACAGAACTTTAAGACATAACGTACGGCCATCAGATGCCGTTTTCCAGCAAGGAGACATGGTATACTATAAGAGAGACAATTCTAATGAATGGAAAGGCCCAGGGAAGATCATAGGCATAGATGGCAAAACAATTATTTTGCAATATGGTAATCAAACTGTTAGGGTCCATTCATCAAGGATAATCGGTACAGATTACAAATTTTCTAATTTAGACAGAGCAGACAGACATGCGTGTCATCTGGTACGCATGTGTTACAGAACTAGGAGGACCAATTAACTGATATAGACAGGGTTTCTGTGGAGGAACACAACACTTCTGGTGAATTAAAACAGGCCCTTTTTCCGAAATGGGCAACTGCCAAAAGTTGGTACAAAAGTGACATACTTGCCTGAAGGGTCTAGTCAATGGAAGGATGCAACTGTTATTAGTAGAGCAGGGAAGGCCACTGGAAAGTATAACCATTGGTTGAATGAACAGCATTCAGGGGAAGGAGTCATGACAATGGATTGGGAAAACGAAGTTCAAAAATGGAGGACACAGAAACGCAGTGCCAGTTCAGATAGTACATCGGATAGTGAACAGGTCCACAGGAAAAGGTCGAGAACTATTGAAAGGACCTCCCACAGCAGAAGGGAAAGATCAAGCAGTAGCAGTACAGAACCAGGCGGGAGAGGGGACGTAGTTTGTCAAGATCTCGGAACATGAGTAAGACTACGAATACTAATAGGAGTAGAAGCCCACATGCACGTGAGAATTTGGTGGCTTCCAATAAATTAGATGAAAAAGGTATTAAAGAAGCTAAACAGCAAGAATGGCATAGTTGGAATGAATTTGGGGTATACACGGAAGTACCGGATAGGGGACAAAGAGCTCTATTCCACAGATGGATTTGCACGGAAAAGGTTCTTCCGGATGGAACTTATAAGGCAAAGGCCAGGCTCGTGGCAAGGGGATTTGAAGAAAACTTAGAAGATCAGGATTTAAGGGTAGATTCACCTACAGCAGGAAAGGTTATTTTAAAGATCTTCTTGGCTCTATTAGCCACAAAGGCATAGGAATGCAAATCTATAGATATAAAAGCTGCTTTTTTGCAGGGGCATCAGCTCCAGAGAGACTTTTTTCTCCGTCCTCCTAAAGAAGCAGCTAACACAGAAGGGGTACTCTGGAAGTTGAACAAATGTGTATATGGATGAAATGATGCACCTAGAGTCTGGTATTTTTCGGTAAGGTCAGTTTTGTTAAAGTTAGGCTGTTGCCAGCTGAAAGCAGATCTGCAATGTTTTACTGGCACTATAAAGGAAATCTTTCTGGCATTTTTATGATACATGTCGATAATTTTTTGTGGAGTGGGAGTAGTGATTTTGAAGCTATTGTAATCTCTGGTTTGAGGAAAGAATTCAGGGTTGGAAGTCAGGCTTCCGGTGCATTTAAATATATTAGACTGGAAATTGGACTAAGTTAGGGGCAACTTTATGTCAGCAATCTTATTTGGAAAGCATCACCCCAATAGCAATTAGTCGTGGCCGAGTTTCACAAAAAGATGTAATGGTTTCAAAGATAGAAAAAGAGCAACTGCGAAGTTTAATTGGGCAACTGAACTGGTTAGGTAGACAGACTAGACCGGACGTGAGTTTTGATGTCTTAGAGTTGAGTACAAAAATGAATGATCCCAAAGTGGAAGACATAAGAAGAGCAAATAAAGCATTGGCCAAACTAAAAATACAGGAGTGTGTTTTGAAGTTCCCCGTTTTAGGTGACCTTTCGCACTTGAAACTCATAGTTTCTAGTGATTCGTCCTACGCAAATTCATGTGATGGGGTTTCAAGCGCAGGAGGTTTTATAATTTTCCTTTTGGGGAACAATGGTAAATGTTGCCCACTTGTGTGGGAAACAAAGAAAATAAGGAGAGTGGTAAAAGCACTTTGGCTGCTGAGACGTTAAGCCTTGTTGAGGCGGTGGATATGGCTTTTTATATAAGTATAATGTTGACAGAAATTTTGGGATTAGGGGATTTGGGTAATATACCTATTGACTGTCCCATTGACAATAAATCCCTGTGGGAAAATGTGCACTCTACAAAAATGTCAATGAAAAGAGATTACGGATAGACATCGCAAGTTTGAAGCAGATGTTGGACAGAGGGGAAATAACAAAAGTTTAATGGGTCGACAGGAGCTATCAACTGTCAGACTGTTTTACGAAAAGAGGGGTGAGTTCACAGAAACTTTTGGATATTGTTAATGAAGGGCGCTTGTTTCTGTGACTGTTTTTTTTTCTTTCTCGTCCAAACAAAACAAAAAATAAAGGGGGGGGGACATCATGTGTGTGTTTTTGAGTTTCTTGAAATTTAGTTTTCACCTAATTATTTTTTTTTCTCCAAGGGGAGACTGTTAAGTAATGGGTTAAGAGACATTGCAATTAGTTGTCTCATTTATGTTAAGTATCCATTGGATTGGATTGGGTTGGATTTGTTTATTGTCACGTGTACCGAGGGACAGTGAAAAATATTTTTCTGCGAGCAGCTCAACAGATCATTAAGTACATGAGAAGAAAAGGGAATAAAAGAAAATACATAATAGGGCAACACAACATATACAATGTAACTACAAAAGCACTGGCATCGGATGAAGCATACAGGGTGTAGTGTTAATGAAATCAGTCCATAAGAGGGTCATTTAGGAGTCTGGTGACGGTGGGGAAGAAGCTGTTTTTGAGTCTGTTTGTGCGTGTTCTCAGACTTCTGTATCTCCTGCCCGATGGAAGAAGTTGGAAGAGTGAGTAAGCCGGGTGGGAAGGATCTTTGATTAAACTGTCCGCTTTCCCCAGGCAGCGGGAGGTGTAGATGGAGTCAATGGATGGGAGGCAGGTTTGTGTGATGGCCTGGGCGGTGTTAACGACTCTCTGAAGTTTCTTGCGGTCCTGGGCCGAGCAGTTGCCATACCAGGCTGTGATGAAGCCCGATAGGATGCTTTCTATGGTGCATCTGTAAAAGTTGGTAAGGGTTAATGTGGACATGCCAAATTTCCTTAGTTTCCTGAGGAAGTAAAGGCGCTGTTGTGCTTTCTTGGTGGTAGTGTCGACGTGGGTGGACCAGGACAGATTTTTGGAGATATGCACCCCATGGAATTTGAAATTGCTAACCTCATTGTGCCAGGGACCCCCGGGTTAACACTGCTGTCTCACAGTGCCACGGACCCGGGTTAACACTGCTGTCTCACAGTACCAGGGACCCGGGTTAACACTGCTGTCTCACAGTACCAGGGACCCGGGTTAACATTGCTGTCTCACAGAGCCAGGGACCCGGGTTAACACTGCTGTCTCATTGTGCCAGGGACCCGGGTTAACACTGCTGTCTCACAGTGCCACGGACCCGGGTTAACACTGCTGTCTCACAGTACCAGGGACCCGGGTTAACACTGCTGTCTCATTGTGCCAGGGACCCGGGTTAACACTGCTGTCTCATTGTGCCAGGGACCCGGGTTAACACTGCTGTCTCACAGTGCCAGGGACCCGGGTTACCACTGCTGTCTCACACTGAGATAAAGAGACAGTACTCTTATCGAACACAGACTGGGCAGCACGGTAGCATTGTGGATAGCACAATTGCTTCACAGCTCCAGGGCCCCAGGTTCGATTCCGGCTTGGGTCACTGTCTGTGTGGAGTCTGCACACCCCGTGTCTGCGTGGGTTTCCTCCGGGTGCTCCGGTTTCATCCCACAGTCCAAAGATGTGCAGGTTAGGTGGATTGGCCAATGATAAATTGCCCTTAGTGTCCAAAATTGCCGAGTGTTGGGAAGGGTGACTGGGTTATTGGGATAGGGTGGACCTTGGGTAGGGTGCTCTTTCCAAGAGCCGGTGCAGACTCGATGGGCCGAATGGCCTCCTTCTGCACTGTAAATTCTATGATAATCTATGATAATCTCCACCTCGGCCCCGTTGATGCTGATATGTAAAGGGGCTTCAGGTGGTGTGTTGTTAAGAGTTTTGTGCAGAGGCTGTGGAAGTGAAATAAATGGTGTTTGGTGAAAAGGAGCAAGAACTTTAGACTCTTCATTTCACAGCAACTAAAACGTCTAACAACTCAGGCCTTGCACTCTCTCCCTCCCTCACTCAATCCCACACACACACACACACACACATACACCCATTCATCCTCATGCTCACTCACTGACTTCCACATGTTCACTACGGCAATGTCTTTTCCCCAGGCCAACCAAAAGTTTGCCCACCAGGGGCCCACCAAAACTATGGCCTACCGGACCCTGAATTGGGCACACCCTCGATGGTCTTCAAGTCAGATATACCTGGCTGCCTGGGCTCCAGTTTCGCTGTTGTTTGGCTTCCCTTGGCCCGGCAAGCCTCAGCACACTCACCAGTGCAGTGTTTGCTGCTCCTCCAATCAAACACAGTTTCACTCCCTCAGTTGCTGATGATAGGCTCACTAGCCTGCCTATCAGAAGCAAAAGTGGGAAAGAACTGGCACATGATTGGAGGAGCAGCTCCAAGAATAATCTTCAACTGGAATTTTGAAAACTGGTGCCGGGTGCCGCATAGAGGGGCTTGTGGACCACATCCGACCCCTGGGTTTAACAGGACCTGTGTGGTTTAAAATGTCAGATCATGCATCTAATAAGCATCAGATGTTGCTTGACGTTAGGGTGGCACGGTGGCACAGTGGTTAGGACTACTGCTTCATAGTGCCAGGGACCAAGGTTTAGTTCTGACCTTGGGTGACTGTCTGGGTGGAGTCTGCACTTTCTCCCTGTGTCTGCTTGGTGTTCCTCTGAGTGCTCCAGTTTCCTCCCACAGTCCAAAGATATGCACGTTAGGTGGATTGGCCATGCGAAATTGCCCCTTAGTGCGCAAAGGATAGGTGGGGTTATCAGGTAATAGGGATAGGGCAGAGGATTGGGTAGGGTGCTATTTCGGGGAGCTGGTGCAAACCCGATGGGCTGAATGGCATCCTGCGCTAATGAGATTCTATGACTTCAGAATCTGCTTACCTTACATGCCCATGACATGACATGGCCATGCTCACACCTGATCAGAACATGGCTTGAATTGTTTCAGCTTCCATTATTTCACTTCTAGACTTCAGTTCCATTTGCGCCAGTGGGCCTGTGGAGCCCAATTTCATGGCACTTGTACCAATATTGTTGTGGCCCACGGGGAAACTGTAATTGATCTCTCGCTGGGGCTCATGGAATGCGAGCTTCCTAGCCGTGAGCGGAGGTCCACCCAGTTGGGGTTAGTAAGATTGAGCATTAAAGCAACCCAGAACAGGGACTGGTATGTTGGTTGTCGCAACGGGACTGTGTAATGTAAATAGTTCGCTGCGGTGTGCAAACTTTATGTTCTCTTAATTAAAATCAATATTTTTCCTACTGCTGGCTTCCTGGTCATTAAAGGCAGCAAATTCTCATTATCATGCAATTTTAACACACCTATTCACAGTTGGGCAAATCTGATAGTTGCCTTCACCTCACACAGAAAATCGTGGAAATGACAGCAAGTAGCACGGAAATGCTGGACAGCTCCTCAACCACTTCCTTGCACTCACTTGCATCAGAATGGAAAGCCAACACAAAATCCCTTTCTCTCCAACTTTAAGGGATAACATTTCAAGGTTCGAGCTCTATTTCAGGATAATTAATAAGACTGATGAAAATAATACCAGTCTGAATCCTAAAGGCTGTGACTAAAATTGAGAAATATTTGGCTCGGTGTGTGTCCTTGCAAATCACTCTCAAGATGCATGAGATGAAAACTTTAAACCGTCATGGACTGAGTTGTCAAAGAACATTAGCCTGGTTGTCAATTCTGATTAGTCCATGCAATGATATGTGGACAGTGGACGCCTGTCCTACCAATAATTGTACCATTTTCTTCATCAGGTTCTGTGCTCAAATATGTCCAGAAGATTTGATCATCTGCTCTGTATCTACTTTTTTGACATTATCCTCTGTTTTACTTGTTTCCCCATCTCTAATTGTATGTTTCTTCATGAACAAAAAAAGTGTAAGAAAAAAGCTGCCCACTGTAAACTTGCGACTGATCAGAAAATGTTATCATGTTATATCAGAAAATAACCATCTAACCTGCCCGTTTGCCGTAATTCTGCCAACAGCCTGCCATACTGTGGTGAGTAATTTCAGCTGGAATGTTGGTGCAGACCTTAGTTTGCTGGCAATATTTCCTGGTCACTGGGAGCTTCCTCAGGAATGCCCAGTCCGCTACCAAATGCATGGCACGCAAATTCTTCTGAATTTCTGGTGAAATTATGGTGGTAGCATGGGAGAAATGTTGAGGAGATCTTTGATCTTAGGTTAGAATGTGTCAAATATATTGCTGCAGGTAACCTTAGTTGATCAGTTAGCACTAACATGTTGCTGTCGATTACACTCTCATTTCTGACCTTAATTGATCAGACAGTGCTGGCGTTAAATACAAGCATGGAATGGTCCATTACATTATTAATACAATCAGAGAACATGAGCAATAAAGCATATATATCAGAGATTTGTGATAACACATGTGTATTTATTATTTAATAATTAACAATAATGAAAAATTATAATAATGAATAGTAATTACAGACAGTGGACAGAATTTTTCCATTTTATTGCAGTGTGGCAGCAGGCAGGAAAAGCTACATTGAAGCCGTTAGTCTCAACGGCAGATTTTTCCATCGTATCGTGAGGAACTTTCAAATAAAAAAGTCCAAGAGACAGGTCACACAATGTCACGCTGGCATAATGGGCTCAACCATCAGCAACCTATCCAAAAAAATGTTTTTAAAAGTTGGGGGGGGGGGGGAGCAGTGCCAAGAGGCAGTGTCAGGTCCAGTCCCCAGACACTGCCCGAATACTGTCTGACCCTCTCCCCTTGGAGTGATGCACTCACCTTCGATCCTCCGAGCATGAGGTGCTTGCCGTGGGAGACCCGCCGCATGCCAACGTGACTGGATAATGTAAGTGGGAGGCATTATCAGGTGTAGAGGCCTGATAGATTAGAATTTATTTTAATGGGGTTCATGGTGTTGGACGTCGGGAATCCCATCACGTCGTGGCGACAATCACGAAGGGACTTCACGCCAACTTGCAATGCGATGTGGGCCTCTCATGGGATTTTGCGCTCCCAAAGCCATTCACGCCCAATGAGAACGGAAGCGCAAAATCCCGGCGAGTTCATTGTTTCCCAATGCTGCTAAATGATCTTTTTTTTTTAATTTGGAATCGATTTACCAACCAAAGGTTTAGCACCAGCAATTTACTAACCTTCTACATGACATCACTTGCAAAAAATGAGTTGAGAATCATTACTCTTTTGTCTCATCAAATCAGATCACCACATATAAGGGGCTGGATTCTCCATTTCAGGGACTATGTCCCCACGCCGTCGTGAAAACTATGGACCGGGATTCTTCGATCCCCCGCCGGGACGGAGAATTGGCGGGGGGGGGCGCGAGAATCAGGCCACGCCGCTCCGGCGCAGGCCTGATGATTCTCCGACGCTGATTCTCGGGTGCCAGCGGGATCGCCGCCGCGCCGATCGGGGGCCATTGAAAGCGGCGAATCTCCACGCCTCGACAGGCCGAATGCCCGCCGAGTTTGGTTGAGTCCCGCTGGCGTAGGTTGCATATGGTCCTACCCGGCGGGACCTCGGAGTTATGGCTGAGGGGACCATCCTGTTGGGTGGGCGGGGGGATCCGGCCCCGGTGGGGCCACCACGGTGGCCTGGCCCGCGATCGGGGCCTATCGATTGGTACCATGATGTGTTAGGCAGGTAGGTTCGATGTGGACTGCACTCGATGCAGGGAAGCTAGAAACAGACGTCTAACACTGGAGAAGATGCAACACTGTTTTATTCAATTATAGAACTGATATACATATTCAGCTGTGGGTCGACACTATACTGAACTGACTGGAGACCTTGTAGTAGCCTGACCAGACTTACTAGCTACCGCATGGTGTATGCACTTGCTAGTTCGTGGACTCTGACTGTCTCAGTGGCTGGGTCCCGAGAGAACGGGAAATGTAATGCCCTCTGGCTTTATCTTGGTAGTGTCCTGTCTGGTGATTGGCTGCACTGTGTTGTGTGCTTACTGGTCATCCTGTCTGTCAATCACTGCCTGTCTGCATCTCATTATATACATGAGTGGATATTATGGCACCGATTGGCGGGCTATTTCCGTGGGGGGCCTATTCTCCTCCACGCCGGGCCCCTGTAGGGCTCCGCCATATTACGCGGAGAAGGGAACCCACGCACATTCCCAAACTCACGACGGCCATGGGGTGCGTGCGTGGGCCCACGCCGGTTGTGGTGCACCGGATATCGAGCGCCGGAGCAGCGGGCATCACTCCGGTGCCGTACTAGCCCCCTGGGAAGGGATGAATACCTGGGCCTGGAGGCCGTTGACGCCGGAGTGGCTCACCCCGCTTTTGACACTGGCGTCAGAACTTGGCCGCGGGATCGGAGAAACCCGGCCATGGTCTTTTACGCCTGAAAAACTGGCGTCAAAAAGCCACAGCCTTGCAGGGGGTTAGCAGGCAGCTGTCGTGGAGCTCACAGCTCCAGCTGCCAATACAGCTCCCCGCACCCTTGAGTCAGAGGTCACGCATGCGCACGGTGGCGCCCTCAAGCGGCCGCGCCGTGTTCCATGGCGGGCTCAGACCGCGGACCTGGGCCGCGGAAATAGTGCCCTCGGTCGGCCGCGCACCCGACCCGGACCGCCCGCACAATAAAAGCCCAGTCCCGAATGAAGCTCCCCTTGCCCTCCGATCGGCCCGCCCCTGACTGCTGCGGCCGCGGACCGAGTCCGCAGCTGCCTCGTGAGTTTCGGAAATAGCAGGACCAGATTAGATCCACGCCGTCGAAATTCGGCCAGTCGCGGGCGGAGAATAGTGGGGCGGGCCTCAGGCAATGGCCTCCTGCGGTGAATAATCAGCGCGGCATACTCCCTGAGCATTTTGGGGAGCGGAAAATCGCTGAACCGTTGCCGGTCCCGATTTCATGCGGGAAACTGGATTCTCCGCCCCATTGCCGAACGCGATTTCACTGTCGGGGTGCAGAAAATCCAGGCCAAGGAATTTTTCATAAGGTAATTACAACAATCCAATTTAAAATTTTATACACTGAGTTCCTCCATGTATGTTCAGAAAAATTTAAAGTTTAATCCACTTTAACAAATTCCCACACTAAGTGATAACATTAGCAATGACTGCACCATTAGATCTTGCTTTTGGCAAAATTGATGGTGCAGAGTGGGAGATAGCTTTTGTCTGAGCCTTTAATTATTTTCATAAGCTTATCAAGAAGTGATCCAGGATATGTCACATACTGTAACCTACATTGGAAGGGTTTGTAATTTAAAAAAAATACATAACTGATTGAACCTAAGGTATATTTCACAGTTAAAATGATTAATATTGTTATAATTACAATGCAAATTACTGTCATTTGTATTTGTTTTCTTAATGACCCTGGAAGAATATATTAATTATTTTGCAGCTAATGCCATTAGTGATCCAATTAAGGCTTACATTTAAAATATATGCCAGACTAAAATATACATAATTTAAAATACTGAAAATTCTTGCCGAATAACAAAATGCTAATTGAATTTTTGGAGAGCAGAGCAGTGGCCATTAATCCTCACACCTAATTAGTAATACTATGTGGGTATGATGGATGGTTTAATGAACTAGATCAAATTAGATTAAATGTCATTAGTGAGATCACACAATCATTTATATCCCCGAGCTTTCATAATTTTGAAAGTTACATGAACTGGTTTCACCAAAACTAGTTACTAACTGACGCACCTAATTAATGTATTATGGTTTTGTATAAATTAATAAACTGTAATAAATGATGCATGTATCCAATATTATTAGTATAATGAAACCAAACTAAAACATCTGTGGCAAAATAGGAACAGGATTTGTAAGAGCACATTCCCTTTGTTTGATTTACACTGACCCCGACTCTGACTAAGGTTTAACAACTCTGAAAGTCTTCAGTTCACAGGAACTAAAGCTTAATTATTGATTGATTAAAATTTTTTGTATTAAATATTTACATATTTAAAAATTATATGTGTGTATATATATATATATATATACGATATATATACACACTGGCTAGCACTGCTCCCTCCCAACACCAAGGATCCCGGTTCAATTCCAGCGGGATTCCCTCCCATCCCCCATGGATATAAGGGCACTCCCGTGGATATCGGGACCCATCCCCGAACATCGGCACCCCAGCGGACATGGGAAACACCCTCACATGCAGTAGAGAATGACCCCATCCCCACACCCCACACCTCCTGTGGATAAGGGGAACCCCACCTGATGTGAAAAATGGAACCCCCCTGGAGGAACGTATCCCCCTCTGATTGTGCCCCCTGCCAATAGTGTCCCTGGCAGTGATCCCCTCAGGGCCTACATGCACGCCCGCACACCAGGTGTAGTCATCTGGACTGGTTTCCGTTTATGGAAACAAGTAGTGATTCGAGCCGGCGTGACCTCACACTGCCGGGGAGAAATTAGATTAAAATGTTTTTAAATTCATGGGATTCAGGTTCACAGCCTCATTGGGCATGAGCCTGATTACGCCAATGGCCAGTGGCCGGGGAGGGGTGGGGGTGGGGTGGGGTGGGGGTGGGGGGTGGGGAGAAGATCTCAAACTGAGATCCCGATGGCCCAAACCCATTTTCCACCACTGACCCAGTCGCTGGATCACAGGCAGTGTACTATTCAGGCATGACAAAAGTCCGCTGATGTTATACTTTCCAGGGAAATTACAAGATTCAGACATTTCAACGCTAATGAAACAATCTACAGAAGTAACGATCCCGAAGTGAGTGTACAAAACATTCAATGACTTCAGGGGATCAAGAGCTACACAATGAATTACCAGAATATACCGCTTTGTGGTTGGCTTCACACAAATGGAATCTCATCTTTAACTTGCCCATTATTTTTTAAGAGCTTGATGGATTTCACATTAAAGCAAGCCACCGCAAGTTAAGAGAGGGAATTAACATCCCAAATATAGTTTTTAAAATGTGATAATTATTAATAGAATGTCAATTTGTCTCTGTAACTTGGAAAGAGGGTCATTTAAACTGTTAAATTTCTCTCTTGCATGTAGTTAATTTGTTGTTGGAGGAAAAATGTCGCTTTGTCTTAAATATCATTTCTATTATTTTGTTTTCTCTCTTATAATTTAATTTGTATTCCCTTTTCTTCATTTCCTTTCTGTACTTGACTTACATTGAATTCTCCCCTTCGCACTCACCCTCTTTCGCCATCGTTCGGCTATTATTTCCCAATCCTAAATTCTCATTTCACTCTGAATGGGGAGAATGGACTCTGCCAGCCAACAGCCTGAGATTAACTTACATTTGGTTAGTTTGATACTGCCCTTTCGGGTGCACATTTTCTTACAGTGACTGACTGTTCCCACCACCCCTCTGCCCATCACACTCAGCACGCCAGGCCCTTCCTCCTTCACACGTCTGTCTCCGTTCCCATCCTCTGTGCTGCCATGGATCCCTCTTCCACTCCGCCATGGCCTCAAAACATCCCATCCTCTACACCACTGACCCACCCTCGCTGGTCCAAGCCTCCAAGCAAGCTGCCATTCTTCTGTTTCCCTTCCTCGAGTCATAGAGTTCAACAAGGAAAACTGTTCACTTTACACAACGGCACAGGGCCAACTGGTGCACATCACCATTAAACAAATGTGAACCTGGTGCCATGGGATTCTTGTACACCACTGACTTTATCTTGAAGGGAGGATGTAATTTAAAATGAATATTCAAGGAATGCAATTGTATTCATAGAGTATTCATGGAAACCCTACAGTGCAGGTGGAAGCCATTCGGCCCATTGAGTTTGCATCGACCCGCCAAAAGTAGGGTCCACTCTCCCACCCGCCCCGCTCTATCCCCATAACCCTGTAACCTAACCAGCATATCCCTGGACTCGAAGGAGCAAATTCTAGCGTGGCCAATCCATCTGACCTGCACATCTTCGAGTGTGGGAGGAAACCAGAGCACCCGGAGGGGACCCACGCAGATGCGGGGAGAACGTGCAGACTCTGCACAGACTGTGACCCAAACCGGAATTGAACCCAGGACCCGGGAGGCACTGTGAGGCAGCAGTGCTAGCCACTGTGCCATCCATTACAAGTATGAAACTGCCATAGGCTGCTGTGAAGCTTGACAGGCCATAAGCACATCGCTGACTTTACCTCTTTAATGTTACTATTGATTCATACCATGGCTGACTTAATCTTGCCAGACATATTGGGCTGGATTCTCCGATTCTGCGGCTATGTCCGGAGGGTTCGTCTGGTGTTACGACCAGTAAGTCGGCGCCACACCCGCACCGATCCTCCGCCCTGTGGGGGGCTAGCAGCCACGCTGCATAAAGCCGGCTTTACCTATGGATACGGCTACAGAATGGCCGGGTCCGTGGCCGCACATGCGCATGCCGGCGGCCTGTGACGGTCGCGCTGTACAGCATGTGCCGGCTGCCAAAGACTGTCCCTTGTAACCCCCTCGCCACCCCCAGGCCATACCCCTCCAGTCCCCCCAGCCCCCGTCGAAGCCCCCCCTGCCAGCGAAATGGCATCCCCCCCCCCCAGACTGCGGTGCTGGACTCAGTCCGCATCTGCCACGCGACATCCCCGAAAAGTGAGAGGACACGCGCCCCACATCGTCGGGGACTCGCGCCATCGGGGCTGGAACATCGGGGGAGGGCCTCAGGTGACGTCCTGAGGCCGCCCCGAAGGCGGCGGCGAATTCGGCGGCGGTAATCAGAGCACTAGCCCATTATCCTTATATATTTATAGAACAACGGTTTGCTTTTGTCTGTCAGTAGATGATAATGTGTTCATTGTAGAGTAAGATTTGCCAGCACAAGTGACTCACTGGATGGCACTCGAAGAGAAGGTGGGACAGTTATGGTAAGGGTAGGGGAGGATTGGGGAAAGGGTGGGGGAGGATTGGGGAAAGGGCAGGGGAGGATTGGGTGGGGGAGGATTGGGAGAAAGGGTGGGGAGGATTGGGGAAAGGGCAGGGGAGGATTGGGGGAAGGGGCAGGGGAGGATTGGGGGAAAGGGCGGGGGAGGATTGGGGAAAGGATGGGGGAGGTTTGGGGGAAGGGGCAGGGGAGGATTGGGGGAAGGGGCAGGGGAGGATTGGGGGAAAGGGCGGGGGAGGATTGGGGGAAAGGGTGGGGGAGGATTGGGGAAAGGGCGGGGAGGATTGGGGGAAAGCATGGGGGAGGATTGGGGGAAAGGGTGGGGAGGATTGGGGAAAGGGCAGGGGAGGATTGGGGGAAGGGGCAGGGGAGGATTGGGGGAAAGGGCGGGGGAGGATTGGGGGAAAGGGTGGGGGAGGATTGGGGGAAAGCATGGGGGAGGATTGGGGGAAAGGGTGGGGAGGATTGGGGAAAGGGCAGGGGAGGATTGGGGGAAGAGGCGGGGAGGATTGGGGGAAAGGGCGGGGGAGGATTGAGGGAAAGGGTGGGGGAGGATTGGGGAAAGGGCGGGGAGGATTGGGGGAAAGCATGGGGAGGATTGGGGGAAAGGGTGGGGAGGATTGGGGAAAGGGCAGGGGAGGATTGGGGGAAGAGGCAGGGGAGGATTGGGGGAAAGGGCGGGGGAGGATTGGGGGAAAGGGTGGGGGAGGATTGGGGAAAGGGCGGGGAGGATTGGGGGAAAGCATGGGGGAGGATTGGGGGAAAGGGTGGGGAGGATTGGGGAAAGGGCAGGGGAGGATTGGGGGAATGAGTGGGGGTGGATTGGGGGAGAGGGCGGCGGTGGCTTGGGGGAAAGGGTGGGGGAGGATTGGGGGAAAGCATGGGGGAGGATTGGGGGAAAGGGTGGGAGGCTTGTGTGATTTGAGGGTCCCGGGGTGGAAGCCCTGACGGATTGTCCTGGAGTCGATTCTGTGGAGGCAGTCCTTGTGTTGTTTCTGGCAGCCAAGGTGGAGAGATGCCATTAGAAGGCAGCAGCGACGAGGCAGTCTGGAGGTGGCACCGATGTGCAGGGTGCCGGCGCATACACTGAAAACCTGGCTGTCAGTCGGGCTGAGGAAGGACCCAGAAGGTGAGGCCAGTGATGGCCCAAGCTGTACAGGCACTGCTGACCACCATGTACCGCATAAGATTCCATTTCAACAACGACCTATGCCATGTACTCGCGGACATGACATCCCACGGAGGAGGAAAAGACCCACTCCCAGTGGCCATGAAGGTCACTGCAGCCCAAACCTTTATGCCACCGGGTCATTCCAGAGCTCGTGCGGCAACTTTTGTGGCATTTCCCAGTCATTCACTCCACAGGTGAATCAGGAGGGGACCGATGCTCTGGACGCCCGGGCATCAGATTATATCACCTTCAGCCTGGAGCAGGCCCACTAAGATGCCGTGATGCAGGATTTGCCGCCATTGCCAGGATGCCCCAGGTCCAGGGGGTGATCGATGGCACGCATGTCACCCTGCGAGCACTGCGGCATCAGGAAGTGCCCTCTTTTAACTGGAAGGGGTTCCACTCCCTGAATGTTCAGATCATGTGTAACCACCACCTCCAAATCATGCATATGCATGCCCGCTACCATGGGAGCGTGCATGCCAGCTACATTCTGGGGCACTCGGAGAACCCCAGTGTCTCCGAAGACCACCTCAGGATGACGTGTTGGCTCGTGGGGAACAAGGAATACCCGCTGAGGTCACGGCTGATGACCCCAGTGCAGAGGCCTGTGACCGAGACCGAGACCCAATGAGGCCCACCCTACTACCCATGCTGTCATTGAGTGGTGCATCGGGCTGCGGAAGATGTGGCTTTGATGCCTTGACCGCTCTGGTGGTGCCTTACAGTACACCCCCCAGAAAGTCTCCCTCTTTGTGGTGGTCACCTGTGCCCCCCACAATCTGGCACAAAAGCAGGGCGACATACATGAGGAGGAAGAGGAGCAGGAGGAGGCGGAGGGACATGCAGCCTCGTCTGAGGAGGAGGATCAGGAGGGGCGGGAGGACGAGCCCAAGGAGGAGCTGAAGGATGAAGGGCAAAGGACCGACATACCAGGGGGACCAGGGAGGCCCATACCCTCTCCAGATTCTCCTTGGACGAGGCTCTGTCTGTCAGCTCAACAACCTCCCCCCACCCAATTTCCCACTCTCCCCCCAAACCCCCATTTCCCTTTCTCCCCCCAAATCCCATTCCCCGCATTCCCCCCAATTCTTCCACCCGCCCGCCATCACATCCCCACCGAATTCCCCCACTCTCTCCTCCATTCCTCCCACCCCCTCATTCCCCTCCTCTGCCAAATCCCCCCTTCCCCAGCCCAGTTTTCTGCCCCCCCATCACACTGCCCCATCTCTGACCACCCTGTTTCCCCTTTCCAGGGGTCTGTGTAATACCCCTCCAGGGTGATGGGCCTGTGTCGACACTGTCAGCGGGTCACTATACAAGGCAGGACAGTGATGATCACTGACTGTGAGAAACGCTCTGGTGCTCCTCAGTTTCTGCTAAAGGCTGACTCCTGTTTTCCTGCTGACAGCACGCTGACACCCATCCTCTGAACTGGGTCTGCATCAGGAACTTTTGATCTTGGACCACTGTGCCCGGAGGGCAGGGAGTTAGAAGCGGCGAATGTGGACAAGGGTCTGGGCTGGCCCTCTGTGAACATTAACATGAGAGAGCCTTAACAGGGGCAGCACGGTAGCCTTGTGGATAGCACAATTGCTTCACAGCTCCAGGATCCCAGGTTCGATTCCAGCTTGGGTCACTGTCTGTGCGGAGTCTGCACATCCTCCCCGTGTGTGCGTGGGTTTCCTTTTCCTCCGGGTGCTCCGGTTTCCTCCCACAGTCCAATGATGTGCAGGTTAGGTGGATTGGCCATGATAAATTGCCCTTAGTGTCCAAAATTGCCCTTAGTGTTGGGTGGGGTTGCTGGGTTATGGGGATAGGGTGGCGGTGTTGACCTTGGGTAGGGTGCTCTTTCCAAGAGCCGGTGCAGACTCGATGGGCCGAATGGCCTCCATCTGCACTGTAAATTCTATGAAATTCTATAAACTTGTATGAAGTTTGATATGTTTTAATGGTGAACATTTTACTGTGACAGTTTTCCATTACCCCTGAGCGACACATCCTCCCCCCCACCCACCCCAGTGCCCGCTCAATGTTCCTCATCCTTCTTGATCTTTTGTCATCTCATGCTAATTGTAGATGTGTTCCCAGAATGCACACCAGAGGTGGAGGAAGCCCTCTTGCTGCCTTCTGCACCCTGTGGCATCCTCTGGAGGGCCTGGAGTTGGGGGGAGGTCACTGTTCTGCCCGCTGTTCTTGAGATGTGCCATTATCAGGAAAAGAAGATTCTCAAGAACTGAAGACCACTGTAGTCTCCTTGGTGGCAGGCCCAGGCTGTCGTCCAGCACTTCCTCCTCCCTGACGGTGCCCGCAGAGCCCTGGGTGACTCCATGGGATGGAAGGGCAGCTGAGTGAGCTCCAGAGGCCTCTGAGTCATCTAGCGCTGCCAGTCTTGGAGGCTCCCCATTGTCACCATGTTGTCGACACCCTCAATGAAGATCCTTCATCGCTGAGGTGTGCTCGGGAAGCCTTGTGAGGTCGACATCCCTAAAGTGAGGAGCAGGTCTACCTGCTGCTCAGTGGGAGTATGTGGTGAGGACATGCTTACAAGCAGCTCCCTCTTGTTAGCGCCGATCTGCTGAGGGGTGAGTCAGGCGAATCAGGCAGCGAGGGAGCCAGTAATGTCAAGAATCTCGTGGGGGTTCATTTTGACACTAAGTGCCGTTGAATACGGGCCGTGATCTCGCCAATGTGACCATCACGAAACACCCCGCCAAACCCACCCGGAATCTGACTTTGAACATTTTCAGTGAACCCCGTCCAAAGTTACAATTAAGAGTAATTAACAGTTAGAACAGAAAGCTTAACTTTAATAATTAAACAGACTTCTCATAACTTTCCTTAGTTCATCAGGCTGAAGAGGAGAAGTGATAATCCCAAAACATGGATAACATGCAAATTAAAATGGATTCTCTTAACTTTTGTTTTATACTTAAAGGATGTTGTAAGCCCATTTCAACCGAATGGTTCAAAATTGCTAATTGGATTATAATTTTTCAAGAATGTGTTAAGAGTTAAGGCCATTGGTTCTATCCAATTTATGCACATTATCTTAATCTTAAAACAATGCCTTCCTTTGAGCTATGTCTTTTATCATATGTTAGCCTATGTGTCAAACAATATTTGGTTTGTTGATTGTCGACCGTTTGTTGATTTATAAGAATGAGATAGTCTGAATCAGGTCCAATTCATTCCCCAAATTAAAGTTTAGCATTTAACACATCTTATCGTTCCAGACTTACTGTAAATACACCATTTTACAGTTCGCATGATTCATGACTAGTGTACTGCAATTAGATGCTGCTGGTGGTATATGACGAATGATGTGGTTTAAACCTGCAGTATATTACAAATTGGTTCATTTTGCCACATTTATTGCGGCATTTACCAAACGTCAAGCATGCTGTTCTGTTCTGAGGGTGATGGCCATGCAGATGGGGCAGGGCGTGCCTTGTACTGCAAAAACTTCTGTCTCCTGCCTAAACACATTGCAGCATTTTTCAAACTGCTCAGATGCTTTTGGCCGATTGCTTTCCCTCTAAGTAGCTGCTTGCAGACAAGATCATGGTGGCCCCCACAGACTATGCGATCCCTGGCTAAATCACTGGTGTTATATTACGATTTTGTAATATATATATTACTCTTTTTGTCTGGCCAAGTTGTTGAAATGTAGACGTAGTCTTCCAATTGATGACAAAATAATTTAATGAGTAATATGAAATAAACCAGTAAGTTCTTTTTACTTCAATACTGAACTAGTAAACAAACAAATAATTATAGATTAAATCATTAAATAAGATAATGCTATGTACCAGGATTTGTTAACATCTTCTTTCTAGCTGTTTCCCTTCTGTACTGTCCACACTCCTCACACAGTCTCCTTCAGCAAGAGTGTGGAAACCTTTTTATAGCTCTTGTGAGTGTGGCCATCTAGTGGTCATTTGCCTGTACTTGCTTAACATTCCTTGCTCAGCATTCACCTGAGGAAGGAGCAGCGCTCCGAAAGCTAGTGACATCGAAACAAACCTGTTGGACTTTAACCTGGTGTTGTAAGACTTCGTACTGTGCTCACCCCAGTCCAACGCCGGCATCTCCACATCATGGCTACCATCGACACCGCAAACTGCCGGCTCAAAGTGGAGAGGATCTCCAGGAAGATCGCGCATATAGACACTGACATTAAGTTTCTCCAAAGATGCAAGAAAGCAGACAAGATCCCGAAAGGGCTACAGATCACAAACCCACTCAAGTCGACCTACAACACAGACTTCGCTGAGAGACTCTGCCGTTGCACCTCTCTCACACTCCTCAACCACCTCGTCCGCCAGCTCTACAGCAGACACTGCAACCTGGAAACCAAGATAGAGGCCATATTCTCAACTTGCGCTCAGGATGCAGCAGACCAGCTGCGGAACACCGCCAAACAGATGAGACAACAATACTATGCCACCTATATGCATACCAAGAACAGAAAGCTTGAGAAACTTGGCATCACCACCGGCAGCAACCAAGCCACCCCCGGTGTCACAGGGAAATCTATTGTCAACTTGTCAGACTACACCCTTCAACCAGACGAAATCGAAGTCCTCAGCAGAGGGCTCAATTTCTGCACCACCACCAAAATGGACCCCATCAGTCTCGCGGCAGACACGGAGGAATTCATCAGGCGAATGAGGCTCCGGGAATTCTTCCACAGACCCCAAGAGGCCAACAGCGAACCCAAGCAGACTACCAATGAACCGGAACAGCAGACCGAGAGATCTGCGGTGCGGCAAGCGAAGAGGAAAGAGTCGAATTGGACCCCTCCGGAAGGCTGCTGCCCGAGACTCGACATGTATGCTCAAGCCGTCAGGAGTCGCGTCAATGCCAGATTCATCAGTCGCATTCACAAGACAGCCCCGAACGTCACTCAAGCACAACGCAATGCCGTCCGCGCTCTCAAGACCAACCGCAGCATCGTCATCAAACCAGCAGACAAAGGGGGGGGCCACTGTCGTACTGAACAGAACGGACTACTGCAAAGAAGTATACCGACAACTGAACAACCAAGAACACTACAGACAGTTACCCGCAGATCCGACCAAGGAACACATCCGCCAACTTAACAGACTGATCAAGACCTTGGATCCAGATCTTCAGAGCACCCTACGTGCTCTCATCCCACGTACTCCCCGCATTGGAGATCTCTACTGCCTCCTGAAAATACATAAGGCCAACACACCAGGCCGCCCTATCGTTTCAGGCAATGGGACCCTGTGTGAGAACCTCTCTGGCTACATCGAGGGCATCTTGAAACCCATCGTACAAGGTACACCCAGCTTCTGTCGCGACACGACGGACTTCCTACATAAACTCAGCACCCATGGACCAGTTGAACCAGGAACATTCCTCGTCACAATGGACGTCTCGGCACTCTACACCAGCATCCCCCATGATGACGGCATTGCTGCAACAGCCTCAGTACTCAACACCGACAACTGCCAATCTCAAGACACAATTCTGCAACTCATCCGCTTCATTCTGGATCACAACGTCTTCACCTTCGACAACAAGTTCTTCATCCAGACGCACGGAACAGCCATGGGGACCAAATTCACACCCCAATACGCCAACATCTTCATGCACAAGTTTGAACAGGACCTCCTCACTGCACAGGACCTTCAACCGACGTTATACACCAGATACATCGATGACATTTTTTTCCTTTGGACCCACGGCGAAGAATCACTGAAACGACTACACAATGACATTAATAAGTTCCATCCCACCTTCAGACTCACCATGGACTACTCTCCAAAATCGGTTGCATTCTTGGACACACTCATCTCCATCAAGGACGGTCACCTCAGCACTTCGCTTTACCGCAAGCCCACAGATAACCTCATGATGCTCCACTTCTCCAGCTTCCACCCTAAACACATTAAAGAAGCCATCCCCTATGGACAAGCCCTCCGTATACACAGGATCTGCTCAGACGAGGAGGAGCGTAACAGACATCTACAGACGTTGAAAGATGCCCTCGTACGAACGGGATATGGCACTCGACTCATCGATCGACAGTTCCAACGCGCCACAGCAAAAAACCGGACCGACCTCCTCAGAAGACAAACATGGGACACAACCGACAGAATACCCTTCGTCATCCAGTACTTCCCCGGAGCGGAGAAACTATGTCATCTTCTTCACAGCCTTCAACACGTCATTGATGACGATGAACATCATGCCAAGGTCATCCCCACACCCCCACTACTTGCCTTCAAACAACCGCGCAACCTCAAACGAACCATTGTTTGCAGCAAACTACCCAGTCTTCAGAACAGTGACCACGACACCACACAACCCTGTCATGGCAATCTCTGCAAGACGTGCCAGATCATCGACATGGATACCACTATTACACGTGAGAACACTACCCACCAGGTACGCGGTACATACTCGTGCGACTCGGCCAACGTTGTCTACCTCATACGCTGCAGGAAAGGATGTCCTGAAGCGTGGTACATTGGCGAGACCATGCAGACGCTGCGACAACGAATGAACGGACATCGCGCAACAATCACCAGGCAGGAATGTTCCCTTCCAGTCGGAGAACACTTCAGCAGTCAAGGGCATTCAGCCTCTGATCTCCGGGTAAGCGTTCTCCAAGGCGGCCTTCAGGACCCGCGACAACGCAGAATCGCCGAGCAGAAACTTATAGCCAAGTTCCGCACACATGAGTGCGGCCTCAACCGGGACCTGGGATTCATGTCACATTACATTCATCCCCCACCATCTGGCCTGCGAAATCCTACCAACTGTCCTGGCTTGATACAATTCACACCTCTTTAACCTGGGGTTACTGTAGAGGGTGCCATCTCCGCTACTCCACTACTGGGCCGATATCTGGGGTTTGAATATCTGTGTGTGTCTCTCTCCAGCTGGCACTGAAACTTCAGAGGCCAGGGGATGTCGCACTGGGACACTTCCACTGAAGAGAGCACTGATTCAAGCCTGCCGTTTATTCCTAACCGACAGCCTGAGACTTATATCACACAGATCTCCAGACCCCTACCAATACCCAGGTGATTCTCTCTCTTGCCGGTGGTACAACCCCCACCCGGTTCCTACTCCACTAGAGTAGCTTTCCCAAGAGAGAGAATAGGACACTGCTGTTTATTTCCTAACCAGCAGTCTGTCCTGAGTGAACCGCTCAAGATGACCCTCGATTCTTGAACCCGGAATTAAGGTGAGGAGTATTTTTAACAATGACTTGGTCAGAGATCGCTGGTGAAGGATTGAAGAATTTAAACGACTCCAATTAGCATCAAATCAAGATTTATTGTAAAACCCAGGTCAAAATCATCAACAGAAGAAACACAATAAAATCTTATGCTCTAATACAACTAAGTCTATTCAAAAGGTAATATAGCGGACACAACGAAAATTCTTATGATTACACAGGTTTTAGCAATATCACAAGGCACAAAACAAGTTCCCTTCCCCAAAGCCTCAACCACTATTAAAATCAAGGGAGTTTCGCAAGCTGCTGCGGGTTACTTACGGTCACAGGCTGCAGAGGTCAAGTCAGGGGTGCAGAGGTCGAGCCAAGAACGAAGAGAGACCCCCAATCGAAAACACAGCCCCTTTTATATTGTTTTACCTGGCTTTGTCCTGTGATCGGCCAGCCCCTTTTGCATTGAAAAAGGTAAGATTTAAAGTTCCCGCTGGTCCCGCCCCCTTTGAGCCGGTCAGACCTGTCGAGATGGGAGTACCTCCCCTAGGTCCGCCTCCAGTCTGTTTTTTGAGATAACGAGGTTGAGCTCCCTTGAAGATTTTCAAAGACTTCCATCTGCTCCGGAGATGCTGCTATGTTGATGGGGTGTTGATTGGATTCTGCTCTGGTGGAGGCCAGGTCATTTACATTTGCATGGGGCTATGACCATCCCATTGTCCTGCTTGCATGCAAGCCTCCTGTGTATTCCCGTGCCCCTTTGTCTGTGTCTTGATGTTATCTTGTTGTCTGGCTCCTTCTTCCTTGTAGCTCCTAGGGGGGTGTTTGTAAATATTTATGTGCTTATGTCCCCACTCAGCTCAGCGGGCCAAGCCTGCTGGGAAAACTGGTTCTGTTCCCTTGCCTGGAAAGTCAGTTTACAGTCTCTGAGTTTCTCCAAAAGGGCCGAATTGCCCGAAAACCTTACAGATGCCCCTTCGATACGTCCCTACCTGCTTGGACCGTATCGACACAGGTGAAGGGCAATTATTTCCTTTTGTGTGGACCGTAGGTCCCCCCCCAACAACATGCGAAACTACAAGTCCCAAGACAGTTCCCTTAATCTAGGCTACCCCTGATTTCAATGAAAGGGAAAGACAAGACCATACTTAATTCAAGCAGACAGTAACATATACACATTTCACCGGAACCCCAAACGTAAGGGTCCCTGTACATATATCACACTCAAGTACACATTTCACCGGAACCCCAAACGTAAGGGTCCCTGTACATATATCCCAGTCAAGTAACTGGGACCCGCGAATCCATACAACTATTTACAATTGCATCTGTTTATTTCATCAAGGATCCTCCTTTCTTGGCTGCACTTCGCTTCTTCCCGTTGAGGGCTCTTCATTTATCCTCCATCGTCGATACCTGCAGCTGAAAGGTTTAGTTCAACTGAGGCGGCAGCATAATGTACCCCCTGTACAACATTTCCTTTGTGGGGGCAAACACTAAACCATTCTCAGGCTCCCCCCTGGTGGTGATCGGACAGTTGTGAGGGTCGATCGGTTGGGCTGTGGGCAGGGGTCGCTTTACCTGAACCAGCAGTTCGGTAGCTTCTACAGTCATCCCTTCCCTGGGCGTTACACATCCCTCCCCACTGCGGTCAATTTATCCCGTTCCCTGGGTTCTGCCACCACCTTACAAAAGTGATTAATGCCCCTTGTGGACATGCCTTGGTAGATCCCCATGAACACAAATAAATGCCCTGGTCAGAAGCCCACCCCTTATCCCCGCAAACGGTGATCCTACCCGGTGACCCCGTGATGGTCCGTTAGGTGTTGTCCAGTCCGTTCCCAGTCCGAGGACCGATCCCTCATGTCCAGCCTCAGCTTCCTGGGCCACCACCGTCTCCCCAAAGGAACGTCCCCCTCACAGGTTGAACACACCCGCCTGCCCTCAGTCACCCTAACCCGGTCAGTCGAAGGACTCTTCTGTCTCGCCTCTGTGGAGTTCTCCCGGTCCCACCATCGCCAAGATCAGCAAACTCCACATCGTCGGGTGCCCCATCTGTAAAAACAAAACACATTCTTGCCTCTACAGCCCTACCTACCTTGAAGTGCATGGGTGCTATCCGGTGGCGGCAGCAGCTCCTGCTTTGAAGTTGCCGCAGCCTGTCTGGGGTTCTGTGTTTTACAGCCCGGCTGCACCAGGGTCCTAGTGCCTGGTGCTTCATCATTTTACCCTTGCACCAGGCGCTTCTGTGTTCCCACGATCCTAAATACTTCACACACAACTACACACTAATTAGAACTAACAGGGGGGGAATGCTATATACAATGCCACCCGTCTCCGGGTGGCCAAATTAAAACTGTGCCCCGCTAAACTGGGGCAGTCCGCCTGTTTGGTCGAATGGCTCGGGCCAGACCGTCCCCTCCCGGGGGTTCGGGCTGCCCCTTGCCTCTCCTTTCCCAACAGGGTTCGGTGATCCCTCATCGCTCCCTTCCACTCGGGCCCCCTTACTGCGGGACCGGGTGACAGGGAGGTGTGATGGGGACCATCTTACCGGGGGCTTGGAGACCCGATTGCTCCCTCGTCCCCCGACTGGTTCCCAAGCCCAAGGTGATACCTCCACTTCCTCCGCCTCCTTAGCCTCTATACTAAGGCAGGCTACCTGACCCACAGGTAGAGGCTTGGGAATCGTTACTGTCCCTGGGCTGGGTGCTTGCAGCACTGTCGGTCTCTTTGGGACTGCCCCTTCGGGACAGCACCTTGTCACCGGTTGTGTGATCGTGGAGTCAGGGGCCTCCCCCACCGTCGTTAATTCTACGGGGGGTTTCTCCACTACCACCCCCCGTCTTCCCCCCACCTTGCTCTTTCTTGTCCTTATGGGGTGGAACAATTTAAATTGGCTGATGTGGCGTTCGCATGGGTCCCACCTTAAGGGATTTAAACTGCAAATCGCCCCTGAGGCAGCCTCCAGAATGGGACCCTGCACCTGGACCGGACCAGGGACTGGGGCTAGAACTACCCCTGCGCTCCCTTTTTCCTGAGGCTGCTCCCTGGGTAGTCATACGGGTTCTTGTGGTGTGGGTGCGGGCAGGCCCTGGCCCGTTGCCATTGCCACCTGTCCTGAGCCTTGCAAAAGGGCTAAAATTTTACTTATCTCGATGGTTCCCGGGGCAGCTGCTCCTACCGCCGGGGTCTGACTCTCTACTGCGGGAGCCCTCTCCTGCTTGCTAGGGTTTCTACATTCCCTCTTGAAATGCCCGGCCTTCCCACACCCGTAGCATACCGGTTTCTCGTCGGAGGTCCGGGTGCCCTCATGCTTCCACTCTCTCTTAGGGGCTGCTGGCGCGATTTCATGCACCCTACCCTTAAGGGGCTTGTCCTCACCCCTCTCCCCATTACGATATGCGAGGGTAAGTTTCCTAAGGACCTCTGCCTCATTAAGGTCCGGACTCTGCGGGTCGAACCAGTGTTCGGCCTTTGCCCTAACGTGGGGGAGACAGTTAGCTACGAGGGTCTTCAGCCAGTGGGCTGTTCTCTCATCTAAATTCCGTCTATCCGCGGGAACCCCGCATGCCTCCATATAGACAGTCCACAGTCTGTCTGCGAACATGGTGGGAGATTCCCCTGGTTGCTGCTTGGTTTCCCCCACCCTCATGAAAGGGCTCCCCAGATTCAAGCCCATTGCCTCCAGAACAGCAGTCTGTGCTGCCGCCCAGGTGTCAGGTCTTCCCCCATTCCCAGAGGTCACTGTCCTGCATAGCTGGGCATCTAGGGTTATCAGGAGCATCTTTATTTGCTCCCCTTCGTCGCAGTCATTGATGTTGGCAGCCTGTTCCACCTCCATAAAATGCAGCGACGGATCCCCCTTTGGAGTTAGTCTGGGAACGTGGGCCACCATCCCCCTGAGCGCGGATGCCCCATGAGGAACGATAATGTCGCCCTCAACCGGTCCCCTGTTTGCCATCCCCGCCGGGGGACCATACCTTCTTTGCCTGACAGGGCACATCTGCCCTACCTGGGGTTCCTGCTCCTCCTCCCCACTGTCCAGCTCTCCTGCCTCGTTGGGTAGCCCCCCTGTCCCCGGGCTAACTACCCATATAGGAGACGCCGCTATCTGGGGATACACCACTGACCCCCCTTGGACCTGCCCCTGACCGGGCGGTCCAAACCCTACCTGCTGACCCGGCCCCATCACCGGCATCCCAGGCAGCGGTCTGTCCCCATCCCATGGGGACCCACATACGAAACCAGGCGGACACGCCGCCAGCTGGGGGTACCCTGCCGACCCCCCTTGGACTTGCTCCTGAACGTGCAGTCCGATCCCCCCCTGCCGGCCCGGACACAATCCCGGTGCCTCAGGAGGCGGTCTATTCCCCTTGGCCTTTGGGGAATCATCCGCTGCGAGGAGCACCTTGCCCCTAGGGAACCCCCCTGGATCTACCAGGTGTATCTGTCCCCTGAACCTGGACAAGGCCTCCTCCAACTCCGTTATTCGTGCCTGGCACGGCCCATGGGCACTGTCCCCTACTTCCTCGCGAGCCACTCGGTATGCTGCCTGGATGTCCCGGAACTTCCCCTCCAGCTTCCTACACTGCTCTGTACTCCGAGCATAGAGTCCCTGGAGCCTCCGTTCCTTTTCTTTACCCTCCACTATCTGGCAGTGGAGATAGTCCTTCTCACATCTGTTAGACTCGCTTTCCTGTTTCATTTCTGCCATTTCTTCCCGCAGTCGTTCTGCTACACTCGCGCTGTCCTGTTTAATTTCTGCCATTTCTTCCCGCAGTCGTTCCGCTGCGCTAGCGCTGTCCCCTGCGCTGGCCCTCACTTCTCTCAACTCCTGCTCTAACTCTTCGACCCTATCCTCTGTCTTGACTACCTGCTCGGACAGGCAAACCAGCCAAACTGCCTTCTCCAAGTGCCTTTTGTGCGCCTTGCTTTCTGTCCATGCAGCCGCTGCCATTACCGGTTGCTCCGCATTGATCAATTCTGAGACCCAAGGTTTGGTGAGGTTGACCTTTTGCCACAAATATGAGGATATTCTCTCCTCCATTTTGCTTCGTTCCCTCACCCCCTCTGCCAAGTCACATACTCCAAACCACCGGGCTTCTGCCGCGGTCGCCATTGTAGAGGGTGCCATCTCCGCTACTCCACTACTGGGCCGATATCTGGGGTTTGAATATCTGTGTGTGTCTCTCTCCAGCTGGCACTGAAACTTCAGAGGCCAGGGGATGTCGCACTGGGACACTTCCACTGAAGAGAGCACTGATTCAAGCCTGCCGTTTATTCCTAACCGACAGCCTGAGACTTATATCACACAGATCTCCAGACCCCTACCAATACCCAGGTGATTCTCTCTCTTGCCGGTGGTACAACCCCCACCCGGTTCCTACTCCACTAGAGTAGCTTTCCCAAGAGAGAGAATAGGACACTGCTGTTTATTTCCTAACCAGCAGTCTGTCCTGAGTGAACCGCTCAAGATGACCCTCGATTCTTGAACCCGGAATTAAGGTGAGGAGTATTTTTAACAATGACTTGGTCAGAGATCGCTGGTGAAGGATTGAAGAATTTAAACGACTCCAATTAGCATCAAATCAAGATTTATTGTAAAACCCAGGTCAAAATCATCAACAGAAGAAACACAATAAAATCTTATGCTCTAATACAACTAAGTCTATTCAAAAGGTAATATAGCGGACACAACGAAAATTCTTATGATTACACAGGTTTTAGCAATATCACAAGGCACAAAACAAGTTCCCTTCCCCAAAGCCTCAACCACTATTAAAATCAAGGGAGTTTCGCAAGCTGCTGCGGGTTACTTACGGTCACAGGCTGCAGAGGTCAAGTCAGGGGTGCAGAGGTCGAGCCAAGAACGAAGAGAGACCCCCAATCGAAAACACAGCCCCTTTTATATTGTTTTACCTGGCTTTGTCCTGTGATCGGCCAGCCCCTTTTGCATTGAAAAAGGTAAGATTTAAAGTTCCCGCTGGTCCCGCCCCCTTTGAGCCGGTCAGACCTGTCGAGATGGGAGTACCTCCCCTAGGTCCGCCTCCAGTCTGTTTTTTGAGATAACGAGGTTGAGCTCCCTTGAAGATTTTCAAAGACTTCCATCTGCTCCGGAGATGCTGCTATGTTGATGGGGTGTTGATTGGATTCTGCTCTGGTGGAGGCCAGGTCATTTACATTTGCATGGGGCTATGACCATCCCATTGTCCTGCTTGCATGCAAGCCTCCTGTGTATTCCCGTGCCCCTTTGTCTGTGTCTTGATGTTATCTTGTTGTCTGGCTCCTTCTTCCTTGTAGCTCCTAGGGGGGTGTTTGTAAATATTTATGTGCTTATGTCCCCACTCAGCTCAGCGGGCCAAGCCTGCTGGGAAAACTGGTTCTGTTCCCTTGCCTGGAAAGTCAGTTTACAGTCTCTGAGTTTCTCCAAAAGGGCCGAATTGCCCGAAAACCTTACAGTTACCCCATCTCTGGATCTGTAAAGATTTAATCACCTGCTAATGGTCGCATTCCAAACATTGTTTGGCATCTTTGAATTTGTCTATATATGTGTTTCTGGAACAGACCTCTTCATTCACCTGAGGAAGGAGCAGCGCTCCGAAAGCTAGTGACATTGAAACAAACCTGTTGGACTTTAACCTGGTGTTGTAAGACTTCGTACTGTGCTCACCCCAGTCCAACGCCGGCATCTCCACATCTTAACATTCCTTGATCATGTATTACTACATACAGAGATCACGACAACTGGTAATGATGCCAAGCGCACATTCTTTTGCGAAGAATTTTAGGATTGCAATATTTGACTGTATTGATTCGTCAAACCTTTGGCTTGCAGTGTGAAACGCATCCCTGTTAACTATTCTGTTCTTCACTGGCAAGCAAATGTTCTCAAATGTTTTTAACACTACCTTGGGGTCCTCTTCCTCCTCCTCCATTTGGAAGACAAAAGATTCAAACTTCTTGACGTTCTTGGGGCCCGCTATATTTAATGAGGTGCAAGCTTGTGCCTTTTTGAATTTGTTTTATCACAGTCGTTGCGCCACTCATTTTCATATTTGGCCCAGTTATCTGCAATATTATTATGGAAGACGAGCGGATGGATGCAGTGAAGTCCTTGTGCCGTGCTGCCAATCCTGGCACCACGTAGAACTGCTGGGTTCCAATGACTGGCAATCAAGGACTCATTACAACAGTTTATTCAGGACTCTGAACAGCTCTTACATGCCTCCATCCGACCCGTACTCCGGGGAGAACTCCTGTCCTTCCAACACGTGACATTTTAAGTAGCTGTGTCATCACATGACTACTGAGTCCATGCTGCTGGTAAAGGATATTCTGGACTCATTACAAATCTAACCTGACCACATATTATTTGAACTTTCAGCGCGATTGCAGTGAAAATGTAAGCCCACCTACATTTCAGCAAAATGCATTTAAAATGCTGTAATTAACTACGGCTTAATCATGTGCATACACAACATGTGTGTCGTGTTGGGTGTTCTTATGTACAAATGATGCAACACGGCTGGAGATGGTGTAGCTCAATTTTATTAACTACTCAACTGTAACAGCACACTGCTAACTTGGGTACGTGCCTGTCCTATCACTATCTGGGTGAGGTACTCAGCACATGGTGAATGTCTGAGTGGCAGGCTCTGAGCTCGGTGCTCTGAGCTGGCTGCTGCTGGAAAGAGCAGGAACTGTAGTGTCCCCTGTTTTTATATAGTGCGTGTGCTCTCACTGGTGATTGGCTGTGATGTTGTGTGTGCGTTGGTTGATCCTACTGCATGTGCATCAGTATGTGTGTAATTGCACCATGATATGCTGATCTAAATATCTGACAATGTGTTGTCTATATATACCACATGTTTATTTGGCCTTTTATGATCAAACCTTTTGCGAATTAGCTAAACTCGGCTGCTAGAGCCTGAAAGCTGCAGTGTCTCTGGTTTGCTGATAAGGATCATTAAGGTCACCTTAGCAACGATGCTATTTCAAAATACACTACCATGTCCCCAGAAATCACAAAGCAGCCTGAAGCACAACGCAGAGATTTCCTGTGGATGCAAATGTTCATTTCAAAATACCCTTTTCCCTTTTAAAAAAGAACTGCAAGCAGCCTCGTACAATTTCTCATTTAACTTCGGAGACCAAAATGAAAATTGTTTTAATTGCGAAGCATGCCCTCGACATTTCCTTTGCTTGAAAATGATCATGCAGATGCAACACCATGCCACAAAGCTACTGGGTATAGGAGCTACTATTGGGACGAATCTAGATAGGCAACGGACTCTGGGAGCATGCCACAGTTCATATATTTGCAATGCAATGAAATTAATACAATAGGAAATTTAAAGGCTGCATTGGAGAAATAGCAAAGAATCATCGTCACAGCAAAAAAAAATCAGACTTCTGACGCTTCTGACAGTGTGATTGCCTTAAGCATCTTGATATGTGGCGCCAAAAAATAATGGAACTGTCATACTGTTCTGCAAGGTAACAGCATCAGCCTGTTCATGATCCAGACATTCTTAGTTGAATGCTCTGAACCCTAGGACCTGATTGTATGATCACAGTCAGCTTGGAGAACTGTCACAGCCAGACAAATACCTCTATTTTTGACATGATTTCAGCTGATACGAGGAACCGTCTTCTTTTAAGTAGGATTCGATGGATTGAAAGGGGAGGATGGGTAAGCCCCATGCAAGATAGTTGGACAGGGATGGAAGGGTTAAGGTGGTTGAGATCAGTGCAGGATCACCTTTCAGCTGATCGAGATAAACCATTGTAGCAGCTGAAAAACACTCGAATGAGAGTATTTGTGAGTAAGCTATTTTAAATGAGGTACCAAGCATCAAAACAGACCTCGTTAGCTTATCACTTGAGAGTGTGTTCCAGAGTGTGCAAACGAGACACAGACACTTATCATACTCTGTATTAAAGAAATTACTGCTTTCTCTCTCAGGTAATTTAGCAATCTGATTGTTGTATTTCAGCCCTTATGCCAACATTTTGATGGTGTTTTCACAGTGAAAAGTGTTTTTTAAATAAATAAGTCAACCCCTCCAAGGCCCAAAACCTGTTGCCTTATACATGTCATGTATGAAGTGGCATGCTCATTATAAACAATTACCCAATAGTTGTGTAATGTAACAGGCAGTGGTTCTTTGGCCTTCCCACGCATGGTTTTCTGTCTGTTCGAAACAAAGAAAAGTAGATCGTTTTCAGAAGACTGTACAGCGAATAAGACACAACAAGATACTATGAACACAACACTTAGGCAGAGTAAATGGTGCACAATGAGTTGAAATACTCTTCCCAAAACATTCTGGAGTAAATTGTCCACTTCCCCAGCCCCGTGTTTCTCAGCAGCGCACCATCGCTGGCGCGGGAGTCTCCGTTTCGCCGCTGGTCAATGGGATTTCCCATTGTAGCCACCTCACGGAGCGGAGAATCCCACCGGGCGAGAATTCATCCCCCGTCTGTGGTTTGATAAGCAGTAGGACGCTGCATCAATCCTTCCCAATGCAAAATCATTGCAAGATGATGCAGATTGCCAGACCTACCTTGGGGATCAGTGTCTGCGCTCGTCAGCTATTGGTGGGTTCGTGGTTTGGTGTTTCTGCTGCACGCCAATATGAAACTGCTACAAAGACTACTTACTCCTGATGGTGTCCCAATTAGCTATGCTGGGTAGTCAGAAGGTCAATTAGCCACCCATTGTTGAGTTACTGTGGGCAAAATGTGATCGTCTCAGAAAGCAGTTGTGCAGATCACAATGTGAGGTTAACCTGTGCCCAATGTGGCTGATGCAGGCGGCACACAAAGTCTGGGCGGGATTCTCTGGGCCCGTTCGCCGCAGGTGCAAATCCCATTAGGACCCCCGACTCCCACGAGAGGGCCAAAGCGGGATTTGCGGCAGGGAGATCTCAGTTTGAGATCCTCCCCACACTCTCGCCGGCGGCGTAATCAGGTTCACGCCCTTGCCTGGTTTCTAATGAAATTGACTAAATGTAAATATTCTTAAACAGTTTAACGCTGTTGCTTCTGGGAGCAAGGATGTCACGCCGGCAGGAATCACTCCTGGTGTCCAGAAACAGTCGTGATGACCATGTCGGGGCATGGAGGTGGGTATAGCCCCCCAGGTTATGAGGGATATAACTAGGCAGTGCACCTTGATACTGCGCCCTGGATGGGGTGGGGGTTGGGTCATCCTAATACCTGGGGGGGGGTTGGTGCGCCAACTACTGAGTGTTGGGAGGATGTTCGCGCTTTGCATTGGAGGGTTGGGGTGCACTCCTTGTTTGCCAGGGGTACCAATGTCTGGCCAAAGTCACAGGCATTCAGAGGACTGCAGGACTGGGCAGGTCTCTGGACCCAGTCTTTAGGCAGCTCTTGGAGCTGCAGTGATAGACAATGGAATATGAAGCAAGGTTGTCAGATACATTCCACAGATTGCAATGCATGATGAAGGACTCCCTCCATGTTCAATCTGAGGTCTTGGCACTGGCATGCCAGTGCATGGAGGTTAACACTAATAGGATGGTGATCACTGTGGACATCTTCATCCAGGATTGAGATCCTGCACTGCACCAGGAGTTGGTGGCATTGTCGGCACTGGTGGAATCTATCAGTGCCGACAGGAGATTGGGCCAGGGCACCTCAAACACATTCCAAGGGATGCCCCTTCTCATTTGGGAGTCTGCCAGGGGCACCCGGGCACCCATAGGGATGAGGACCAGCATCTGAACACACCACAGCCATGCGCCCAGGTGACTGCAAAAGTGTCCAGTCGATTCCAATCCCTTCTGCCTATGATCCTATCACCTCCAGCTCCACAGACAGAGAAGGGTGCACCTATCCCACAACAGGAGACTCAAATCTGGCCAAGACCTTACAGGTCTTCGACTTCCAGAGGATGCCTGCAAAAGTCATCACAGATAACAGGGTGTAGAAGTCAGGTGCCTGCCTCTACCAGCATTGTGACTGTCAGCGAAGCACCAAGATGTAGCAGCAAAGTTAGGAAGATCAAAAAATAGTAGGAGCAGTGTGCTGGCATGGAGGTTCACCACATGTATATACTTTCCATCTGTGCTTACTACAATTATGCTCATTCCACATCTATTCTTGTGCATTCCTCCTCTGCATGCTGATTTGTGTTGTAACCTATCAGGGGACACACTACGTTCCCCCCATTCACTTATCACTGATCTCACATCATGTGCCTCTGGCCCACTTGTGTGAAGCCATCTCATCAACACTGCTGCATCACAGTGCTCGTGACCTGGGTTCGATTCCGACTTTGGGCGACTGTGTGGAGTTTGTACATTTTCTCCCACGTTTGAGTGGGTTTCCTCCGGGTGCTCCGGTTTCTTCCCAGAGTCCAAAGATGTACAGGCTAGGTGGTTTGGCCATGCTAAATTGCCTCTTCGTGTCCACAAGATTAGGTGGAGTTACAGGGACAGGATGTGGGCGTGGGCCTGGGTGGGGTGCTCTTTCGGTGGGGTCAGTGAAGACTAGATGGGTCGAATGGCCTCCCTCTGCGCAGTGTAGGATTCTATGAGTCCATGATCCAGTGTGTGCCCATTCTCAGTTCTTCTCTGACATCTGTGATGCTCAATGTAAAAAGTGCTTGTTGACAAGCATTGTGGGTATAAATAATATTCAGTCTTGAGTATGTAAGATGGAGGCTTTTGTAGTCCCCCGGCTGATCTGCATGTGGAAAGGTAAAGGTGTGTGTAGTCGTGGTCCCCTTGAAGGGGTGTGGTTTTGAAAGGTCATGTGACCCGATCGGCCAATCAAGCCGTCGCACAAGATCCGCCTGATCTCGGGCTTTCCTGTGCAGATTAACCCTGCAGAAGTCGATTGCACATCTTAGCACTCTGTATATAGATATAGCTATTCTAATAAATAGCCTGTTGTTGTTCAAACTTGGTGGTCAGCTATCATGCAGATATTACATTGCCGATGAGGATCATCAGAAGCACCTTCGAATCACCGTGTAAAAGAGGAAACAGACCATGTGTTCAAATAATTCAATTCAAGGTGTTCTACAATGAGTGAGTCTCCAAAATGTCTCTTTATGGCAAATTAGAACTGTTTGATTCAAACTCCGAAGATTGGAGTCAAATTGTTCAACGTCTGCAGTACTTTTTCCAGGCAAACAAAATAGTTGGGGGAGGAGAAGAGAAAGATCACGCTAGTTACAGTCTGTGGAGCTCAAACTTTTATCAGGGGGTTGACGTCTCCAAATAATCCAATACAAAGACGTTCACAGAGATAGTAGATCTTGTGAAAGAGCAGATCTTGTGAAAGAGCATTACCGTCTGAACCCCTCTATAATAAGGCAAAGATATAAATTCAATTTATCTACAAGAGCTCCTGGAGAAGCAATAGAAGCCTCTGTTACCAGATTAAGGCAAACAGCAGAGCACTGTGAGCATGGACCTGCCCTTAATGACATGTTAAGAGACCATCTAGTGTGTGGGGTGAATAATACTGCGATACAGGAGAAATTATTAGCAGAGTCTGAGATAACCCTGAATAAGGCGCTGGAGGTTGCTCTACCTATGAAAAGTGCAGAAAAAGGTGCTCCAGAGCTTTAAATAACGAAGGAGGTGAAGTCCACCAGGCCTGAGAAGAAGGTCCGAGTGGCAGCAACGCCAAGATTGAGGGCACGGGGTTTAATGATCAGAGAATGTAGTGGGGTTCTAAACAAATACTTTGTGTTGATCTTCATTAGTGAGATAGATGGCGTGGATATAGAAATCAGGGATATAGAAATCAGGGAGAAGGACTGTAATAACATTGAAGAGATTAACATAGATAGAGAGGAGGTTGTGAGTGGTGCAGCAGGCTTAAAAGTAGACTAATCTCCAGGGCCAGATGAAATGTATCCCAGGCTGCTGAGTGAGGCAAGGGAGGAAATAGCAGGGGCGCTGGCAATAATTTTCAATTCCTCTCTGACCATCGGAGAGGTCCCAGAGGATTGGAGGATAGCCAATGTGATACCATTATTCAGGAAAGGAGGAAGGGATAAACCAGGAAACTATAGGACAGTAAGTCTAACGTAAGTGGTGGAGAAAATATTGGAAGCAATTCTGAGAGACAGAATTAATCTGAGAGGCAGGGATTAATCAAGAACAGTCAGCATGGTTTTGTTAAGGAGAGGTCATGTCTGACCAACTTGCTTGAATTTTTCAAAGAGGTGACCAGGTGTGTCGAAGCGGCAAATGCATTTGACGTAGTGTACTTGGACTTCAGCAAGGTCCTTTGATAAGGTCCCACATGAGAGACTGATAGTGAAGGTAAGGAATCAAGGGATCAAAGGATTTGGGGCAAATTGGATCCAAAATTGTTTCAGTGACCATCATCCCTGTGCCAAAGAAAAGCCAAGCAGCGTGCCTTATTGACTATTGTCCAGTGGCTCTGACATCCATCATTATGAAGTGCTTCGAAAGGTTAGTCATGGCACGAATCAACTCCAGCCTCCCGGATTGCCTTAATCCACTACAATTCACCTATCGTTGCAAAAGGTCCACAGCAGACGCCATCTCTCTGGCCCTGTACTCAACAATAGAACACCTAGATAACAAAGACACCTATGTCAGACTCCTACTTATTGACTCCAGCTCAGCCTTCAACACCGTTATTCCTACGAAACTCATCTCCAAACTCCGTGGCCTGGGCCTCGGCTCCTCCCTCTGCGACTGGATCCTGAACGTCCTAACCCACAGACCACAATCAGTAAGGATAGGCAAGAACACCTCCTCCGCAGTCATCCTCAACATCGGTGCCCCAAAAGGCTGTGTCCTCAGCCCCCGACAATATTTCTTATACACCTATGACTGTGTCGCTAAATTCCCCTCCAACTCGATTCTCAAACTTGCTGATGTTACCACCATAGTGGGTCGGATTGCAAACAATGATGAGACAGAGGACAGGAATGAGATAGAGAATCTAGTGAACTGGTGCAACGACAGTAATCTCTCCCTCAATGTCAACAAAACGAAGGAGATTGTCATCGTCTTCAGGAAGCGTAGAGGAGAACATGCCCCTGTCTACATCAATGGGAATGAAGTAGAAAGAGTCGAGAGCTTCAAGTTTTTAGGTGTCCAGATTACCAACAACCTGTCCTGGTCTCCCCATGCCGACACTATAGTTAAGAAAGCCCACCAACGACTCTACTTTCTCAGAAGACTGAGGAAATTTGGCATGTCAGCTACGACTCTCACCAACTTTTACAGATGCACCATAGAAAGCATTCTTTCTGGTTGTATCACAGCTTGGTATGGAGCCTACTCTACCCAAGACCGCAGGAAACTACAGAAGGTTGTGAATATAGCCCAGTCCATCAGGCAAACCAGCTTCCCATCCATTGACTCTGTCGACAATTCCCGTTGCCTCAGAAAGGCTACCAGCATAATTAAGGCTCTTAATTATGCACCCTGGACATACTCTCTTCCACCTTCTTCCGTCAGGAAAAAGGTACAAAAGTTTGAGGTCACGTATCAACCGACTCAAGAACAGCTTCTTCCCTGCTGCCATCAGACTTATGAATGGACCTACCTCGTATTAAGTTGATGTTTTCTCTACACCCTAGCTATGACTGTAACATTACATTCTGTAGTCTCTCTTTCCTTCCCTATGTACGGTATGCATTGTCTGCATAGCATGCAAGAAACAATACTTTTCACTGTATACTAATACATGTGACAATAATAAATCAAATCAAAAGCAGAGGGTGATGGTGGAGGGGTGCTTTTCTGACTGGAAGCCTGTGTCCAGAGGGGTCCTGCAGGGATCAGTTTTGGGACCGTTGCTGTTTGTGGTTTATATAAACGATTTAGATATAAATGTAAGAGGGTTGACAAATAGGTTCGTGGAAAATTGGTGGGGTGGTACATAGTGAGGAGGATAGCCCTCAAGTACAGGAGGATATAGATGGGCTAGTCAGATGGGCTGGTCAGTGGCGTTTAACATTAGAGAAGTATTTAGATTTGCACTTGCGATCCTAAGGCGTACAAGGCTATGTGTCAAGTGCTGGAAAATGGGATTAGAATAGTTAGTTGGTTGTTTTTGACCAGTGCAGACATGATGGGCCGAAGAGCCTTTTCTGTGCAGTAGGACTTTATAAACACTGCAGTTAGTTTCGCAACAGGCTACATGCAGGCTACACTCAAGCATGAAGGGAAATTAAATTAAACAATCCAGATAGCTGGCCGCATGTGCAAGCTGTCAATCACGGACTAATAAAATTAATTTCACATTAATTTGAACGAAAGCCTTGCAGATCAAAGATCTGAGGGGGTTTAAACTCAGCTGATGAGGTTTCCCCTTCCCAGGAATATGCAGATTCTGCTTTCTCGGCCTGAGCCAGCAGGTGTATTGCACGGGTGAGTTTTGAATATGATATTTTTCACTGTCTCTGTCTGGACTGCTTTCTAGCTTTCAAGCAGGGCTCTCTGTAATGGGGGGCTTCCAGGCATGGTTCTCGTTTATGGAGGGGGGTGGCCCTGGTGGCAGTGTCTCTTATGGAGGGCTTCCAGGCAGGGTTCTATGTAATGGGGGGTTTCCATGCAGGGGTCTCTGTAGTGGAGGGGCGGGGTCTCTGGTCGGGGGGATCTCTTACGGGCTGTCTCGAGTGGGGGTCTCTGTAATGGGGGTCTCTGATAGGGGGTTGGTGGGAGGGATTGACTCACCCGTGTACTGGGGGAGAGGGTGGTGACCCAGAAAATCCTGTGGCGGGGGGTGGAATTGCGATGCGGGATGGAAGGGGTCCATCTGCCGGACCTCGCTATTGGGCCGCCTGCCCAAAATGGTGGCCCAATAGTGGAATTCGCGAGCGGAAATCAGGCGATTCATCTCCGGCGGGAGAACAAATGGAGAATTCTGGCCAAGATGCTAAAAGAAATTGACAGGATAGTCACAGAACGGATATTTTCCCTTGTTGGACATTCCAGAAGGAGAGGCCATAGTTTTAGACTAAGAGGTGGCAGATTTAAAACAGAAATGCGGAGGAATTACTTCACTCAAAGGGTCATGAATCTGTGGAATTCTCTCCTCCAGAGTGCAGTGAAGAACAGGACACTAAACAAATAGAAGGAGGAGATAGATAGATTTTTTATGAGTAGCAAGATGAAAGATTATGGGTGCGAACAGGAAGATGGAGTTAAGGCCTAAATGTGATCAGCCATGATCGTGTTGAATGGCGGAGCAGTCTCGAGGGGCTGAATTGCCTACTCCTGCTCTTAGTTTCCATGTAAGCAGCATAAAGGACTGATCTCCTCATCTAGGCCTCTTCAATATGTGAAAGTGCTGATCAGAACATTGTGGTGCAGGTGGACCCATCCCTTGCCCACATCTCCTCTGTATGCCATTCTGTGAATAAACATGTTCGGTGAAAATGGTGGTGAGGCATCCAGATTACAATGCTCTGATTCACTTTTGTGTGTTTGCACGCATTAATCATTTTCCCCATATTGTTACCACACCCTGGCTAGTATGCGGCCGATTCCAGCCCCACAGACACCGGAGTCCCAACCCAAGTGAATTAACTAATAATTTGTATAAAGTTTGCAGAAACTTTGCCCCTCCCTTGACTGTCCAATAAGTTATCGCCACCAGGTTTGTAAGTTGAATGCAATAACTGTTTATTTATAAGAGGAACAAAGTTGAAATATGCAATACTCAGAACAGAATAACGGCCAGCTAATCTACTACTTCCTCCCATCCTCTACCCAAACATGCACAAGGCAGACACACACAGAAGGAGGGGAAGGGTAGACTAATAGGAATTAAATTGGAAGATGAGTGTCTTTGTTCCAAGGTTAAAGTAGTTGCAGTCGGCTCCCATCCCAGGATGCTTAAAGACCACAGGCTCCAGTGTATGGTTAGAGATGGTCTCACAGTCAATAAGTTTTCCTCACTTTAACGTTTGCCAACCTGGGTCTCTACTTGAAGAAAAAAATCTCAGGCCTGTTTAACGCTTACTTGATTCCAACTCCATCAGCATGCCCAACAGCCTTACTGAGACAAGAAAAGAATTCCCCACATGGGTTTTAAACTACTGACCCTTCCTGCAGCTGGTGTCAGGACTTTGGTTTCACTGCTGTTCAGTCAGGATGTGGATAGAGAAAGGTCTTTACTTTAGATCTTCAGAAATAATCCATTAGATTAAAGAGAAATCAGAGCTATGACCCTCCAGCTGCTGACCAAATCGAAATTAAAAGCAAGATGATTCCTTTCTTGCTCCACAGAGCATTCCAGAATGGTCAGCACCAATCAGCATAGAGTAGCAGCAAAGGCCCGGCAATTTGAGCCAGCTCATTGGTCGCCAGCCAAGTCCATCAAGATGTGTCATCACTGATCTCCCTTGAATCTGCTGATTCGAAGTATAAGCAGTTCTTTGCAACCTGCCTTGCCTGAGATCATAAATCAAATCCTCAGATTACCAGCCACTTGAATTAACAATGCAGACTATCTTAAATACATAGGCACATTAATTGTCCAGGTACAACATTTGAAATTGTAGAATAACAGAAATGAAAAGGAATAAACAAGGGACTGGCAGATATTTATGGGAGGATCCTTACAATATAATCAGTAATTAGTGGTCAGCTTTGGTGGAGAAAAAATCTCTGTGTAAATGCTTGAAACCATATATGCTGTGGCTGCATGACACTTAGGCAGCAAGCTGTGCCCTCTGATCATTGACAGATCAACTGATTTCTTCCCTCTTAGTCACATTATAATGCTGTGACAATATTCAGATGTGAAAGACCTGGTCAAGGGTCAACTGTGTTGCCAAATGCTGATAGGTCGGTGTCAAGCGGGCTGGTAAATGAGATATATACAAGCATGGTAGTATTCATATTAATTTTCATTGTCACAAGTAGGCTTACATTAACACTGCAATGAGCTTACTGTGAAAAGCCCCGAGACGCCACATTGCGGCGCCAGTTCGGGTACATTGAGGGAGAATTCAGAATGTCCAATTCACCGAACAAGCACATCTTTCGGGACTTGTGGGAGGAAACCGAAGCACCCAGAGGAAACCCACGCAGACACTGGGAGAACATGCAAACTCCGCACAGACAGTGACCCAAGCCGGGAATTGAACCTGGGACCCCGGCGCTGTGAAGCAACAGTGCTAACCACTGTGCTACCGTGCCCCAGCGAATTCATCATTCATTCACCCACTGAGCCTGGAAAACTAACTCTCTGACTACATAAGATCTGTACGAGTTAGAGTTGCAAGATGATGCCATCACCTTGGCTGTGTCCTGAGAATCCACTCCGTGCTTTCATTGGTTCCTGTTACTTGCTGCTATTCTGCAATTTCAAATTTTGTGCCGAGACAATTAATGTGCCTATGTGTTTAAGATGGACTGCATTGTTAATTCAAGTGGCTGGTAATCTGAGGATTTGATTTCTGACCTCAGGCAAGGCAAGTTGCAAAGAACTGCTCATATTTCGAATCAGCAGATTCAAGGGAGATCAATGATGAGACATCTTGATGGACTTGGCTGGCGACCAATGACCTGGCTCAAATTGCCAGGCCTTTGCTGATACTCTATCCTAATTGGTGCTCACCATTCTGGAATTAAAAGGAAAAAACAAGGGGCTGACAGACATTAATGGGAGGATCCTTACAATATAATCAGTAATTAGTGGTCAGCTTTGGTCGAGAAAAAGGCTCTGTGCAATCACATGCAAGGGTCACCCAGATGGACGGTGGAAAGTGCTACCGTTGGCAGGAGTCAGACATTGTCAAACGATATTGAGCAGCAGTTCATCTCGATACGGAGCTCATCCCAGATGGAGATGTTCCACTCCCTGTGCTCCATGGCTGCGAGCATGCAAACCCTGGTCGACATGGCAGTGGGCCACCAGGACTGGCAGTGCCAGGTAGTGGGGTAGCCTCAGGGATTAGCTCAACTCACACCCGTATCCCATGAAGTAGCCCAGAGGCCAGTGGGCACACCGAGGGAGGAGGAGGTGATGGGGCCCATGCTGGTGATCCCTGCAGGGGAGGGGCCGGAACACCACAGCTTCTCGGACTCCCCCCCCCCCCCCCCCGTCCTGTCCCTGGTGCATCTGGTGGGCAGTGTATAGAACAGGATGGCACCACGCCACCTGAGACATCCGAGCAGCAGACGGTCCCATCCAGGCCTGGTCACCCCAGAAGATGGTGGCCAACAGGGACCCAGGTCGCAGGGCAGGAATCACAGCAGGCCACCTTCAGTCTTGATGTACCACCTGGAGATGGCCAGAAAATTAGACACCAGTTCAGTTAGTGTGGGTGCAAGGCACAGTTTAACGATCGGGGCTGGGGCATAAATCTGTAAATATGTTTTCACATTAAACACCTGTTACCACTGTTATAACGTGCCTCAGTTCTCTATCAGAGGGTGTGAGGGGTGGGCTGATCTGGGCTGGCCCCCAGAGAGGGGGGGGAATGGGTGGATGTTGGGGGTGGGCTTAGCTCAGGGACTACAGTTGAGCCAGCGCTCACCGCTCCAGTGGTCCATCCCCATTCCCCCCCTCCCTGCCTGCTCCCACCTCCGTCACCCCAGGGATTTGATGGGACCATGTGATGCAATAGCCAGCCCGCATGCAGGGATCACCCAGATGGACGGTGGAAAGTGCTACCGTGGGCAGGAGCCAGACGTCGTCAAACGATGCAGAGCATCTGAGCTCATTACAGAGCAGGTTGGTATCATCCTCCGTCCCATGGATCATATCTGCTGTTACCGCCAACCCAGGGCCCACACCCTGTGCGGTAGGTATGTATCTTGGAGGGAGTTGCAGGCGGTGGGGTTGCCAAAGCACCGCTCGATCACGCCACTGCTTGCGACATGGGTGTCATTGTAGCGGGTCTGCGCATTGTTCTGTGACCTCCGGATAGTTGTCATCAGCCACAAACACAGCTGGTAACCTATGATGTCCAGGAGCCAAGCCCCCAGACGTTGGTGCACCTCGAAGAGACCAGAAACCGTCCAGTGTGTCAGGATGAAGGCATCGTGCACACTGCCCAGGTATCGGGCACAGACGTTCATGGTCACACACCATCTGCATGTTTATCGAGTGGAACCTCTTTTAGTTGGTGTAGAGCGGCCTGTTGTCTGTAGGTGCTCATAGCGTCGATCACCCCCTGGACCCGGGGACTCTCGTCGATGCCAGTGAACCTTTCTGCCCGGGCATTCTGGTGGGCTTGGTCTATATTGAAATGGATGTATTGTGCCAGCTGAACATATAGGGCATCTGTGATGGTGCAGACGCACCTGTGCATCGAGCTCTGAGAGATCTGAGAAAGGTCCCCACTCGGCGGCTGGAAGGGCCCCGTGGCATAAAAGGTCAGGGCGACCGTCATCTTGATGTCCACCAAGATCGAGTGTCCTCCCCCATTCCCCCACGGTGCCAGGTGCACCTTATTCCAGCAGATATGTCACACTGCCCCCCTGCTCAGCTGGAGTCTTCGACGGCATGCCCGGTCCGGTAGGTTCTCGAATGACAGATGCTGCAGGTACATCCGAGGTATCATGCGGCGCCTTCTTTCCAGTTCCTCTTCCTCCACTTCTGTGAGTTGGGCGGTTCGCTCTCCATCTTCAGCGGCTGCCTCGTGTCCCTCTGGGGCAGGCTCCACTGCTCCAGCGTCCTCCTCCTCGACCACCTCCAGCTCGCACAGCCTCAGTGCTTCCCCCCAGGGGTGCGGCAACTAGGAGGAAGGCCACCATTGCCGGTTGAATTTCAAATCCATTGTCTGCAGGGGGTGAAAGGCTGACATGCCAGCATGGTGAGTACTCCCGTGCCCAACCAGATCTACCGGCTACTCATACCGTTTGGCATTGTGGATTCTGTCCCCGCAAATTTCCCCATCCCCACACCCTTGTCCCCCCCCATCCAGCGCCCCCTGCAGGAGCTACTGTGGGCATTGCACTTGGGTGGGCTGCGTGATGCCCCGCCAGTGGGTGGTGGCAGGTTTGGAGGTGATGGTACGGTGGAGCGTTGGGGCTGGGTGTGAGATGGTGGAGTGGGGGCACCCGTACGGCCCGTTACCCAGTGCATAACCCAGGCCAAGATGGGTGATCAGTGGGGTGCACAGCAAGATGGCTGCCTTGCAGGCTGTGCCAATGGCAGTCCCCGCCTGAACACCATCCCAGCCCTGTGGCGGTGACCCTGGCCCCAGAACCTACCCCCCTGTCACTATCCTCCGCCCTATCAGCCTGGTCAGTGTCAGGCCTCTCAGTGTCCTACCTCCTCTTTCTCCCTCACCTGTTTCACGATTTTTAAAAGAACAAATGAACGGCGCCGTTGGAAATTCTCTCCAGTTGAGGCAGAGAATCGCAGAGGCCCCGAAGAATACCAAGTCAGGCCCGCTAATGATATGCAAACGGCGTTTACTGCATGTGCGGAGTGGAACGCATTGAACCCGCTGTCGAGGCACCGGAGAATTGCGATTTGGCGTGAACGCAATGCCCGCTACGATCTCAGCGTCGGAACTGATTCACCACCCAATCACATATCCCGATTTTGGTGTCGGCCGACGGAAAATCCCGCCCATGGATTTTCCGACTTAAGACGGAGGTGCGGAGGAATTTCTCCTCTCAGTGAATTCTCTGGAATTTTCTTTGACAGATAATAGTGGAGGCTGGTAATTGAATATATTTAAAGCTGGATTATACAGATTGTTGATTGAGAAGGGAGTTAAGGGTAATGGGACACAGGTAAGAAAGTAGAGTTTGGGTCACAATCAGAGAAGCCATGATCTTACTGAACAGCAGAGCAGGCTTGATGGGCTGAATGGCCTACTCCTGCTTCGATTTCTTCTGATCTGTGAGTTTTATTATATTGAAGTCAGTGGGGATCGGGGGAAAGCTCTACACTGAAGTCACCCCCAACACAAAAGAAAATGGTATTCAATGGTATTACCATTCATTGTGAATTTGTCACAACATCGTCAGGATCACTCTTTACCAGACACCTACCTGGGCCAGCCACATACATGTTGGGACTGGCAAAAAGAGGTCAGAGGCTCGATATTCTGCAGAAAGTAACTTATCTCCTGACTCCCCTAAGCCTGTCCACTATCTATAAGGCACAAATCAACAGTGTGAGGCAACAGTCTCCACTTGTCACAGCTCGAACCACACACATGAAACTTGACATCTTGGAGAACAAAGCAGCCCACTTGATTGGCATCTCATCCACTGCCTTCAACATTCAATTACTCCACCGCCGATGTACAGTGGCAGCAGTATATACAATCTACAGGATGCACTGCAGAAACACATCAAGGCTCCTTCGACAGCACCTTTTAAATTTACAAACTGTACCACCTCGAAGAACAAGGGCAGCAGATAAGCGGGAACATTTAGAACTACATCACCATCCTTTCATTGTCACTCCGTCAAAACATGGATCTCCCTTCCTAACAGCATTGTGGATGCACCTACCACATTGACTGCAGCAGTTCAAGAAAGTGGTTTACGAAGACCTTTTCAAGGGCAATTGGGGATCAGCGATAAATGCTGGCCTCGGCCTGGCCAGGAATACCCACATCCAATGAAATTATTAAAGAACAATTCAATGCTTTGACAAAGAGTCATCGGACTCGAAACGTTAGCTCTTTTCTCTCCCTACAGATGCTGCCAGACTTGCTGAGATTTTCCAGCATTTTCTCTTTCGTTTCAGATTCCAGCATCCACGGTAATTTGCGTTAATTAAAGAAAAATTGTTCTATCGTTGGTGGCTTTGCTTTCAGCTGCCTCGACCCATGGCTCTGGGATTCTCTTCCAAAACTTCTCAGCCTGTTTATCTCTCATTGTTCCTTCGTGATGCTTCTTTAGACCAAGCTGACCATTCTTCCACTCGCATCTTATGTGGCTCAGTGTCAATCTTTGATTTATAATGTTCCTGTGAAGTTCCTTGAGTTTTTTTATTCTGTTAAACCCTCAAGAGTATTGAAAGTCAAAGAGATCTAGGAGTACAGGTCCACAGGTCATTGAAAGGGGCAACACAGGTGGAGAAGGTAGTCAAGAAGGCATACGGCATGCTGGCCTTCATTGGCCGGGGCATTGAGTATAAGAATTGGCAAGTCATGTTGCAGCTGTATAGAACCTTAGTTAGGCCACACTTGGAGTATAGTGTTCAGTTCTGGTCGCCACACTACCAGAAGGATGTGGAGGCTATAGAGAGGGTGTAGAAGAGATTTACCAGAATGTTGCCTGGTATGGAGGGCATAAGCTATGAGGAGCGATTGAATAAACTCGGTTTGTTCTCACTGGAACGAAGGAGGTTGAGGGGCGACCTGATAGAGGTATACAAAATTATGAGGGGCATGGACAGAGTGGATAGTCAGAGGCTTTTCCCCAGGGTAGAGGGGTCAATTACTAGGGGGCATAGGTTTAAGGTGAGAGGGGCAAGGTTTAGAGTAGATGTACGAGGCAAGTTTTTTACGCAGAGGGTAGTGGGTACCTGGAACTCGCTACCGGAGGAGGTAGTGGAAGCAGAGACGATAGTGACATTTAAGGGGCATCTTGACAAATATATGAATAGGATGGGGATAGAGGGATACGGACCCAGGAAGTGTAGAAGATTGTAGTTTAGTCGGGCAGCATGGTCGGCACGGGCTTGGAGGGCTGAAGGGCCTGTTCCTGTGCTGTACATTTCTTTGTTCTTTGTTCTTTGTTCTTTGTTCTTTGTTAAAGCACTACGTAAATGTAGATTGGTGTGGTTATAGTTATCATTGATCCTTCGTGCAACTTTTAGGCCAACAAAATCGCTTCCGCGATTTCTCCGTTACAAAAACAGATCTCGATTGGCCTACAACCCCCCCCAAACATGAGGTGAGGAGAACCTGGCTGTTGGAGAGTTTGGAGAACCATAGGTATTTGTGGAAAAATCATCAATGCATTTTTGTCAGAGCAGAGAAATCTGCATCAGTGTTTCTGATCTCCTTGCCCAGCAATCAAACCAATTCAGAATTTCACTCCTAATACCATGGACAGTCCAACTGCAGGGCCATTGCCAATATTGCTACAGAGACAGTGCTGGTACCGCATTGTAATGACAGCATTCACCTCATAACACATCTTCTTATTCAAATGTATAATTCATACAGAGTATCAGGTTGGTAAAAGCTACTCTTCTCAAATACCTTTGTAATTTCCCTCTCACAACTCTGCAACAGTGGGAAATGTGCTGTTTTCAATGAAAAGCTGATTTACGTGATTTGTCGCACAAATAAATTAGATGTGTCTATTTATTTTACTCTGATTGGAGATAAAATGGACTGCCTGTAATCCTAGTCATCTGATGCCTGTGCAGAGCAATATTTCAGAGGTGATTTCCCATGATTTACTCTCGCAATTGTATATGGGCACATGCCATGAAAATGACCGAGCTATCATTTTGGAACCAATTCCAACACAGATTGGAATGGAAAAGTTTCAGACTGTCCTCTAGTATTCACTAATCCTTGCTGCCTTGATCCATTTCTGCTTATAGCTATTAATTTGATTCAACTCTTTTTTTTCTTTAAATTCCTGTTAATTTGTTGTTTTCTTTCTCTTATTTTCCACGTTATAATATGCTGGCAGCGAATAATACAGCACAAAGCAGGCCATTTGGACCACTGTGTCCGCTCTGGTGTGCCCTCCCACCCAACTAGACAACAGGAAGAAGCATTAGAGGATTAATTTGTGCTTAATTATGTCAAAGGCTCCAGACAGGTCAAGGAAGACAAGGAGGGATAATTTATCACAGTTACAATCACACAGGATGGTATTTGGGACTTGGATAAATGCTCTTTTAGTTCTGTAGCAGGGCTGGACACCAAATCGGAGAGAGTAAACCATGGAATTTGGGGAAATTAGGGCACGGATGTGGTGGGTAACAACATATTCCAAGACTTTGAAGAGGAAAAGGAGGTTGGAGGTGGAATGATAGTTTGCAAGCATGTTGGAGTAGGTTTTTCAGGTGAAGATTGACCATAGCTGTTTTGAAGGAGAGAAGGAAATAGCTGCAGTGAGTGAACTGTTAATGACGCCAGTTAACATAGGAGACAGGAAGGGACTGGGGCCGGGCTGCCCTCCGACCGTCCGGCCCCTCTGCTGCTCCTACCTCCACCTGCTATACCGGGACGGCTGTGTTGTGCGCACCAATTACTGTACCAGAAGCCTCATCGCTAAAGTGCCCAACCGAGGTGAGAGTGTCTGCGATGGTGGAGGGTGTAGGAGATAGCAGTGGCGTAATGTGGTCCAGCAGTTTAGTGGTCAGCAGAGTGGGAAGTGGGTCTCATGAGCAAGATGAGTTTGGAGCTGAAATAAGGGGAGTTAGCAGAGAAGTTAGGGAAAGACAAGAGCTCAAAGTTAGACCAAGGAGGATCTTTGAGATAGTTCGGCCCTGTCATAAATAGATAAGTGGTAGAGGTAATTTGCAGACTGGTCTCAGTCTTAATGACAAAGCATTCCATGATCTCCGCACACTTGTGAGGGTGGAAAAAGCAGCGAGAGGAGTTTAAGAAGGATGAGAGAGAGTAATAGTTTTATCGGTCATATTGCATCAAAGGTACAAATGATGGTGCGGATGAGTAAGCAAGTAGCTGCAGAAATATTGAGGTGAATGAACGGTTGTTCATAGCAGACAGAGTACAAACTATATTCAACCAAGCCATGCTTGCAAAACCCAAAGCAAAACATGATGTTCAATGTGATTTTGTGATTGAGCAAACCTTGCTGAACAATTCTGAATATGTTAATCGCTGCACTAACAACCAATTTAAGATAATCAGTTGAACTTATAAGGAGATTAATTTAAGCTTGCTAGAAGTGACATATATTAATAGGCTGGGACCTACTCTCTACAAATATAAATAATGGGCTGGATTCTCCGATTCGGAGGTTAAGTGCCGACGCCGGAGTGGTATCTGTGGGGTGGGATTCTCCGACCCCCCGCCGGGTCGGAGAATCCCAGGGGGCAGCGTGAATCCCACCCCGCCCCTCCGATGCCGGCCGCCATATTCTCCGGCCAGCGAAAAATCCCGCTAACGGGAAATGCGCCACGCAGAATCGCGAGCATCGGCGCGACAAAATGGGCCCGGGGCTGCTCCAAATCTCTGGCCCGTATGGGCCAAAGTCCCCACGCCGGTGTAAATTAAACAAGCTTTATAACGGCGTCAATCAGTCGTGCTGGCTGACGCTGACGGGCGCGGGGGTTGGGGTCGGTGTGGGGCGGCCGCCGGACAGGAGATGGCACGGCCGTAGGTGGGGGGGGTCGCAGGTGCCGGTGGAGGGTGCTCCCCAGGGCCGAGGGTGCATGCCGGTGATCAGGATTGGTGCCAGGGGTGGTGGGGGTGGGGGGGTGCTGGGGTTGGGGTGGGGAGGGTATGGAGGGTGCGGTGGCTCGGGGGTGACAGGGATCGGAGTGCCTAGGATCGGAGTGCCGGGGATGGGAGTGCCGGGGAGGGGGAGTGCCAGGGATGGGTGCCGGGGAGGCGGAGTACCAGGGATGGGAGTGCCAGGGATGGGAGTGCCGGGGATGGGAGTGGCCGGGGATGGGAGTGCCGGGGAGGGGGGCTGCTGGGGAGGGGGAGGGCCAGGTAGGGGAGTGCCGGGCAGGGGGGGTGCCAGGGATGGGAGTGCCAGGGGAAGGGTGGTGCCGGGGATGGGAGTGTCGGGAGGGGAGGTGCCGGGGAGGAGGGGTGCCGGGGAGGGGGTTGGCTGGGGAGGGGGGGTGCCGGGGATGGGAGTGCCGGGGAGGGGGGTGCTGGGGAGGAGGGTGCCAGGGAGGGGGGATGCCGGGGGGTGTGTGCTGGGGAGTGGGGGTGCAGGAGAGCGGGGGTGCCAGGGAGGAGGGGTACCAGGGAGGGTTGTGCCGGAGATGGGACTGCAGGAGAGGGGGGTGCCGGAGATGGGAGTGCCGGGGAGGGGGGCTACTGGGGTGGGCGTGTGCCAAGTAGGGGAGTGCCGGGGAGTGGGGGTGCCGGAGGTGGGAGTGCAGGGGAGGGGGGCTACTGGGGAGGGTGAGTGCCAGGTAGGGGAGTGCCGGGGGGGGGGGTGCCGCGGATGGGAGTTGCCGGGGATGGGAGTGCCAGGTAGGAGGGGTGCCGGGGATGGGAGTGCCGGGGAGGGGGGGTGCCGGGGAGGGGGAGTGCCAGGTAGGGGAGTGCCGGGGGGTGGTTGCCGGGGATGGGAGTCGCCGGGGATGGGAGTGCCGGGTAGGGGGGGTGCCGGGGATGGGAGTGCCGGGGAGGGGGGGTGCCGGGGAGCAGGGGTGCCGGGGAGGGGGGTTGGCTGGGGAGGGGGATGCCGGTGATGGGAGTGCCGGGGAGGGGGGTGCCGGGTTGAGGGTGCCAGGGAGGGGGGATGCCAGGGGGTGTGTGCTGGGGAGTGGGGGTGCCGGGGATATGAGTGCCAGGGAGCGGGGGTGCCAGGGAGGAGTGGTACCGGGGAGGGTGGTGCCGGATATGGGAGTGCAGGGGAGGGGGATGCCGGGAAGAGGTGTGCTGGGCATAGGAGTGCCGGGAATGGTTGGTGGGAGGGGGGGGTTGCCTGGCCAGGTAACAGCTGGCAACAGTCGCGACTATGCATCCCATGACACCTGGCTGCGGAGGGGGGCATGGGAATGATGACATGTTATCTATCACCACCCCCCCACCCCTTGCAGGCCGTTATGTTTGGTCATCACCCAACGATGTTGGCCGCCATGGCGGGAGCTGCTCTTCTACATGTTGCCCTGTGGGAGCTGGAGCAGGAGCGTGCCAGGGAGGTGGCGGAGGCTGCCGCAGAGGAACGTGCCGCAGAGGGCAGGTGGCAGCCGCCCAGGCTGGAGAGCCACCCGCCCGACAGGATGAGGAGGAAGAAGAGGAGGCGGTGGTGCCACGGCGATGGAGGTGCCCGATGAGGCCCCGTGTGTACCGGCGCCGCTCGTCGTACAGGAAGGGGACCTACTCCATGAACATTCAGGTGGTCTGTGACCACCGCATGCGGATCATGCACGTCTGTGCCCGGTACCCGGGCAGTGTGCATGTCTCGTTCATATTGGCACAATTGTTCATCCCCGCAATGTTCGAGGGACGCCCCCCCCGGCTGAGGGACTGGTTGCTGGGTGACAAGAGTTACCCGTTGTGGTCATGGCTGATGACGCCTATATGGAGGCCACAGACCAGCGGTTGTCTGTATGTTGGCAAAGATTCGCAGCCCATCCTGCCAATGCAGTATGCATGGGTGGGTGCAGCCATGTCGGTTTCAGCTAGGGCTGTGCCGCCCATCCTGTGGGGGTTGGGTACTCACCCTGGCTGCCCTGGCTAGGTCATTGACCTTCTTGTGGCACTGGATGCCTGTCCGGCACTGACGGCCTCTGCCACCTCCCTCCAGAGGCGCTGACTGAGGTGTGGTGCGACCCTGCTGCTGTGTCCGGGTTACAGGGCACCTCTGCCCTGCTCCACTGCGTCCAGGAGCCCCTAGATGTCCCACTCCTGGAACCTCGGCGCTGCGCGGCTGGCGGCCATTTTGCTGGGTCTCCGGTGGCGGCATCTTTTGTGCTGCGACGCTGCGCGGTGTCAATGACGGCGCGTCTGTGATGGATGATGCTGTCACGATTGGCATCATGCTGCTGCGAGCCCCTTCCGGGTCGGAGGTTTCCTGCCCTTCCGGGTGGCCCGATGCCGGAGTGGTTCGTGCTGCTCTTGGCGCCGGCGTCGAGCCATCCCGCCGAGTGCCGGAGAATCCCGGCCGTGGAGTTTTACGACGCCAAAACCGCCGCCGAGCCCTGACCAAAGCTGGGACCGGTGAGGGGCTCGCAGCTGCACAGGGTAAAACTCCCGGCTCCCGTGGCAAAAATGGCTGGAGAATGGTCGGATTCGTGGACGCGCATGAGCAGGGCGGCAACCTGCAGCGAACGCGCCGTAAAGCATGGTGCCGGCTGTGTGTGGACCTGACCTGCCAAATACTGCCCCCTGGTCACTCCCTGACCATCCCCCAACAGTCCCACCAGCCCTCGCAAAAGCCCTCCCTCGGCCGGCAGCACGGTTCCCGGCAGACTATGGTGGCCGCGGACACAGTCCGCAGTCGCCATGCTGTATTCCTGACCGCTGAGACCACAAGTCAATCTCGCGGTCAGGAACTCGGCCCATCAGGGACGGAGCATCGGGGGAGGTCCTTTAGGTGACGTGCCAACAATGTTCCAATGGCGTGCAGCATACGACGTGATGATACATTTTGGAGGGGACGGGGAATAGAAAACCGGCGTCAAACCAGAGCTGCCCCCGATTTGGGCATTGGGAGGGATTCTCTGCCCCATCGGCGATTACGATATCGGCGTCGGGCAACGGAGAATCCCGCCCAATATCTTCAAGACTTGTGCATTTTGTGAATCACCCAGGAGCTTGGGGAGCCTATAATTCCTCACTGCTTTCTCCATGGCAATGCCTTGGCCAATCAGAGTCAACATGCCAACCATTCAGCACTCATTTCTCCCACAGTATAAATCGTTGTGATTGATTGAAATTTATCATTCTTGCATTTGTCCTGATGAGAGCAAAATTAAAAGTTTCAGCAACATGTCTCTCCTTCCAGCAATGTTGAAAGTATTTATTTATTGCTTGCTTTTGTTATTGTTACTGTTGTGGCCATAATTGTGTGTGTTCCTATGTTAAAGAGTTCCCTTCGGCTTACTTGGAAGTGCAGAGAAAGTATGGTCAGAAACAGTCATTCATCCAAACTGGTCTATGTCGGCATTTACACCCCCTACAAACCTTCTCCCACTTCACTTCATAAAATGCCATTGACAAATCATGTTTTCGTCACATTAATCCGCACACCTAACCATATTAATCGAAAATGTGGGTGATTTTCTGTGGATATTTTAGATGTCAAAAAGGCCAAGATGTGGTCTTAAGCTGCAATGCTCACTTAACCTGAGTTGAGTGCGAGATGCCAAATCGGTAAAAGAATTGACACTTACACGAGGAATGACCACACACAGACTCATTAAATGGCTGATTGACAAGTAAATTGCTCATTAAAGAAGCTGGTAATATTTTTTCTGCATCGCACTTCAATTAATGACCTCCTTACAGCAACCAGCTGGGCGGTAGTAAATTGTTCAGGATTTTGAAGGCTACTTAAAGTGATGTTCAGCTTTCAATGTTCATTAGCTGATTGAGATCGAGTAATTGCATAATTTCATAACTTCCTCTCCAGTCAGCGACTTAGGTTGCTGGTCCGCCGCACATGAGCGGCGTGACGTCCCGGAAGTGTGGGCCTATGGGCTACCTGCTGGAAGCGCTTGGCACTCCAAATCCCGGCTGGTTTTTTCCCCTGCTTGGAGACATGCGCTGCGCTGAAACTGCTCAATGAAAAATGCAGGGACAGCGGCAACTTGGAGACCTTGCCCCGATGTTCGGTAAGAGTTTACACCTTTTTATTTTTACTTCTTTTTCTCGTCGAGGATCATCGGGCCGAGGCAGGAGACATTGGGGGCCAATTTTTGATAAGTTAATGGTTTATATTGTTCGTGTTTAGCAATTATAAATATGTTTAAAATGCATATCGAGTGAAAAGAAGACATATATTTATTTTTTTAAAACCTTGGTTTGTCATGAGGCTGTTAATTCCATTAAAAAGGCACTTGACTGTGTAAAGTGAGTTTGCAGTTGCAGAAAGTAAAAGAATGTGGCCCCCTACACATGGGTTGCCGCATCCAGCCCGTGTTGTCATTGCTGCTGTCTTCTCTGGCATCTGCCCGCCTCGGCTGCCACAAGCAACGATGAGCGGTGCATCGGGCAGCGGGAAATGCTGTTCCAGTGCCTTGACCATTCTGACAGTGCCCTGGGCACCCCACAGAGGGTCTCCCGCAGCGGGACAACATGCTGAAGGAGGAGGAGGAGCAAGAGGAGGTGCTGGGACATCGCCTCTTGCGATCATAGTTTTATTTGGATGGGATTGGAGAATGAGAGACAGTCGATCAGTTGAGGCTTTCACCTCGGGACCCTCACATTCCCCAAACCACCCTTACCATGACTGTCCCGCCTTCTCTCAGAGAGCCATCCAGTGAGCCACTTGCGCTGGCAAACCTTGCTCTGAACACTTATCCCTGATCACATCAGAAGCCTCTCAACTCCCAGGCCTCTATCGTTAACATTGGGAGGACTGTGCTCAGCTGCCCTCCACTCATCCACACACTTAGCCTTTGGCTGCAAGAACATCCACAGTGGTGAAGCCCCGCTGTTTAGATTTTGATAGTTGGCAGCTGTTTCTATGGTGCTCCTAGAGGCTCCTAGAGCTCGCGCATACTGTTCAGGTATTAAAGTTTGCTGCACATGCAATGCACTAATCATCCTCTGAGTCATGGCACAGATGTTTTCGAGGAGGCACTTGAGAGTTGAGGAGCATGAAGGGTTGTCACAATTAAAAAGGGTAATTCATCATTTGATGATGAATAATGATGATGAATTCACAGCCTTCAGCTGTGAAGCAGGAGGCTGCTCACAGTCAAAGGGAGTGAAATTGAATTTCGGGGTAGACGTCGCAGCAGGGCTCTGTTCTTGAAGCGTTGAGTAGGAGAGACAGACAGCAGCTGTGGTTGTCCCTGTTATGGGTCTCCACAATATTTAAAGATGGCGTGAAGGCTTCACAGATGCAAAGCTCCTCACCATCCCAGCCCAGGGGCGAGCCCCAACCTGGAATGCTTCAGCTTCCGACAAAGCCCAAACCCTCCCCCCACCCCCGCCGCAAGCACTGGTGCTCTTGAGCTGCATGCTAGAAACGCAAAGGGCTACTAACTTCCACACATCCCCACCTCACCAGCTTCATGTTTTTGAAAAGGAGCAACGCCCACGTGATTTCTCGGTGGGGAGCCAGATAATTTGAGCGAGGCAGTTGCATTCGACTTCAATCTCATTAATGAGGTTGAAATTAATGCAAATGAGCATTACTGATATTCCCACTAGTTTTGGACCTGATCCGGAACTCGCCATCGGGAACGGGATGGGTAAATGGCAAAATGGTTCATGTCGAGCACGAATCTCAGTTTTGCCCTCTCCTGATAGTCACCTGGCACGCCCCAGTCCACACCGGGCACGATGTGATCACTGAATTGTGCCTGAAATGTGTTTGGGGAGTCAGGAGATGTGTCGTTCTCTGCGGAACTCTCTGTCTCTGACTTTGTTTTGAACCAGTCACCGAGCCACCCGTCGCCATGGTCGTCCTCCATCCTACCCACTTGCCCACTCACTTCACCCAGCCTACCACCCGAGCCATGCACTTCTTCATCCATTCACCCATTCCCTAAATCCACATTGGACACTTAAAATTATCGAACAGTAGCTAGTGCTGTCAAGAGGGGGCATGTTTTCACTTTGCTGCTCTCCATGGTTCCCAGCATTGAGTGAGTTCTTCAGCATAATGGATGGGAAATATGACCTTTCGAATCATATCCAGATGAGCGGATCGTTTTCAGTCTGATCAGTGTTAGATACAGTGGTTCTGACTCTGATTGGAAGATGTGGGCCAGAGGTTTCCCGGACGTTGGACCAAATTTAGCAGCATGTATTTTTTGGCACACACGTAGTTTGTCGTAATGAATATAGAATCCTGAATATCGAAACATCACAATGTAGAATCTGATGGCAAGGACCTATTGTATATATAATCAGAGCTCATTACTGTCATGAAGACACTGATTCAAGCGTTTTGGATTTTTGGGCAGGGTTTTTCAGCCCCCCAGCCGCGTGTTTCTCGGTGAAACGCCATTCGTTGGTGGCGGGACTTTCTATTCCCATCGCTTGTCAATGCGATTTCCCATTGAAGCCACCCCACATTGCCAGGAAACCAGCGGGCGGGGCTGAGCTGCCTGCGGGAACAGACAACCCAAAGGCCGGAGAGTTCCAGCCTTTTTCTCTGAATGTGTTTGGTCAATGATCGAGGGGCAGTGACAATGTTCAACTTATCAACTTATCTGCTGTTGTTACATTAATAGACCATTCAATAACTGCTTGTACTTTCAGATAAATGCATTCGGCTGAATTTCAACTGTAGAAAAAGATGAGTTTGGGTCAGGTGGGAGGGAGCAGTTTAAAGTCTCATAAATCTGTTTCCCAATTCAAACCTGCTTTCAGTTTATCTTATTTCCAGCTTTAACTGAAAGCAGAACGTAGGCGCACAACAATTCCAATGTTCAAGCTTAACCATGGTAAGAGGCTGCATGATCCCAGCAACTTCCTCAAGGTGAAGATCTGGTGTATTGAGGAATTAAATGCCTTCCAACCTAATCCTGAATCCAAGTGCCTCACTGAGAAGTCCCCACAACCGCAATGACCAATCCCCTCTGACCTCTCCCCTCAACCAGTCCTGCTACCCCCATACCATCATGAGGCCTGGATTCCCACTACTGAAGGCCTCAGATTTCCCCCACCATAAGCATGCCACCCCACAGATTCACCTCACCCACCTTCCTGTCTGATCACCCCTGCAGCTGCCTCCCCATCTTGCCGATCTGTTCCTCTGATTTACTCCTCCACTCCAGTTGCCCTTTCCCCTGCCCACCCTGATCAGCCCCACCCCCAACGACACCATGGACATAAACCTATTGCTGTTGCAGCCATCGCTGATCAACCCTTTGACCGAATGGAGATCCAGCTGTTAATCAGGTTGGCCGGAGACAACAGTGACATGTGTTAAAGCTCGACAGTCGGTGCGGGGGTGGGGGTGGGGAGGGGGATCATGAATTCCCCCCCCCCCCCCAACTCACCACTGTTGACCTGCTAACTGTATGTCTCTGCATGTCAGGTCAATAAAAAATCAGTCCATGAATTCTGGAGTGGTGGCAGTGGGGGCACATGCGGTTGCATTTCCACTGTTTTAAAATGTAATGTATGGACATGGCGATAATTCCCTCTCACAGTACCTCAAATCTTACCAATATTATGAGGTTGTATTAAAGTTTCCTGTATTTTTTGGCACTCACATAGTTTGTAGTAATTAATATAGAATCCTGAATATAGAAACATTACAATATAGTATCTAATGGCAAGGAGGTAACCACCTATTATATATATAATCAGTGCTAATTACTACCATGAAGATAGATGATCACCACTCATTTGAAAATTCATATAGTTGAAGGGTTATGGAATCCTGTATCATCAGTGGCTAAATAACTAATTCCAGGCTTCTTAAATCTCAGGAGCAATATCTGAAAAGAGAAGCTGAATTACCTTCAGAGGGCTATAGGGGGTACTTGCAGAGACAGCACAGATAGCATATAATTGTTAAGTATCACTGACATTTCATTTGTTTCTCTATTGGGAGGTGAGACTCTCAGTCCCTTTGATTGAAATCATTTCCATTGTTAGACATAGAATCAACTGGTCATTATCACCAAGATTTGAAGCTGTTAATGAACCTGGATATTTTTAACTCTTCAACAATCAATAAGAGAAGAAATTGAAAATGACAAACACCCCTGGGATGTTCTTCATCATTGGTAGGCATTGAATAGAAATATTAAGAATGTTTTCATGATATTGTCTGGATCAAGACATTTGATAAATAGGGGAGGTAGTTCTCTGTTTATATTTTATGGTTTTGTTATACACCCTAACCCTTTGTCTGGCTTTCCAATAGCTTTGGCTGTGGACCTCAAAGAATCACGATTTCTAACTCTCATGTCCTTTCCAATCTCAGCAGCCTTGAGCATGAAACACTGCACGGCCTGTGACTGTCCCTGGCCAAAGATAGAACATGCTCTTTCCTTTGTCAAAAGATATGTGCTAGACTTGAGCTCATCACCCCGTTGTGTCCAGACCTGGCAGCAAACTTTTTTTTTTAAGATTTGAAGTCTAGCTCCCACACTTATCTTTGTGTCACCTGCAAACTGGTAGATTAATCTCACGATGCCTTCATTAATAAATATGGAGCAGGGTGACTCCATTAGTAAGCAGTTCTCATGCGGAATTGCTACCATTAATAACTATTCTCTGTCTTTGTGAATGCTACCAATTCTCTGACAAACCTCAGATCTGCCTATCAATTCTACATGATTCACTTTTACTGAGTAATATTTTATAAGAAGCTTTTGAAAACCATATGTTGTAGGTTATGAAGGTTTACCGGCTCTTTGCCTTGCAGAAGCAAACTTTATTGAAATCTGCTGGGAACCTCCAAACTCAGAAGCTGCCAAAGAAAAGTCAGTGCCGTCACATCAAAAGAAGCACAAACTGCAGAAAATGTCACAGTGGGGAAGAGTTTAGATAGCATTCTGTGTACTCACTTTAGATCATAGGAATTGCAGTGCAGCTCATCGCTCAGGGCCTTTCGATGTGCTATATGCTATTAGATGAGCAATACCACTGATTACAGGTCCAGTGAGCAACAGAATGGTGGTGCTACAAATCAGGCATCTGGCCTTGTCATTTAAGAGTCCATGACAATGTCACATCGCAGGCAACAGCACACCGCACAGACGCTCCAGAGAAACACTCAACTGCTACTGCTACCTGAGTTCAACCAGCTGTAAGACCAATGTAGTAAACTATTTCTTTTGATTGGCCTTAAAACTTCATCCAAAATGATCATTGGAAAAGGAGAAACATAGCCCATGCTTAATCATCTAGAGGAAGCACAATGGGTGGGATTTTGCCCCACCTCCCTCCACAGTGTGTTTTGCGGCAGTGGATGTGGCCCGGCACTTGCCACACCTCCCTGTACCACTGCTGTCAACGGGGCTTCCGGTCCTGGTCCTGATCCATCCCGGTCCTGCCCGCGGGAATGGCCAGAAAATCCCAAAGTGCGAAAAGAGTAATCAGGCTCCTATTAATTTTGTCGTTCATAAAGCTGTTATGCCCATTAGCATGCCATATTCATAACTTTAAACATGGACTGTATTTAATATTGAATTTTTGGGAACTGCCTTTTCTTAACAGCTGCTCAGATGCCTGACGATAGTTAGATTATTTTTGTAATGTCTATATAGACCCAGAAGCATCCAGAAAGTTTCTAATTGAATGACCAAGGGTGGAGTTCCTTCCTTGAATAGATGTACCAAGATGAAATCATTTGTAGAATGCACGCCTCCCATTGTTTGTAGATTAATCAAAAACTCAAAATCAATGGACTCTCAGATCCACTGTGTCCGAGCATTATTTGTAACAAAGGAAACTGTGGAAACCAGTTACATCATTAGAAGGTGTGAATCACCAACACCCACCCCCCATTGTGTAGCGATGACATAAAACCTCAAATCATTCTGATACAATCGAAGTAGTAATCATGTGGTAACCTGATTGAAACTGCCTTCAGATTACCAAATTTACTTACTCTAATCACCAGGGAAAACTAGTCAACCTGCAAATAGCAGGGACAACAAAGACAATATATGCCTTAACACTGGAGACTGAAATATCATAATATATCCATCCAGCAGTAAAGAAACGTGACCTCCAGGTAAGGCCTGCTGAAAATCCATCTGTTCCTAACCCTAACCCTAGCCCTGCAATGCTCCCAATATCCAACTTCAGCTATTGAATCCAACTAGAGTAGCCTTCAAGAGTGATGATGCCTTCTTTACCAACCCTGCAGCACATGCTTTTTCCAAAGATGAGTCAAATATGTGAATTAAAAGCTATCTTTTTTGTTTATGACTTGTAAAAGTGCACTAGCCTCTTTAAGATAGGGGCTGGTATAGCACAGGGCTAAATCGCTGGCTTTTCAAGCAGACCAAGGCAGGCCAGCAGCACGGTTCAATTCCCTTACCAACTTCCCCGAACAGGAGACAGAATGTGGCGACTAGGGGCTTTTTACAGTAACTTCATTTGAAGCCTGCTTGTGAGAATAAGTGATTTTCATTTTATTTCATTTCAACTGTGTGTGTGATTAGACTTCTTGGGTGCGTGCGTGAATAAATAATTCTCTTTATTTAAACAAAGAAAATCTTGCCACTGTGAAATTATGTGAAACTATGAAATTGTCCAAATCCACACATTCAGGGGTGTAGAAACACTACAGCTTCCTTTCCAAAAACACACTGATTATGGGCATTAAGGGAACTGAATTGAAGTTTCTATTCTCACTCATTCCTGTCTGTAACAAATATCAAAAGGAAATGTGCGTCTATTCACTCTGAGTTATTCAGTCAATTTATTATCATTGGGGCAATTAGGTACAATATATTTTGATATTTTTGGATCTAGTGCCGAAGAAATTGTCCCTTATTCAAGGATGAGAGAAGGAGTTCAGACAGGGCTGACAAATAAACTTTATTTAATTGATGAAAACACTCTAATGATCAGTTGTGCTTCAATGCTCATTGTACCAGGCACCGAGGAGTCAGTGAAGTGAAGGTCATTGTGATGCCCTCCTTGGTGTTGTCCTGATATGGAAGACTTTATATGCTGCCGCATACAATCTGGACATTCAGCATGTGTTTCTTTTGATAACAGTTGAGGAAGTTGATATTGCAAGCTTACAAAATGACCTGAATCTTGGAATTGTTGGTAATTCCATACATCACCACTGCCTTGCTGTGATATCAAACTAGTTGAATTGCATTGCTTTGCCAAAAAGTATCATTGGCCTGCCAAACATGTGGCCATGGAGCACGTTAAGTCAATATTATATAGCGCTCACTGTCCGTGTGGAGTTTGCACATTCTCCCTGTGTTTGGTGGGTTTCGCCCCCACAACCCAAAGATGTGCAGGCTAGGTGGATTGGCCATTCTAAATTGCTACATTGCTCCTTAATTGGAAAAAATTAATTAATTTAAAAAAAATTATTATATAGCGCCTCCTTGGTCTCCTGAAGTGATACAGTATCGTGAAACATAAGTAGAGTCTTCACCTTCATCACCTCAGGCGGACATGACCAAAGATAAGTAACCAAGGGTCTAGGTTCACATTCTGGCATCGATCTCCTCATACCTCCTTTATGAAGAACAATTTTCTACTGCACCTCTCTTTCACCAGATCGTCCAAGGACATAGATTCATAATTTCTTGTGGATCACTCAAAGAGGAGATGAGAATGTTTTTTTAATTCCACGAGTTATGATCAGGAAACTACTGGCAGAAAGGGTGATGGAAGCAGTTTCAATAGTAATTTTGAAAAACGTATTGTAGTATATACGTGGAAAAGAAACACTCAGAGATATGGGGAAATAACAGGGGTGTGCAACTGACCTGATAGCTCTTTCAGCCAGTGCAGACATAATAGGTTGATTCCCCACCTTCTATTTTCATGACTGTATGATGTGGTGTTGCCTGCATATTCTTTTTGCTGGAAGTAATTTCTTGTGCGGTGCATCTTCCTTAATGTTCCACTCTCCTTCCCTTCATCATCTGCTGCTCTTCCATCTTCTCAGCCATGATAATGGGTTATGTAGATATGCTCTGAGCAAATGACATGCCTGCTTCTGAGAAGTGGAGTGCGGAGGAGGTTCAAAAGATTCCAATGCTTTCATACTCTTGCTGACAATCACTAGCAAGTCTGGTGCTTTCTGGGCTCAAAGTAAAAAAAAACAGAAACTACTCAAAATAGTATTTCTGAGCTTTTGTAATCATCGTCAAAATATTTCAGATCTCTTTAGGCTCAACGACTCCTCACTTCCACCAGTCAAAGCTGATTTTGTCAATAGCTGCACCGTATATTTCTCATTTTAACCGATCCCAAACACACTGCAAAACCGTCATTTTAATATATACTAATTACGTGCATGGGGATTCAGAAAACACAGCACAGGAAAGGGTAACCAGTGTGGAAATTTAATCATTTTGTCGTATGAGCAACGGTTAAGGACTCTGGGTCCTTACTCGTTGGAGTTTGAAAGGATGAAGACAAATCTTTTGAAACTTACAGGATACTACGAGGCCTGGATAGAGTGAATGTGGAAAAATTGTTTCCACTTGTAGGAAAAACTAGAATCAGAGGACACAATCTCAGACTAAAGGGATGATCCTTTAAAACAGAGATGAGGAGGAATTTCTTCAGCCAGAGGGTGGTGAATTTGTGGAACTCTTCGCCGCAGAAGGCTGTGGAGGCCAAATCACTGAGTGTCTTTAAGACTGAGATAGATAGGCTCTTGATTAATAAGGGCATCAGGGGTTATGGGGGGAAGGCAGGAGAATGGGGATGAGAAAAATATCAGCCATGATAGAATGGCGGAGCAGACTCGATGGGCTGAGTAGCCTAATTCTGCTTTTATGTCTCGGTGTATGGTCTTATTTTATTTTGGGGGCAGAAAACTGGTGGAAATGGCTTCTGCCTCAATCTTCTGGTCAGTTCTGGGAATTGGCCTGATTTTAAGCCTGAAAACTGTGAAAATGGCTGGGCATGTGGGTGGGGGAAGGGGAGGGTTTACAGCCAGTGACAACTGAATCACTTCATCCAAGATGCTGCTGATTACCATTGACCGGTAATAAAATATTGAGTGCTTGAGACTTGTTAGCTGGCATTATGTTACTGAAGCCTCATGTCATTTGTCATGTGGCTCAGCAGTGTGCCAACCTATGATTTGATGACAAAAATGTCATTAATATTATTGAATGCCATCTTTTATATTTGGAGGGATCTACCATCTTGGAAAGTTACTTGGAGTTTCTATTTGCTGCTAATAGGCACATCGCCTGCACTTTCAATTAATACGGTTGTTCTGGGCCCTTGTATACTCACATTTACAGATACGTTTGTGTGGTGGTCATCCTGCAGCAGACTGGAGTAATAATTCAATGATAGGAATGTCAATGCCATGTTAAGAAGGCTCACCTCCACTTTCTCAGGACAGTTAGAAAAGGGTGATAATTTCTCACCTTCCAGGAACATTCACATTCCGAGGATTAATTTAAAAAGGTGGAGGCAGATCTTTAACTTGTTGCGTGGAATCGATTGAAATTAATATCAGGGAGTTTCTATCAGGAATTCCTTTGTGTCAGTTTCGTACCCGGACAGGCAGTTGAAAATCTGGTGAAAAAGTTATCTCATGATTTCTCCAAATATTGTGTCGCTGTTAACCACTTACCATGTGTAATATCCCGCATGGAACCTAGGGGATGGGAATGCTTGTCTTCCCCGTGCTCCTTGCAAAGTATGAGTTCCCCTGCTGGCACTGACCTGAATAGGAACACGATGGGGATTTACCGGGCAGTGTGCATTTCGTTTGTGTAAATAAAACTTTGTTTTGTATTTTACTCGGTGTGGACACCCTACGTCCTCATTAAACTGACGACGAGGAGTAAACTGTTTTTCTGTAGACTCTGCGACTTACTAAGCTCAGACACCTCCCCGATTTTCTGTACCTAGGTTTGCATTTCTTTGATTCATCATGCCTCTGTTTGGGTGGTTAGTTGCATTTGACGCCGGTGTTGAAGACTGGAACCAATACGCTAAACAAAAGCATTATTTCTTCCGGGCCAACAATATCATGGAGATCAAGTGCCAGACAGTCATATTGTTGATGGCCTGTGGACCACATAGGTTTGAGGTGATCCAGAGTCTCACGTAGCTGGGGACGCAATCATTTAACCAACTTGTGACACTTGGGGCGCAACACTTTAACCAAACCCTGTCGATAGTCGTTCAATGATATTGGTTTAATACAATTGAGAGGCCACTGGTGGGTCCGTCACTGAGTTCGTACTTTGGTTACTTAAGATAGATGAGTTTTGTGAGTATGAAACTGTTTTGTCTGATATATTCCACAATTGTTTGGTCTGCGGTATCAATAACCTGAAGACTCAGCATACATTTTTGGGCAAAGTCCCCCAACTTTTCAACACATTCAGAGATCTCCCTGCCTGAAGAAAGTGTGGAACATGGCGTCCAAGAGATACAAAGGATGGAAGTGAACATTTTGGAGCGTTGCTCCTCGCACGGTACCCCGCCCAGAGAAAACGCCGCAGTGATTCTGGTCTCTGGGCGAAATCTGGCCGGTGGACATCGGTCTATACATACCCACAGGCAGCAGGAGGGCCAGCGCTCCAGGCACCCCAGTTGAGGTAGGCCCGGCCTTGCATCTGGATGACCCAGAAGAGGCAGAGACTGGGACTGAGATGCAGCTGAACTGTTTGGCAGCACCCCATGTGGCATCTATTCGTGTTGCGATACAAGTGAATGGTCATATGCTCCAGATGGAGCTGGATATAGGAGCCGCCGTTTCTGTAGTGGTGCAGAGCACTTTTGATCTTATCAAACAAGCAGTGCATACTTTGTCTTTGGTTGACATAACAGTTCGTTTGGCAACTTATACAGGGGGTTCAACTAAATATCGTGGGGTCTCACTCCAATGCTTCATGAGTGCCAATCAGTACGCCTTAGCTTGATTGTTGTGTAAGGAAATGACCCCAGCCTGTTGGGCTGTGATTGGCTACACCAGCTGCAGTGGAGTCTGGCGGTCTGTTTACAGTAATGAGCAAATTCCCGGAGGTTTTTCATTAAAAATCCAGGTGGACCCAGGAGCTCAGCCCAGATATTCAACCGAGAGAAAATATGCCCAGAGTGAATAAAGTCTGGTGGTTGTATTCGGTGTAAAGCGGTTTCATCATTACATTTATGGCTACCATTTTATTATTGCCACCGACCACCAGCCATTGCTAGGCCTCCTCCGTGACGACAAGGCAATTCCGCCAATTGCATCTGCGAGGATTCAATGCTGGGCTTTGTTATTGGCTGATTATGAATACTCTTTCGAGCACCGCCCAGGGACCCAGATTGCGCATCCTGATGCGTTGAACTGTCTTCCCCTGAAGATTGAATACCCGAACCCCCGATGGCAGACAACTTGATTGCTGTCTTGAATTTCATGGATTCCTTGCCCGTCACTGTCTCGTGTGTCCTTGACAAGATGCAAACCGACCCTATAGTGGCCAAGGCGCAATACCAGATGGCACGGTGGCACTGTGGTTAGCACTGCTGCTTCACAGCGCCAGGGACCCGGGTTCAATTCCAGCCTTGGGTAACTGTCTGTGTGGAGTTTACATTTTCTCCCCGTGTGTGCGTGGGATTCCTCTGGGTGCTCCGGTTTCCTCCCACAGTCCAAAGATATGCAGGTTAGGTGGATTGGCTATGTTAAACTGCCCCTTAGTGTCCAAATGATTAGGTTGGGTTACGGGGATGGGGTGGAGGCATGGGCTTAAGTAGGGTGTGTTATATTACACTTTGTGGTAATATGTCATTATTCTTTGCCTTGTGATCCAAAATGGTCTGATGAGTTGATGACAAAGAAACCACCAATCTTTAGATTCAAGCAAAACTAATTTATTGAATAACAATTAATTTAAATAGAGTTCGCACACACTACAGAGCTATAACTACTAATGAATTTCGGCGGGAGAAGCGTGCAGGGGCTGCCGATGGGTGAGTATTTGAGTTTGGAGTCACTTGCCTTGCAGGAGCAGCACTTGGAGTTTCGGCGGGAGCGGAGTACGGGGGCTGCCGGTGGGTGAGTATTTGAGTTTAAAATCACTTACCTTGCAGGAGCAGCGCTTGGAGTTTCGGCGGGAGCGGCGTGCAGGGGCTGCCGGTGGGTGAGTGTTTGAGTTTGGAGTCACTTACCTGGTCCCGTTTCTGTTCTTTTCTGTTTTTTTTTTAATTTTATTTTTTAAGGCGGGAACCGGAAGTTCGAGCCGGAAGTTCGCCCCGCGGACTTCTGGGAAGGTCCCCCCCCCACCCCCCACCAATAAATTCTGGTGGAGAGGAAACCCGAGACACTACACGTGTAGTGTCTCCCACCCGCCCTCCTCCTCTAACCTAATAATAAAACCCATTGGTGTGAGGTAAGTACCATATTTTATTATTATTTTTTCTTCTTTTTAAAAAAATGTATTTATTAGCCAGATCTTGGTTGGAAGTTAGAGGGATGGCAGGGAAGGGAGTGCAATGTTCCTCCTGCAGGATGTTTGAGGTGAGGGATGCCGTTAGTGTCCCTGCTGATTTTACCTGCAGGAAGTGCAGCCATCTCCAGCTCCTCCAAGACCGAGTTAGGGAACTGGAGCTGGAGTTGGATGAACTTCGGATCATTCGGGAGGCAGAGGGGGTCATAGATAGCAGCTTCAGGGAGTTAGTTACACCAAAGATTGGAGATAGATGGGTAACTGTAAGAGGGACTGGGAAGAAGCAGTCAGTGCAGGGATCCCCTGCGGTCGTTCCCCTGAGTAACAAGTATACCGCTTTGGCTACTTGTGGGGGGGGGGGACTTACCAGGGGTAAGCCATGGGCTACGGGCCTCTGGCACGGAGTCTGTCCCTGTTGCTCAGAAGGGAAGGGGGGAGAGGAGCAGAGCATTAGTAATTGGGGACTCGATAGTCAGGGGCACAGATAGGAGATTTTGTGGGAGCGAGAGAGACTCACGTTTGGTATGTTGCCTCCCAGGTGCAAGGGTACATGATGTCTCGGATCGTGTTTTCCGGGTCCTTAAGGGGGAGGGGGTGCAGCCCCAAGTCGTGGTCCACATTGGCACCAACGACATAGGTAGGAAAGGGGACAAGGATGTCAGGCAGCCTTTCAGGGAGCTAGGATGGAAGCCCAGAACGAGAACAAACAGAGTTGTTATCTCTGGGTTGTTGCCCGTGCCACGTGAGAATGAGATTAGGAATAGGGAGCGAGAGCAATTAAACACGTGGCTATAGGGATGGTGCAGGCGGGAGGGATTCAGATTTCTGGATAACTGGGGCTCTTTTTGGGGAAGGTGGGACCACTACAGACAGGATGGTCTACATCTGAACCTGAGGGGCACAAATATCCTGAGGGGGAGATTTGTTAGTGCTCTTTGGGGGGGTTTAAACTAATGCAGCAGGGGCATGGGAACCTGGATTGTAGTTTTAGGGTACGGGAGAATGAGAGTATAGAGGTCAGGAGCACAGATTTGACTTCGCAGGAGGGGGCCAGTGTTCAGGTAGGTGGTTTGAAGTGTGTCTACTTCAATGCCAGGAGCACACAAAATAAGGTAGGGGAACTGGCAGCATGGGTTGGTACCTGGGACTTCGATGTTGTGGCCATTTCGGAGACATGGATAGAGCAGGGACAGGAATGGATGTTGCAGGTTCCGGGGTTTAGGTGTTTTAGTAAGCTCAGAGAAGGAGGCAAAAGAGGGGGAGGTGTGGCACTGCTAGTCAAGAGCAGTATTACGGTGGCGGAGAGGATGCTAGATGGGGACTCTTCTTCCGAGGTAGTATGGGCTGAGGTTAGAAACAGGAAAGGAGAGGTTACCCTGTTGGGAGTTTTCTATAGGCCTCCAAATAGTTCTAGGGATGTAGAGGAAAGGATGGCGAAGATGATTCTGGAAAAGAGCGAAAGTAACAGGGTAGTTATTATGGGAGACTTTAACTTTCCAAATATTGACTGGAAAAGATATAGTTTGAGTACATTAGATGGGTCGTTTTTTGTACAATGTGTGCAGGAGGGTTTCCTGACACAATATGTTGACAGGCCAACAAGAGGCGAGGCCACTTTGGATTTGGTTTTGGGTAATGAACCAGGCCAGGTGTTGGATTTGGAGGTAGGAGAGCACTTTGGGGACAGTGACCACAATTCGGTGACGTTTACGTTAGTGATGGAAAGGGATAAGTATACACCGCAGGGCAAGAGTTATAGCTGGGGGAAGGGCAATTATGATGCCATTAGACATGACTTGGGGGGGATAGGTTGGAGAAGTAGGCTGCAAGTGTTGGGCACACTGGATAAGTGGAGCTTGTTCAAGGAACAGCTACTGCGTGTTCTTGATAAGTACGTACTGGTCAGGTCTGGTACGGCCGCATTTGGAGTATTGCGTACAGTTCTGGTCACCGCATTGTAGGAAGGACGTGGAAGCTTTGGAGCGGGTGCAGAGGAGATTTACCAGGATGTTGCCTGGTATGGAGGGAAAATCCTATGAGGAAAGGCTGATGGACTTGAGGTTGTTTTCATTAAAGAGAAGAAGGTTAAGAGGAGACTTAATAGAGGCATACAAAATGATCAGGGGGTTAGATAGGGTGGACAGTGAGAGCCTTCTCCCGCGGATGGAAATGGCTGGCACGAGGGGACATAGCTTTAAACTGAGGGGTAATAGATATAGGACAGAGGTCAGAGGTAGGTTCTTTACGCAAAGAGTAGTGAGGCCGTGGAATGCCCTACCTGCAACAGTAGTGAAATCGCCAACATTGAGGGCATTTAAAAGTTTATTGGATAAGCATATGGATGATAATGGCAGAGTGTAGGTTGGATGACTTTTGTTTCGGTGCAACATCGTGGGCCGAAGGGCCTGTCCTGCGCTGTATCGTTCTATGTTCTATGTTCTATGTAATGAAGTAAGATTGAATCTGTTAAACATTAATTTATAATCTAGTATTAATTAATGATGTCCTCGTGCTACTTCTCTCTAATCTAACCTACCCCTTATGTTTCTCCTCTGCTAACACACTACCCAAGATTCCCGGAGGTCTGATATTTATACTGGGAACTGGTGGGGCCCTCTAGTGTTTGAATTACACTGAGATGTCATAAATAACCCTTCACTGGTGTACCTATATACATATCATTACAGGGTGCTCTTTCCGCGGGCCGGTGCAGATTCAATGGGCCAAATGGCCTCCTTCTGCACTGTAAATTCTATGATCTACAAATGGGTCGCAGGCTTTCTACACGACCGAGTTTGATTCTACTGGACATCGGTGCAAAGGTGTGCAGTAGGCAAGATTTGCGAGGCCGTTACACAGTTTGATGCCACTCTCTTCGACACTTCGCATCTGACAATGCGGTGTTCGTTAGTAACCACCGACAGTTTTTGCTGGCTTTCTGGGATTGTCATCCGTCAAAAGGGACCTTTTCTCTTACCAGGGGCGTCATTCTCCGCCGGCGGGAGTCTCCGTTTTGCCGGCGCCCGGGGGTTTCCCAACGGCGTGGGGCTGCCCCACAATGGGAAACCCCATTGACCGGCCGGTGTTACGGAGACTCCCGCCGGCCGGTCGGGGCAGAAATGTGGCGGGGCGGGTAGGAGAATTTCGCCCCAGGTTCGGGTCCAGGGGCAACTAATGAGATGGCACCTAGATTACATTCACTCACAGATCTTGCTCCCTCCTGAAGTGTCATGGAAGAAAACTGTCCTGAATCCTCCCACCATTGCCGCACCAGCATGCTGTGATGCCTCCAGTTTCTCTCAATGCCAACATGCCCGACATTGTCTCATCAGACTCCGATATGGAGACACAGACCTTTGAGGCCTTGAGCGCCAACTCTGTAATTCAGCCGCCTCCTGACGATAGTACGTCATGTCGCTCCTGCAGCAGACGACATTCACCAGCAAGGTATACACCGATGGAACTGGCGCATCAGCTCCATGATGACTCCAACATCCTCCATCTGCTCCTCCTTCTCCTCTTCATCGCACACCGAGGGGGTATTCAGACTTTGTGGGGGAGGAATATCATATCCTGCACAGAACTGAGGGGATAGGAATGCTTGTCGTCCCCATGCTCCTTGTGGAGTACGGGGTATCTCAATTAGTCTTTGTATAAAAGGTCGGCCAGCAAGGCACCAACGAGAATAGGAACCCAGTAGAGATCTCACAGATAGTGTACATTTCGTTTCTGCAAATAAAACTTTGTTATTTTATTCGGTATGGATACGGTCCGAATACCCCCCCCCCCTACAAAGTCTGAATACCCCCTCGGTGAGCGATGAAGAGAAGGAGGAGCAGATGGAGGATGTTGGAGTCATCATGGAGCTGATGCGCCATTCCATGTCCTTATTGAACCATGGATATTGGAATCATGACTATTTGGAAAAAAATAAGGCATCCTGTAATTTGGCTGTGGTGAATGCGGGCGCAAATTCCCGCGAGAGGTCCAAAGCAAGAATCCCGCTGGCGAGACCTCAGGATGTGATTGTTTCCTGCACCCACCATTAATTTAATGAGGTTCCTCTCCAGGAAGGTCAGGAACCTTCATTTTCATCTCATTAGCGATTTCTCCACAGTATCCCCCACCCCCCCAACATTGGCATTTGCAGGTTTTCATAGAATTTTATCACAGAATTTACAGTGCAGAAGGAGGCCATTCGGCCCATCGAGTCTGCACCAGCTCTTGGAAAGAGCACCCTACCGAGGCCCACCCTATCCCCATAACCCAGTAACCCCACTCAACCAACCCATCAGAGCAATTTTGGACACTAAGGGCAATTTATCATGGCCAATCCACCTAACTTGCATGTCTTTGGGCTGTGGGTGGAAACCGGAGCACCCGGAGGAAACCCACTCACCCCTTGTGCATGTGGCAGTGGGGGCATTATTCATTTTTTTTCAACAATGATTGCGGTACCCTTTAAAGCTGTGTCCCTGGTGACGTTGCTGGCTCTTTCAGGCCTGGCTGGTGTGGCAGCGTGGAACACACCACCAGGATTTCTTTCTTCCTGAGGGTTGGACAATGTTGTGAGAAAAGCTGTATGTGCAGCCGGCGAGGACGTAGCAAGAAAAAGCAGAAAATCCCTCTCAAAATGTCACATGTTGATGATTACCCTGAACATAAATGTCCTTTTTGGTTTAAGATCACTTTTTTTATTCTACCAACTTGCAGATAGAATAATTCAGAGTTGAATTTTCATTAAGGTGAATTTCAGCGTGAATTTTCCTGGTCGCCTGCCACAACTTCAGCTAAAGAACCTGGAAAAGTGCTTGAAACACTGTCTATGCATTTTCTTTGTGGTGGTTCCAGGGCTCTAACACCAAACTTCCCATCACAAGTGTCATGGTCACTCCTGATTTCCAAGTTCACTTGGACAAAATAGTGTGAAACCTCTCTGGGAAACCACCTCCCATTATTTGGTCTTGAAACTAATGTGACACACGTTTAAAAATCACTCAGGTGATTTATCAATTCTTCTCCTCATGTGTAAGCATATGTTGTTGTCAGACACTTCGACTAGTTTATTCAAAAACGTTTTACCCAGGTGCCCTTATTTTCAGATGAACAAAGGACAAACACAGGTTCACAGTTTAACCCAATTTTATTCACAATTCTCTCACTCAAACAAAATATGCCTCAGACTCAGAGCTAGGCTCTAGGTATTAGGCGCAGTTAGTGAAGGAGGCTGGCAAGGCTATGATCACTTGAAATTAAATGAAATGAAAATCACTTATTGTCACAAGTATGCTTGTGGATATCTTCTCTCAGCCCGGCACCCTGGATACCTTCTTCTTGCCTGGGCAAGATATTTGTGCCTGGGGCAATCCCAGGGTATCGCTGAAGATCTGTCCCTATATTCCTTCTTTTATACTAGTTCAACTTGCACTTAGTATTAGGTAAACATCCCAACTTGGCTTAAGTTCTATTGTCCCATCCAGACTGAAACCATTAATGGGAATAATGAGGATACTCTTGTTCAGCCAGGGTGATTCAATCAAGATCTACTGTCCTCTGAAACACTCTTGCCTGACCATCTATTAGCCCATTATGGAGTCTGATGGTCTCTTTGTTTATCCAGCTACAAAGTTGATCACCTGTGTTTGGAAGTTTGTTACATATTCAAAGCATGGTCTTGTTCTTTTGTGTAAATGCGAGTGGGTAATCACAAAGTTCATATAGTGATGATGAGGTTATGTGTTGACTTGAGTGCCTTTGCAGATGTCCAGTATCGATTCCAGCCAGATTCTCATTTGGTAGTTTCTGTTTCGGGTCTATAGGTCTTGTCAGCCTGTTCCCAATTTCACAATATATTTATATAATGCATAGCTAACAGGACAATTGCAGTTCTGTTCCTTCTCTTAAATCTTCACACAATGTGGGGTGGGGCTCTCTATCCCTGGGGGTGAACCCCCTGTGCTAGGCTGGCTTGTCCCACAGCCATCAGGCCTTTGATTGGCTTGAGGTGGCACTTCTGACCCTATCAGAAGGGAAGTCCTGCCTCCAAGAACTGCTGGCTGATCAAATGGCAGGCCTAACAGTGTCAAGGGGAGCAGTGTACTCTGCTCGAACTGCAAGATGTATTCTGCAGAAGAAACTGGGGTGGAGGTAAGTGCAGGGTCTTGCTGGGGCCTGCCAGCCTGCCCCGGGGAGTGAGGGGACCAGCTGCAACAGGGCGAGGAGGATAGGAAATGCTGGGAGGTGGGAATTCCTTGGGGTGAGCCATTAAGGGGAACAAGGTGCTCATCGGTAAAACAAGGCAGCTTGGACACTTGTTGACGGCCTCCCTGGCTGTGGGTCCAATCCTACCACAGGCAGGGCAAGGTCCTTAAGCGGTCATTAATTCTGATAGGCAGGCTGCCATAGTGCCCAATGTTATTCTCACCTCTGCCTTCCACCCCACGCCTGAGGCTCTTGAAAATGCAACCCTATGAGTTGGACTCTTTCCAGTTGTGCGTCTCCCTCCATGCCTAACAAGTTCTGAGTGACTCTGTAATATAATTGCAGCTGAAGTTACACTAGTGGCAGATAATTGCCAAGATCCCAAAAATGTCCTTCTCGTTCAGTGTCTTTGATGTCACCAGACACGCTGTCACCCACTGGTTTGAATCAGTTCTACAATCGGCTATGTATGAATTTGAGTTACAAGGCTCATCAATTGTTTGACGAACCACATAGATTTATTCCACAGTGTCTTTTTACATTTGTTGTGCTGCCTGTATTTTTATGACTTCTGACAGTCCTTTATTTTTATACTGTCATTGTCAGTCATAACCATTATTTAAAACATTTCGTAGAAATCAGCCAGCATCAAAAAGACTCGATCCAAATTAAAATAAGGAGCAGATCAGTGAAGAGGAAATATATCCACGATTTAGATCTGAATGTTGTAAGTTTGGAAAGCACCAGCGCTAGAAAGTTAAATGTAACACATAGCCTGCTATAATGGCATGTTAAAATTGCAGGAAATATCCAGTCTCACGGTGCATACAAATGCTACATGCTGCAATCTGCTTTGAATAGCATTACCAAACTTACAAGCCACTTAAAGAAGAATGCCTTCAACCCTCAATACAAATCTCATACTTAATTATATTTCTGCTGTACAGAATGCGTCAAAATGAAATTTAGTGAGGAAACCCATACCTTTAAGGAAAACCTATTGAACTATCATTAAAAAAAGGAATGAATACAAAATATGTAGAGGAGTTATAAGTTCAGATTCAGCTGCATCATTATAACACTGCGCAACGTCAATCAGCATTTAGGTAGTACTCTTCATGTATATGTGTACCTGAGAGCTTGTTTATAAAGCTCAGAGAAGAATAAGAAATATGCAATCAGACATTTGATGGAAGAATGTAGTCCCAGAATAATACAGCACAGAAGAGGCCCTTCGCTCCATCGAGTCTGTACTGACGAATGAAAAACACCTGACCTGCCTACCTAATCCCATTTGCCAGCATTTGGCCCATAGTTGCGAATGTTATGTTGTGCCAAATGCTCATCCAGGTATTTTTTAAAGGATGCAAGGCAATCCACCTTATCACCCTCCCAGGCAATGCATTCCAGACTGTCATCACCTTCTGGGCGAAAAGAGCTTTTCCTCAAATCCCCCCAAAACCTCCTGCCTCTCACCTTCAACTTGTGTCCCCTTCTAACTGACCCTTCAACTAAGGGGAACAGCTGCTCCCAATCCACCCTGTCCATGCCCCTCATAATCTTGTACACCTTGATCAGGTCGCCCCTTGACCTTCTCTGCTCCAGGAAAAACAACCCAAGCCTATCCAACCTCTCTTCATAACTTAAATGCTCCATCCCAGGCAACATCCTGGTGAATCAGCTCTGCACCCTCTCCAGAGCAATCACAACCTTCCTATAATGTCGTGTCCAGAATTGCTCACATTACTCCAGCTGTGGCCTCACCAAAGTTCTATGCAGCTCCATCATGATCTCCCTGTTTTTGTAATCTATACCTCGATTGTTAAAGGCAAGTATCCCATATACCTTTTTCACGTCCCGACTAACCTGCCCTTTGCCTGAAGAGCTCTATGGACAAACACACCAAGGTCCATTTGTTCCTCGGAACTTCCCCATGTCAGACCTTTCATTGAATACTTCCTTGTCACATTACTCCTTCCAAAGTGTATCACCTCACACTTCTCAGAGTTAAATTCCATCTGCCACTTTTCTGCCCATTTGACCTTCCCGTCTATATTTTCCTGTAATCCAAGACACTCAACCTCACTGTTAACCACCCGGCCAATCTTTGTGTCATCTGCAAACTTACTGATCCTACCCACCACATAGTCACCTTCGTCATTTATATAAATGATGTGGACTTTATCTATATATGCGGTTGTGGAACCCACCTCTTTGCTCACCTGATGAAGGGGCAGCGCTCTGAAAGCTAGTGATTTGAAACAAACCTGTTGGACTTTAACCTGGTGTTGGAAGACTTCTTACTGATTTATATAAATGACAAACAATGGGGGAGCCAGATCCCTGTGGTAGGCTACTGGACACTGACTTCCAGTCACTAAAGCAGCCGTCTGTCATCACCCTCTGACTCCGAACGAAAAGACAATTTTGAATCCATCTTATCAAGTTACCCTGTATCCCATGTGCATTTGCCTTCTTTATAAGTCTCCCATGTGGGACCTTGCCAAAGGCTTTGCTGAAATCCATGTAAACTACATCACCTGCACTACCCTCATCTACACACCTGGGGTGGGATTCTCTCCTACCCGGCGGGGCAGGGGGTTCCGGCGTAATGGAGTGGTGGGAACAACTCTGGCGTTGGGCCGTCCCAAAGGGACGGAGACTGGGCCAAGCCCTCACCTTGAGGGGCTAGGCCCGCGCCGGAGTAGTTTCCGCTCCGCCGGCTGGCGGGAAAGGCCTTTGGCGCCACGCCAGCCGGCGCCGAAAGGTCTTCGCCGGGCGACGCATGCGCGGGAGCGTTAGCGGCTGCTGACCTCATCCCCGCGCATGCGCAGGGGAGGGGGTCTCTTCCACCTCCGCCATAGTGAAAACCATGGCGAAGGCGGAAGAAAAAGAGTGCCCCCGCGGCACAGGCCCGCCTGCGGATCGGTGGGCCCCGATCGTGGGTCAGGCCACCGTGGGGGCACCCCTGGGGCCAGATCGCCCTGCACCCCCCCCCCCCAGGACCCCGGAGCCTGCCCACGCTGCCTTGTCCCGCCGTTCAAAAAGGTGGTATAATCCATGCTGGCGGGAGAGGGCTGACAGCGGCAGGACTTCGGCCCATTGCGGGCCGGAGAATCGCCGGGGGTGGGCCCGCCGACCGGCGCGTTTCCCGCCCCCGCCGACCGGCGTGGCGCAATTCCCGCCCCCGCCGAATCTCTGGTGGCGGAGAATTCGGGACACTGCAGGGGCGGGATTCACGCCAGACCCCGGCGATTCTCCGACCCGGTGGGGGATCGGAGAATCGCGCCCCTGGTCTCAAAGTTCAAAGAATTCTATCAGATTTGTTAGGCATGACCTCCCTCTTACAAAGCCATGCTAACTATTCCTTTTCAAACCTTGCCTCTCCAAGTGGAGATAGATTCTCTCCTTCAGAATTTTCTCCAATAGTTCCCTTACCACTGCTGTGAGACTCACTGGTCTGCCGTTCTCTTGCTCATCTCTACAATCTTTCTTAAATAGTAGGATCACATTAGCTGTTCTCCAATTCTTTGGCGCCTCCACCAAACTCAGAACGTAATTAAAAATTTGCGTCCGAGCCCCTGCAATCTCCTCCCTCACTTCCTATAGCACCCTGGGACACAATTCATCTGGACCTGAAGATTTGTCCACTTTTATGTCTCCCAGCACCTCCAATAACTTGTCACTCCTGATGATAATTTGTTCAAGAGCCGCAAAGTCTCTCTCCCGAGTTCTATATCTACCTCCACATTATCTTGGGTGAAGACATATGAATATTCGTTCAACATCCTACCGATGTCCTCTGGTTCCACTACAGATTTCCCTGTTAGTCCGAATGGGCCCTACTCTTTCCCTGGTTATCCTCTTCACATTGATATACTTAAGAGAATGATCATAGAATCCCTATAGTGCAAAATGAGGTCAATCGGCCCATCGAGTCTGCATCGAACCTCTGAAAGATCACCTTGCCTCGGCCCACTCCCCGCAACCACATAACCCCACCTAACCTTTGGACACTAAGGGACAATTTAACAGAGCCAATCCCCCTACCTGCACAACTTTGGACTGTGGGAGGAAACCGCAACAGCCGGAGAAAACCCACAAAGACATGGGGAGAACGTGCAAAGTCCACACAGGCAGTGACCCAAGGCCAGAATTGAGTACGGGTCCCTGGCGCTGTGAGAATATCTTGGTATTTGAGGAAAAACTTGGGATTTTCCCTACTTTACCAGCCAGAGCTTTCTCATATCCCCTCTTGACTCTCCTAATTACTTTCTTAAACCCCATCCTGCACTTTCTGTACTCCACTAATGCCGCCATTGATTTGCTCCCCTTGTGCTTGCTAAAAGCCTCTCTTTTCCTTCTCTTGTTGACTAACTGAGATCAGGGTCTAAATGTCTAAACGGTTGTTGTGTGTGTGAGTGAGTATGTGTTTGTGAATGAGTGAAGAACTGTGTGTGTGTGAGTGAGTATGTGTTTGTGAATGAGTGAGGAACTGTGTGTGTGTGAGTGAGAGATGTTAGCGAGAGAAGGTGTATCTGAGAGTGAGAGAGAAAATGTCTGTTTGTGTGAGCGAGAGAGTGTGTATGTGCGAGCGTGAATGTGTAGTGTGTGTGTGTGAATAAGAGCAAGTGAGTGTGCAATTGAGAGTGTGTGAGCAAAATAGTGTGTGTATGTGTGTGTGTGAATGAGAGAGTTGGGCTGGATTCTCCCAAAATGGGGCTATGTCCCCACACCGCCGTAAAAAAGCAGGCATTGCACGCGTGAGTTTCCTGAAAAAAATACAAGCCGATTCACTTACCTTCAGGGGACCAGCAGGGTCCCGGAGTGCTTCACGCAGCTTTGGCTGCAGATATGGGCCCCCGCACGTCCGGTTTCGAGTCCTCGCATGTGCACGGTGGCAGCCTCCCGCGGCCGCACCGAGCGCCATGGTCAACTCTGACCGCGGAGGCATCTGGAAGATGTAGGCCCTCTTGCTCGGCCGCGCACCTGAGGATCCGTCCGGCATGATCTCTCCACCGGCCGCCCATAAAGCCCCCCCGGTGCCCGATCCCTCCGCCCCTCACCAGGGCGGCTCAGTCCGCAGTCACCACGCGAGAGTTCCAACCGGCCATAGCGTGTTAGTTCCACGCCATCGGGAACTCGGACAGTCGGGAGCGGAAGATCGCTGGGCGGGCCTCTGGTCCGCCGAATCGCTGGACCGGTACCGGGCCCGATTTCACCGGGAAATTTGATTCTCCGGCCCCACGCCAAACATGATTTTGGCGCCAGGCTGCGAAGAATCCAGCCCTGTGTGCATATATCTGTGAGTGGGAGTGTGTGGGAGAGTGTAAGTGAAATTTTGTGTGTGAACGAATGAGGAAGTGTGTGTGAGCGAGAGGCAGTATGCTTGTGAGTGAGAAAATGTGGGTCTGAGAATGAGAGAAAGCATGTTCATGTGAGCGAAAGAGAGTGTGTGTGTTTAAAACAGTGTTCTGTGAGAATGAGAGCTGTGCATTAGCAAGATAATGATAGAAAGTGTGTGTTCATGTGTGTGAGCGGGATAGTGAGTATGTGATTTAGAATGAGAATGTGTGTGTATGAGCAAGTGAGTGTGCATCTGGGAGAAAGAGGGAAAAGTCTGTGGGGGAGAGAGAGTGTGAGAGCATGTGTGGGAATGAAAGAGTGTGTGAATAAAATAGTGTGTAAATGAGAGGGAGGAGGTGGATTCTCCACCGGCGGGATGCTCCATTTTGCCGGCAACCCGGGGGTTTCCCCACGGCGTGGGGCTGCCCCACAATGGGAAACCCCATTGACCAGCCAGCGTACGGAGCATCCCGCCGGCTGAGTGAAACAGAAATGTGGGGCGGAGAATCCAGCTGAGTGCGTGTGCATGTGTGCGAGTGTGTGAGAGTCTGGCTCACTCGCAGTCTTGGGGTTCGCATTCACCCTCAACCCCACACACCAATGCAGTCACACCAACTTACACATTGGATGAGAATGAGTGAATAAGTGCCTTGAAGCTGAGTGTGAGCTGGAAAAACACAACTTGACCCTCTCACACTCGAATGGTCATCATTTTAAATTACTTGTTATTTTATATTCCCAACTTATTGCTTTGATTTTGTTTTATTTTGCTCAGCAAGTTGTTTATTTTCTTCATGCCACAGCATTTTATTGAACTTCACGCGTGATGTTGTGTCAAACCGTGGACGGGATTCTCCGGTCGCCGACACCGAAATCACGTTCAGCAACCAGCTGGAGAATCCGAGTTCCTGACTGAATCGGGGATGGCGCCGCTTTCGCTAGGAGTGCGGCGCGCCACGTATCGACGGCCTCAGGACGTTGCCTGAAGCCCGCCCCCCGATGCTCCGTCCCCGACCGGCCAAGTTCCCGACGGCGCGGGACACCTAGGGCGAAATTCTCCTACCCGCCCCGCCACATTTCTGCTCCGACCGGCCGGCGGGAGTCTCCGTAACACCGGCCGGTCAATGGGGTTTCCCATTGTGGGGCAGCCCCACGCCGTCGGGATACCCCCGGGCGCCGGCAAAACGGAGACTCCCGCCGGCGGAGAATGACGCCCGTGTTGTCTCACCTGTCGGGAATGCCAAGTGGCGGCTGCGGACTCTGTCCAGCGCAGCCACAGTCGGGGGAGCGTCAATCCGCGAGCAGGGGGGGGGGACATTATTCAAGGCTGGGGACACTGGGGGGGTGGGCCGTGGTCCAGGACGCACGAGCCGGCACAAGGGGGGTATATTTTGCGGGCTGGGTCCGCAAGCGATCTCCGCCATGATGCAAGGCACGGCCGTTGCAGGCCGCCGTCGTGGGCATTCGCGGCCATGGACCCGGCAATTCTCTGGGATGTATCAGCAGCTGGAGCCGGGTGCTCCATGCTGCCGGCATGCTAGCCCCCAGCAAAATGGGGAATCGGTGGCTGTTTTGTGCCATTTTTTCTGGCGTAAAATGCTACCATTCCCACACCGGTGTGGGGACATAGCCCCAGAATCAGAGAATCCAGCCCCGTATCTTTTCAAAATTTGCTCATTGTCCATTTGAGTGAGAAAAAAATTGAAATGTGGTCCTTCGCAGATAAAGGATGGGCAAATCTGAATGAAACCACATCGTTCATTTCCATATTTTCCATATTCCGGAATCCATTTTCCATACAGCTCTGTCTGATGGATACACTGCCATTCAACTTCCAAAACATGGACCTGAGGCTCCTCAAGCTAACTACACTTACACAATTTAGTTTCTCCTGGACACGATAAACACTCTGGAGTTCGCAGGGACAGAGGATGTCAATGGGACAGAGGTACGCTGCCATGCTTATCTGTATTAGCCCATCTAAACCTACTAGCATTATGAAATCGAAACTTTATAAGGCAGTCATGTTTTAAACGGTATCTTTTAACTGAACATGAATGTTCCAAATGGAGGATGGAGATCATGCTGATTCTCTCCGGCGACAAACCCTTGTGATTTGGTTGCCATGGGGAAAGAAGCCAAGGCTGTAACCTGTTGAAAGGATTGTGATGGATGTCACATCTTACAAAACAAATGAGGGGTAATTTATTTTTCTGGATGCAGACCCAGAGAGACCTAGAGAGGGCAACCGAAACTGCTGCTGCTGCTGTGAAAGGCAGGGAAAGAGACTGTTGTGTTATCCCCAAGAGAATGTTGCTGGGGAATGGTTCATATTCCAAAGAGACAGAACTTGTGGAATTATAAGGAACACAACATCTCCATTGGGTACGTTGCTGCTGGAAGTCAGTTTTAGCTTAGTCCGCAGGCTGAGTGCAGAGATCTTTAAAAGATCATTGGCCGATGTGCCATAATATGCCAGGCACAAAGGATCAGATGAGATTCTGGGAAAAATATAGACTTGAATCGAAAAGACTATATGTTTGCTGAGAGGATGGCACAATGTATAAACAGGATGTAAAGAGTTGTGTTCATTATTTAATGGGCAGTACATTTTCAGTAGTATGGTATAATAGTTACATATTAAGTAATTTTTAACCTTTGTTGATTTTAGCGTATTTGTTACAGTAAAAGTCTTAAAACATGAAACCATGTTGTGGAATTCTTTCCTCTGAGAAATTCATATATTTTTTAAAAAAGTTATTGGTTTCTATAGAGATCGTAACTGAAGAAACCAGCTATTTCTGAAAGGTAAAAGAATCATCGATTCCGCCATTTTGATGTAAATACTAAAGCCCAGTTCAAATTTCATTTTTAAAATGGATCCCAGCATAAACCTGCAAACACAACCTCAGATTACAAAAGTGAATAGCTTGCAATAATAAAATCATGCATTTGCCACCTAACCAGAAGCAAATGCAACAATTTCTACTGAAGGTCAAAGTGAGCACGATAGTTAACATGAATCTACCATTGTTCAAAATATGAATAGTATAGCAGTCAGCAAATATCAGACCTGATAATAAGTGTAAGTTTACATTCCAACACACAGAAAACATTTAAAGATGCGACATAGTCATATCTATGTTGCGCATTGATGAATAACAACTAACCATCCAATCAAATGCATTTGAGACTCATCCAAGCCAATCAGCAAATTACAAGGGTAGGAACAGATGGAGTCAGATTGATAACATTTTCCTTAAAGATAGAGGTCCGGGCAGCCATTTTCTATTCCGGAATCACTCTATATCATCTATCTAAATACTCGCTATCCTTATTTCGTATTTCCATATTTCTATTCTAACTCAAGTCTGCGCAAGCTGTTGGCTTTGAGCAAGAAACCATTACTGTATTTTTAAAGTTCAATTTGTTTGTATGCTACTAAGTTTAATTATATCTCTTAAAGTCTTCTGCCAGCAGGGACTTTACTGAGAATATTTGATTTGTAACCACAGGAAGATTTCAAATTCTCAATTATAATCAATAGACACAATGAAGATTTCATTTCACACCTGAGACAAGTAGCTTAAATTTCTACTTTGTTGAGTGTATATGAGACTACACTTAACCACGAGTAGATTTCATCAGTAACATTAGAGATTTGAAGAGTGCGAGGCACTTAACCTTTAGAAACAGGAGGGGTATTGACAGGGTGATTGTGGAAAGAAAAATTCCACTTGTCGGATAATCTAGAACTCGGGATCACTACTTGAAAATAAGGGGTCACTCATTTAAGATGGAGATGAGGAGAAATGTTTGCTCTCCGAAGGTCCTGAGACTCTGGAACTCTCTTCCTCAAAAGGCATTGGAAGTAGGGTTGTGGAATATTTTTAAGGCGGAGCTAGATGGATTCTTGATTAACTAGGGGCTGAAAGGTTATGGGGGGTAGAAAGGGATATGGGGTTGTGGCTACAATCAGATCAGCCATTATCATATTGAATGGAGGTGTAGGCTCTGGGGACCATGTGCCCAACTCCTGCTCCTGATTTGTATGTTCAAATGGATCAAATTGGATCATCTTGCAGGGTTCAACTCCAATAGCGGGAAAACAGGTACGCTGGAATTTTCCAAAATTTAAATAAATACAATTTCACATTTACTACCGATATATACAGTGACAAGTTTTCATAGTCAGGTGTTTCAGAAGAGAGATAATCTGTCTCTTAATGCCTTATAACAATTAACATAGTTCAATGTTGTAGACTAAGTGATCGCGTGATGATATGATAATGTGGCTACCACCACATGGTGGGAATGTAGGAATTCTCCCCTGAAGCGTGGGCAGACTTGCACAGAACTGTGCAAGAGCTGTTCAGCTAGTGAATAAAGTATTGCTTGTTACAAGTCCTTGATCATCAGTCTTTGGGCATCCAACACTTCTACGTGGTGTCAGGAGTTGACTGTATGGTACAATGAGTTTGCAGCATCGACCCGCTCGTGTTCGATGAAAATACTCCGGACAGTTGGACAAAGGTTGAGAATGAGTAGCATATTTACTGCGGTCCTGCATTATCGGACAAATCTAAATTTAGCCAGCCGCGGGCCTGATGAGAAGTTTGAATCATTTGCTTTTCAAATGGAGGAGGAGAAAGAGGACCCAAAAATAATTCTGAAAAAGTTTGAAAACATTTGTCTTCCCGTGACGAATATAACATTCGACAGGCATGTGTTTAACTCAACAAACCAAAGAACATATGAATCAATACAGTCTTATGCGGAAAACCTGAAAATCTTAATGAATAAATGTGCATCTGGCCCCTTTACTGATGAGTTAGTCAGAGATCGAATAGTCTGTGGAGTCTACAGCTATCTTGTCTGTAAGCAGCTGCTGCGAGAGAAAGATCCAACACTACAAACAACCATTAGCATCTGCATGCTAAGCGAACAACCTGAAAAAAACACCAAGGATTGTAGGTATGTTACATGCCAGAGCTGGATTATGAAATCAGCCAGAGCAGCTCCTCCCTGCAACACATGACCTAGGAGCGGGAGTAGGCAATTTAGCCTCCCAAGCCTAAACACCTTCAATGTGATCACGGCTGATCAAGAGGAACATATCAGCCATGATAGAATGGCAGAGCAGACTCAATGGGCCGAATGGCCTAATTTTGCTCCAATATCTTAACTTATGAAGTTATGATTAAAAAGCCTCTCTACGTTTCATCTGCATGGCTATAATACATGATGTGAAAGCTACACGCTATAATCTCAGCGTTGTCTAACAACGTGGTCAGGAGCTATACTTAGCTGATGCCCTTTTCAGAGCCTTCCCACCCACTACTGACCAGGCAGATCATGAGGAAGACATAGATATCATGACTATAGATGTCCTCTTGTCAAATCCAGGAACTCAAAGACGCCTTACAGGCAAACATCACATGTAGACATTTGCACAACATCATCATGAAGGGCTGGTCTGATTCCTCAGGGGAGCTTCCCCATGAGCTTTGCACATTCTTCACCATCAGAGGTAAACTAACTACCGGATGGACAGATAGGGTGTGGTCAAATATTCATTATCCCTCCTCTCTTCCGAGGTACTAGACCCAACTATTTCAACAAGGCACCCTGGGTTAGAAGCAACCAGATACAATTTCCAGTTGTTTTGTAATTGAAAGGGTCAAGGTCATCATCATACTGACAGCATGGTAGCACAAGTGGATAGCATTTTGGCTTCACAGCGCCAGGGTCCCAGGTTTGATTCCCCGCTGGGCCACTGTGCAGGTTAGGTGGATTGGCCATGCTAAATTGCCCTTAGTGCCTAAAAAGGTTAGGAGGGATTATCGGGTTACGGGATTGTGTGGAAGTGAGGGCTTAATGTGGCTCGGTGCAGACTCGATGGGCCGAATGGCCTCCTTCTGCACTGTATGTTCTATGGTGCTTAGTATACACCAGGCATGGGCCGAGAAGAAGCATGGAAGAGCTGCTCAGTTAGGGAATTAAGTATTTTCTTTTGTTAAAAATCCTTGGTCATCAGTCTTTGGGCACCAATACTTCTACAAATGTGAATGTTGCGGCACAGGAGCTTGGAGTCAACTTGAAAGTAGGGGTGAAGATTGATGAAGTATTTGCTTAGCACTTGAATCTTGAGGAGGAAAAATCCGATTCCGATAGTACTCATAGGAATTAGGAGCAGAAGCAGGCCATTCAGCCCTTTGAGCCTGCACTGCCATTCAATCAGATCAAGGCTAATCTCTTCCTGATCTCAAATCCACCTCCCTGACTGTTCCAAACATCCCTTCAAGCTGTTTTTTTAAATCAGAAATATATCTATCTCCCTCTTGAAACCATTAGTGAGTTCCACAAATTCACCACCCTCTGCAAGAAGTAGTTCCTCCTCATCTCAGTTTTAAATCTACCACCTGTCAACCTATATCCATGACCTCTCACAGGGAGGAATACTTGGCCTTTGTTTACTTCATCAATCCCTCTTAGGATTTTATGTACCTTGACCAGATCCTCTCTCATCCTTCTAAACTCCAGCGAATATAAGCCATACTGTTCAATCTCACCTCATACGACAACCCTTTCATCCCCAGAATCAATCTGGTGAATCCCCTCTGAATTTCCTCCAGTGCCACCACAAATAAGGAGACCAAAACCGGACACAATACTCCAGACGTGGTCTCAGTTAGCTCGAATTCAATTACAAAACAACTGGAAATTGAAAAGAGATAGAGAAAAGCAAAACTTTAATTTGAGAAAGAAAGGGAAATAAGAAACCTTGAATGATAATGTCAAGTCAATGTCTGAGAAAATTTATAGAGAGAGGAAATGAATCGTGAAAAGATAGAACCTTGAATTTTAAAAGAGAATGAGGCCAGGAAATTGTAACTTGACAGATTGACTCAGATACAACTCCTGTGGTCGGATTTTCGCAGAGTCAACATGACTGGAGCCATTTTAAAATGGTGAGTGGGACGTAATTCAATAATTCACATCCCTCATCCTGGCACTGGCAATTTTCAATGGTGCTCCTGACCTGACTGACTCCATTGCAGGAATAGACATCTCCTAGGCCCCGACAATTTTCATGGAGATGAGGGAGTTTCTGCTTGACTCACACTTCATGGCCTCTCAAAGATGTAGAACCACGCTCAGGATTCAGGAACATTGGGAAAGGTATTTTTAAAAGTCTTATCCATGCCCACCAATCTCTTCCTATGGCCTTTCATAAACTCCACGTCAGCTAAATGCTGACTGCACCCCCCCCAACCAGATCTCCCATTCTGACTCCCCACCACTGTACCGACCACCACTTTCAAACTTTCCTTCTCCCTTTAAATTGTCCCTTTGAACATTTACTGTACAACAGCTCATGCCGTAGGAAGTGGGAATGGCTTTCCTTAACCTTAATAACGTTCAGGAAATAGAAGCCGTTTTTGAATCTGTTAGTGCCTGTTCTCAGACTTTTGCATCTCCTGCCCGTTGGAAAAAGCTGGAAGAGTCAATAAGGGTAGTTGGGGGTCTTGATTATGCTGTCCGCTTTCTCAAGGCAGCGGTTGGTGTAGACAGAGTCAATGGATGGGAGGCGGGTTGTCATGATGGGATCGGCTGTGTTCACGACCCTCAGTAGTTTCTTGGGCTGAGCAGTTACCATTCCAGGCTGTGCTGCAGCCAGGTAGGATGCTTTCTGTGGTGCATCTGTAAAAGTTGGTAAGTGTCAATGTGGACATGCCGAATTTCCTTCGTTTCCTGAGGAAGTAGAGGTGCTGTTGTGCACACCTAGGAATTTGAAGCTGTCAACCATCTCCACCTCGGCACCATTGATGCAGACAGGGATGTGTACGATACTTTGCTTCCTGAAAGTTCAACTGCTGCACAAAGGGAGGTTTTGTTAAATCTTCATTCCCTGTAGAAGAATGCTGGGGCGTTAAATCATCGAATTAAACTTAAAGATAAAAGTGATCCTGAATTTAGCCAGGATGGAGTGAATTCAATTGTAATGCAAGGCCATTCTGATCTGTGGCTGATTGAGTCTTTCTCTGCAGACTTCGACATTAAAAATATGCAGACTCGGAAGAGAACAGAAATCAGCAGCGGGATTCTCCGGAATCGGCGCAATGGCCCGACGCCGGCGTCAAAAACGGCGCGAACCACTCCGGCGTCGGGCCGACCGGAAGTAGTGAAATTCTCCGCACTTCTGGGGACTAGGTGGACGCCGGAGGGGTTGGCACCGCGCCAGCCGGTGCCGAAGGGACTGAGCGAGTCTGCGCCAAAGGGCAGGCGTGATCCCGCGCATGCACGGAACCGCCGGCGTATTCTGGCGCATGCGCGGGGGGTGTCTTCTCCATACTGGCCATGGCGGAGCCCTACAGGGGCTGGCGTGGTATGAAGAAGTGCCCCCACAGCACAGGCCCGCCCGCAGATCAGTGGGCCCTGATCGCGGGCCAGGCCACCGTGGCCGCTCCCCCCACCTAGGGCCGCCCCAGCTGACTTACCTGCAAGGTCCTGCCGTGTGGGACCATGTCTAATCCACGCCGGCGGGACTGGCCAAAAACCGCCGACCGCTCAGCCCATCGGGGCCCGGAGAATTGCCGGGGGGGTGGGGGGGGGGGGGGGGGGCAGCTGCCAACGGAGAATCCCGCCCCAGGAGTTTAAACCTGAACAGGTGGTTCAGAGCGTGTGTAAGAAGTGAAAATCCTGGTGATGATTTAGTGCCTGACTTTAAACAAGAATAAAGGAAATTGCTGAATCCAGAGGATAAGTATTGCTATTGTCGGGGATTTCTCCTTGGATTCCAATTAACAGCCACCAATACCTAAAACCAAATGTTTTGTCAGCAATCAATAAAGTTGTTCTTAACGAAGTGTATCAGAACAAACACATTGTGAAACATATGGGTCATTCAAGAATATTATTCCAGGGTCTAGACTGTGGACAATTCAGTACAGATTTTGAAAGCAACTTGAGGGATGCAAAATAATGACACAATCTTTTCACCGAGGACATGGAGATGCCAAACCAATTACACAAAATGATAAAGGAGATCCTTTGAGTCGACTGAAAGAAAGTGAATCCGCAAGTAGTAAAATAAGCTCTCGTTTGCAAGAGAGTTGGGACTCTAAGAACTCACACGAACTGGATATTGAATTGTAAGTGTCACATGTAGCGCACAAAGACCCCGTGAGACGAATAGAGTGAAGTCGATGAGGCTTTATTAAGCGTGTCTGTTCCCCAGCAGCCCGATAGTAAACTGGCCTGCGGGGGAAGACACCGGCTTCTTATACTTCGCCTTCAGGGCGGAGCTTGAGGTCAACGGCCAACCAGGACCCGGGATCTGTCAGCCAATGACATTAGGGCTTCCAGTCCCACATGACTCCCAATACATACTACCACATTCACCCCTTGTCAAAAATGAACCCGGCGGGGTGATGCTTCGTATGGTGGTAAGGGTTTACAGGGCTGGTCCTGGGAGGATAGAACAGTTACATGGTAGTACAGTATTGGACAGTTTCGTCCTGTTGCAACTATTTACAGAGGGTATAGGAAAAATAAAATGTTCATTGAACAGTCCATCTTTGTTTTACATCGACGCCACGAGTCGGTCGGGCGGTCAGGTCGTCCGTGTCGATCGCCTCGGCCCCGGCGGTGGTGGTGGTGCTTGTACCAGTGTTGTCGCCTCCGGGAGCCGTACGGTTTCAGCTGTCGGTGCAAAGGGGAGGGGGACTGATCCTCCTGGGAAGGGGGCGGTCGCGGGGTGCGGCGGTGGCAGGAAGGGGGGCGGTTGGGTTGATGGTGTCGGGGGGGTTGTGCGTGGTGCCGGCGGGCACCAGATCCCGCAGGGAGACCGTGTCCTGTCGGCCGTCGGGGTACTCCACGTAGGCGTACTGGGGGTTTGCGTGGAGGAGGTGAACCCTTTCGACCAACGGGTCCGCCTTATGTGCCCGCACGTGCTTTCGGAGCAGGATGGGTCCTGGGGCCGCCAGCCAGGTCGGCAGCGACGTTCCAGAGGAGGACCTCCTAGGGAAGACAAGGAGACGCTCGTGAGGCGTTTGATTAGTGCTTGTACATAATAACGACCGGATGGAATGGAGAGCGTCCGGGAAGACCTCCTGCCACCGTGAAACTGGGAGATCCCTGGACCGTAGGGCCAGTAGGACGGCCTTCCAGACCGTGCCGTTCTCCCTTTCTACTTGCCCGTTCCCCCGGGGGTTGTAGCTGGTCGTCCTGCTTGAGGCTATGCCCTTGCTGAGCAGGAACTGGCGCAGCTCGTCACTCATGAAATAGGACCTCCTGTCGCTGTGGACGTATGCGGGGTAACCGAACAGTGTGAAGATGCTGTTCAGGGCTTTAATGACTGTGGCCGCGGTCATGTCGGAGCAGGGAATGGCAAAAGGGAAGCGGGAGTATTTGTCCACTACATTAAGGAAATATGCGTTGCGGTCGGTGGAGGGGAGGGGCCCTTTGAAATCGAGACTGAGGCGTTCAAAGGGGCGGGAAGCCTTAATCAGGTGCGCTCCATCTGGCCTGAAAAAATGCGCCTTGCATTCCGCGCAGATGTGGCAGTCCCTTGTGACTGTACGGACCTCTTCTAAAGAGTATGGGAGATTGCGGGACTTGATGAAGTGGTAAAACCGAGTGACCCCCGGGTGGCAGAGGTCCTCGTGGAGGGTTTGGAGGCGGTTAATTTGTGCGTTGGCACATGTGCCGCGGGATAGGGCATCGGACGGCTCGTTCAGCTTTCCGGGCCGGTACAAGATCTCATAGTTGAAGGTGGAGAGCTTGATCCTCCACCTTAAGATCTTGTCATTTTTAATCTTGCCCCGCTGTGCATCATCGAACATGAAGGCTACCGACCGTTGGTCAGTGAGGAGAGTGAATCTCCTGCCGGCCAGGTAATGCCTCCAATGTCGCACAGCTTCCACTATGGCTTGGGCTTCCTTTTCCACTGAGGAGTGGCGGATTTCTGAGGCGTGGAGGGTTCGGGAGAAGAAGGCCACGGGTCTGCCCGCTTGGTTAAGGGTGGTCGTTTGTAGAGGGTGCCATCTCTGCTACTCCACTACTGGGCCGATATCTGGGGTTTGGGTATCTGTGTGTGTCTCTCTCCAGCTGGCACTGAAACTTCAGAGGCCAGGGGATGCCGCACTGGGACACTTCCACTGAAGAGAGCACTGAATCAAGCCTGCCGTTTATCCCTAACCGGCAGCCTGAGGCTTATATCACACAGATCTCCAGACCCCTACCAATACCCAGGTGATTCTCTCTCTTGCCGGTGGTGCAACACCCACCCGGTTCCTACTTCGCTAGAGTAGCTTTCCCAAGAGAGAGAATAGGACACTGCTGTTTATTACCTAACCAGCAGTCTGTCCTGAGTGAATCGCTCAAGATGACCCTTGATTCTTGAACCCGGAATTAAGGTGAGGAATATTTTAACAATGACTTGGTCAGAGATCGCTGGTGAAAGATTGAAGAATTTAAACGACTCCAATTATCAGCAAATCAAGGTTTATTGCAAAACCCAGGTCAAAATCATCAACAGAAGAAAATATAATAAAATCTTAAACTCTAACACAAACTAAGTCTATTCAAAAAGTACTATAACGGACACAACGAAAAATCTTATGGTTACACAGTTTTAGCAATAGCACAAAACACACATCAAGTTCCCTTCCCCAAAGCCTCAACCACTATTAAAGTCAAGGGAGTTTCGCAAGCTGCTGCAGGGTACTTACGGTCACAGGCTGCAGAGGTCAAGTCAAAGGTGCAGAGGTCGAGCCAAGAGCCAAGAGACCCTCAACCGAAACACAGCCCCTTTTATATTGTTTTACCTGGCTTTGTCCTGTGTTCGGCCAGCCCCTTTTGCATTGAAAAGGTAAGGTTTAAAGTTCCCGCTGGTCCCGCCCCCTTTGAGCCGGTCAGAGCTGTTTGTTTCCGGGTATTCCTCGCAGGTCCGCTCCTTCCAGCTAGGCAGACCTGCGCGATTTGAATTTGGCGCTGGCTCCGCCCCCCTCCTCCCAGTGAGTTTCTGCCGGTGGCTTCTGTCAAGATTGGAGTACCTCCCCCAGGTCCGCCTCCAACTTGGTTTTTTCCACCGCTTATCTTCAAGGGGCTTTTCCAGCGCAATGTACTGAGCCCAGACAGTCTGCTTTTTAGGATAACGAGGTTAAGCTCTCTTGTGAAGAATTTCAGTGTCTTCCAGCTGCTCCGGAGATGGCTGCTATTCTCACCTCGCTATGTTGATGGGGTGATAATTGGATTCTGCTCTGGTGGAGGCCAGGTCATTTACATTTGCATGGGGCTATGACCATCCCATTGTCCTGCTTGCAGGCAGGCCCCCTGTGTTTCCCGTGCCCCTTTGTCTGTGTTTTGATCTTGTCTCGTTGTCTGGCTCCTTCTTCCTTGTAGCTCCTAGGGGGGGGGGTTTGTAAATACTTATGTCCCTACTCAGCTCAGCGGACCAAGCCTGCTGGGAAAACTGGTCACGTTCTCTTGGCTGAAAAGTCAGTTTACAGTCTCTGGGTTTTATTCTTGGGCAGTTCCAAAAAAAGCCGAATTGCCCGAAAACCTTACAGATGCCCCTTCGATACGTCCCTACCTGCTTGGACCGTATCGACACAGGTGAAGGGCAATCATTTCCTCTTGTGTGGACCGTAGGCTCCCCCCCAACAACATGCGAAACTACAAGTCCCAAGACAGTTCCCTTAATCTAGGCTACCCCTGGTTTCAATGAAAGGGAAAGACAAGACCATATCTAATTCAAACATACAGTAACATATACACATTTCACCGGAACCCCAAACGTAAGGGTCCCTGTACATATATCACAATCAAATAACTGAAACCCGCGAATTCATACAACTATTTACATGTGACTCTATTTATCACACTACGGCTTCTCTTTTGTGGGCTGCACTCCGCGTCTTCCCAAGGACCCGTTGAAGGCTCTTCATTTGCCTCAGTCGTCGATACCTGCAGCTGAGGCAACATAAATATAACACTACGAATACTTGTAATACCACTAACAAGTGGGAGGCTATTCGGATCCAGGCTGGGATCACAATCCATGATCCCATGTTCCACCAGTCCGGGGCTTTGAGATCTGTAATTTCATGATCAATGTTTTGGGTTTTTTGCTCTAAGGAGAAAAAGTGTCTTTGTGAAACTTCCACAGCTTGTAATAATACCTTTAGGTCTTCCTTAACCGGGGGAATATCGTACCCAAAACGGGCCACATATTCTTGTATGTTAGTAGTGTTTTCCCGTACCGAGAGGTGAACTGAGGAGGGTCGTGGAATGGGCAGTATTCGTTGCTGTGCCACCTGGACCTCTGCCTTGGGTTTAAAACAGAAGCTGCTGTGCAGTATCGGACACCACTGCTGTGGCCCATGTTGATACTGCTGGGCTCCAGTGGTTACACAGTATGTCCCACTTCCTATATATGCCACCTGGGGCTGGACATGACTCGCTGCCATCGCCTCCATGGTGCAGTTTATAGGTTCTGCCCCAACAGTCCTGAACCCACACTGAGGTCGCGCCTCAGTGCCCAGGTGCTGAGGGCACAGGATCACCTGCGCTCCCCGGCTCCGACAGCCCGAGAGGTCAATGCCTGCCACAGCTCGCTCCCGCACTATGACATACGGCGGGACCTTTCCAAAACGAATGTGTACCCCCCCACGAATGACCCCCACATTCTCCACTCGGTACAGCGGCACCGGCTGTGCTGAACTTCCCAAGATTGGGATTCTTACGATGACCCCCAAGATTGTGTGGTTTGACCTCCCACAATCGACCGGTACCGGGTATGCCTCTGAGGCTGCACGGAGTTGGCAAGGACTCAAAACCCTGTGGAATGGGTGCAGCGCTGCCAAGTGCCTGTTGCTAATCCACGAGGGGACCTGACCCTGTCTCAGGTCCTCCAGATTACTCCTCCCCTCTCCTAGCAACCAGGCACCATACAGCCCACACACTTCATTCTGGGCAGCCTGATCCGATGAATTTCGATCTTCTTTAATTAGCGCGTTAATGGCTTTTGCATGCTCTTCCAATTGCGCGATTATCTCCTTTAGATGTAGGGTCATTGCCACCTCCTCGTGCAAACCCGACCGCACTACTGTGTTCTCATCTTTCAACACTTTTCTCAGCTGGCCTTTTAGCTGATTGATTTGCAAGGCCAGCTCCACAGTGTCCATACTGTTGACAATGGATGTCCCCGTATTGAAGGCAGTGAACCCATCATTGACTAGCCCTCTACGTTGTCGACTGGAGTCCCCATTAAATTCCCCTGCCCTATGGTACAAATCTTCCACTTCAATGTCCCCAAAATCCAAATTGTGGAATTTCTGGAACATGTCCTTCAGCAGCGCCTGGTACAATAGTTCAGTCTTGCGAGGGCACCACTCTGGTAACTTCACCTCGGTTAGGTTTAGCACCACCGAGGCAACCGCGTAATGTACCCCCTGATATAATAGTTTCTTTGTTGGGACGAGCAGCAAACCATTTTCGGGCCCCCGGGTGGTGATTGGACAGTTGTGAGGGTCGATTGGTTGGGCTGTGGGTAGGGGCCTCTTTACCTGAACCAGCAGTTCGGTAGCTCTCACGGTTTCTTCCCCTCCGGGTGTTACACATCCCTTCCCATTATGGTCCCAATTTATCCCATGCCCGGTGTCTTGCCACCACCTCACAAAGGTGATTGATGCCCCTTGTGGACATGCCTTGGCCGACCCCCACAAACATAGATAAATGCCCTGGTCGGAAGCCCACCACTTATCCCAGCAAACGGTGATCCTACCCGGTGACCCCGTGATGGTCCGGTAGGTGTTGTTGTCCATGCGTTCCCAGTCCGAGGACCGATCCCTCATGTCCAGGCTCAGCTTCCTGAGCCACCACCATCTCCCCAAAGGAACGTCCCCCTCACAGGTTAAACACACCCGCCTGCCCTCAGTCACCCTAACCCGGTCAGTCGCCACCTGTATCTCCTCGCAGAGTACAGAGGCCTCTCCATAGGTGAAGCTCTGGTGGCTGGAGTACCTGGTCGAGTTCGACCCCAGCCACCCAGGCCACCTCCCCAGGTGTGAGTAGCGGGCCTGCTCTATGGCCACCTGGTTTCCCTGTCCGGTAGTGACCAGAGGGGCTCTGCCGCCAGAACACCCATAGACAAAGGACTCTTCTGTCTCGCCTCTGCGGAGTTCTCCCGGTCCCACCATCGCCAGGATCAGCAGACTCCACATCGTCGGGTGCCCCATCTGTAAAAAAAACAAAACACATCCTTGCCTCTACAGAACTACCTACCTTAAAGTGCATGGGTTCTATCCAGCGGCAGCAGCAGCTCCCGCTTTGAAGTTGCCGCAGCCTGTCTGTGATTCTGTGTTTACAGCCCGGCTCCCCAGGGTCCTAGTGCCTGCCGCTATCCGGCGGCAGCAGCAGCTCCCGCTTTGAAGTTGCCGCAGCCTGTCTGTGATTCTGTGTTTACAGCCCGGCTGCACCAGGGTCCTAGTGCCTGTTGCTTCATCATTTTACCATTGCACGAGGCGCTTCTGTGTTCCCACGATCCTAAATACTTCACACACGACTACACACTAATTAGAACTAGCAGGGGAAAAGAAAAAAAGGAATATGATATATACAATGCCACCCGTCTCCGGGTGGCCAAATTAAAACTGTGCCCCGCTAAACTGGGGCAGTTCGCCTGTTTGGTCGAACGGCTCGGGCCAGACCGTCCCCTCCCGGGGGTTCGGGCTGCCCCTTGCCTCTCCTTCCCCAACAGGGTTCGGGGATCCCTCAGCGCTCCCTCCTACTCGGGCCCCCTTACTGCGGGACCGGGTTCTAGGGAGGTGTGATGGGGACCATCTTAGAGGGGGTTTGGAGACCCGATTGCTCCTTCGTCCCCTGACTGGTTCCCAAGCCCAAGGTGATACTTCCACTTCCTCCGCCTCCTTAGCCTCTATACTAAGGCAGGCCACCTGACCCACAGGTAAGGGCTTGGGAATCGTTACTGTCCCTGGGCTGGGTGCTTGCAGCACTGTCGGTCTCTTTGGGACTGCCCCTTCGGGACAGCACCTTGTCACCGGTTGTGTGATCGTGGAGTCAGGGACCTCCCCCACCGTCGTTAATTCTGCAGGCGGTTTCTCCACTATCACCCCCAGTCCCCCCCCCAACTTGCTCTTCCCGGCCCTGGTGGGGTCGAAAAGTTTGCACTGGTTCACGTGGAACCATTTAATCTTCCGGGGGAGCTGTACTGCGTAAACCATGGGGCTGGCCTTGTCCACTATACTGTACGGTCCCGCGTACAGTGGCTCAAAGGCTCCTACCCGTGCAAAATTCCGGACCATTACTTGGTCCCCTATGGCCCATTCCTGGGTAGTGTGGGGCTCGAGCAGCAGCTTGTTCCTCCGGTGCTGGGTTCCCATGTTAAACGCTGCCTGCCAATTAATTTCCTTTAGCTGCTCCATCAGCTTCTTAGCAAACCTGTCTCGGTTTACCTCCCTAAGCTGCCCCTCTGTCAGGGAAGGTACCATGACATGGATCGGGGTTCTCATGACTCTCCCTGTCATGAGCTCGTGCGGGGAGTACCCTGTGCTCCTGGACTGGCTTGCCCGGATCCCCATTAAAACTAGGGGTAAGATTTCTACCCACCGGTTGGGCGAGCTGCCTGTTTCTTTCCTGATCCTCTCTTTTATGGTCCTATTTAACCTTTCCACAGGACCTGAGGATTGAGGGTTATAAGCCACATGCCACTTTGCCTTAATCCCCAGGACTTTCAGGGTCGCTTGCATCACTTGTCCCGTGAAGTGACTCCCTGATCTGACTCCACAAACTGTGGGAGTCCCCACCTCGAGAATACCTCCCTGACCAATATCCTGGCTGTGCCTGCTGCGGTGGCTGTTCGGCAGGGGAAGGCTTCTACCCACTTTGTGAAAATATCCACCAACACCAGACAGTACTTGTAACCCCCTGCCGCTGGGGGAAGGGGTCCAATATAGTCGATCTGTATCGACTGCCAGGGCCCCTCCACCCTGCGGATGTGCCCCAACGAGACCTTTCTTTTCTTGGGATCCGGGTTATTGGTAGCACACACCAAACAGCTCGCGCAGAAATCGCGAGCATCCTCCCGGAGGCTCGGCCACCACCCCACCCTCTCCACCCGTTGCCAGGTGGTCTCAGGGCCGGGATGTCCCGCTCCGGGGCTCTCATGGGCCATTTCGATAAATTCCCTATGGTGCTGGGAAGGCACTATCCACTGGTCCCCTCTGAAGAGCATGCCCTCCTTCAGGGTGATGTCCTTTCCCCCATAGGGCCCCTCTATCCTTTCCTGCCTACCCATGGCCGTTATGACTTTCTTTAGCTCGGGGTCCTGTCCCTGGGCAGTGGCTAGATCTGGGGCCAAACTCGTTCCATCCCCCCTCTGGGGCTGTCTTGTAACGGCCGCTACCTGTCCCTCTTCGTACGGGTCCCACGCTATCCCATTCTTAGCCCCCTCTCGAGCCAGGCCGTCTGCTTTCTGGTTCCCCTCGCCCCGTGGCTCTGTTTTGGAGTGAGCTTTCACCTTCAGGATATACCTGTCCTCCCCCTGCCCAACTGCTGCCACGATCTTCTCGAGGAGGGGTTTTGTGGCCAGTGGCTTTCCATCCGAGGAGGTGTACCCTCGGCGGGACCAGATAGCCAGGTACTCCGTGCAGGAGTTGCATGTAAACATGCTATCTGAGCAGATGGTATATGGCGTGGGAAAACGGTCGGGGTGGGTCACCACATACATCACTGCAGCCAGCTCTGCCTGCTGGGCGCTGAGTGTATGGGGGAGTTTAAGGGCCAGGGCGATCTCTGCATCGGGGTCCCAGATCCCACAGCCCGTGAACCTGACGCCCTCTGCTACAGTACTGGACCCATCCACATAGATCTCCCTCCCTGTGGGGTGCAGCCCTGCCCGGAGTCCGAACCCTACCTCCCATACCCCTTCTACGGAACAGTGGTGTGGCTCCCCGGGGTATATCAGGTTGGCTGCGAGCTGTGGCTCATTCAGCCCCTTTACCTGAAGGGCCATTTGAGACAGCAGGAGGGTCCACCTGGTGATTCTGGCGCTGCTGACCGTGCCGTCCTTAATCCGGCCGTCCAGCAGCATTTGGGTCGGGGTGTGATGTGTCAGGAGGGTGATGGGGCCCATCCTAACAAATACCTGCATCCGCTTTACCGCCCAGTGGGTGGCCAGCAGATGCCTCTCACAGTTGGAGTATGCCCGCTCCACCTCTGTGAGAACCCGAGAGGAGTATACCACTGGCCTCAACTTGCCATGCCGGGTCTGGAGGAGCACCGCACTCAGGCCATCACTGCCTGCGGCCACCTCCAGGAAAAACTCCTCCCGGGGGTTAATGGCCCCCAGGGCTGGGGCTTTCTGCAAGTCCTCCTTGAGTCGGACGAACGCCGTCTCACACTTACTGTCCCAGTCCCACTCCACCCCCTTGTGCAGCAGCCTAAGCAGAGGCGCTGCTGTGGTGGCATAGTCCTCAATGAAATCCCTGCAGTAGCCGGTGATTCCTAAAAAGGACCGTATCCCCTTTACATCTACGGGGACTGGGAGTTCCTGCACTGTTTGTCTCCTGGCCGTGTCAATCCCTCTCTCTCCAGCTCTCAGGGTTAACCCCAGGAACTTCACCTCTCCTAGCCCGATCTGTGCCTTTGTAGGGTTAACTTTCAGCCCTCCTTTGTGTAACAACCCCAACAGCTCGTCCACTAGGGGCCCATGCTCCTCACTATTACTGGTGAACAACAGGATGTCGTCCACATACTGCACCAGCTTGTGTGGCTCACTGAAACCCTTTAAGCATTCGGCCATGCATTGATGGAAAATGCTCGGGCTGTTATGGAATCCCTGCGGGAGACAGGTCCATGTGTACTGTTGCCCCTTAAAGGTAAAGGCAAACTTGTATTGGTCCTCCCTTCTGACCGGGACGGACCAAAATCCATTCGAAATATCCAGCACCGTAAAAATTGAGGCGGATGCTGGAATTTCTCCTAGCAAGTCTGCCACGGCCGCCACCGTTGGGGCGCAGGCCGGAATGTGTTTATTCAGGACTCTGTAGTCCACGGTGGCCCTCCAGGAGTTGTCCGGCTTCCTCACCGGCCAGAGCGGGGAGTTTACATGGGTGGCAATTGTCCTCAACACCCCTTGCCCCACCAATGAGTTTAGGGCCACCTCCAAGTCTGCCTCTGCTTCCCGGGGGAAGCGGTACTGTTTCTGGGGCTGGGACATGGGGTCCCCATCTACCCTGACCTCTGTCCCAGTAACTCTCCCACAATCATGCTTGTGGGTGGCAAAAGCAGCCAGATTCCTGCGGACATACTCCCTGAACTCTTCCGGGGTATTCCACTCCAGGACTTCTAGATCGTACCCTTCCTTTGGCTGTACCACGCACAAAGCTCCCTTCTCCTGGGCTCTGTCAATTACCCTCAACTCCCTTTCAGTCCCTTCCGTTGCTGCACCCCACAGGCAGTGATTTCTTAGGTCCACCAGGATCTGATGAGCCACTATGAAATCAGCTCCTAGGATCCCTTTCCCCTCCTGTTCCCATCTCATCAGGACGCATTTCCAGTGCACCTGGAGTGCCCCTAACCTGATAGACAGGGGAACAGAGAAAAAACCCATTTTTTCATTCCCGGTAAATCCAATGAGGCTATAGGGTACCCCGCTAGACAGAGGGGATGCTCGGGGATTGTCCGTGTGGACTATAGTACTGGAAGCACCTGTGTCCAGTAGGTAACTCCCGACCGTATCCTGGACCTCCATTTTGACCCAGGGTCTCCCGCATGGGCCATACTCCAGTGGGCATAGAAAGGTGGGTTGCTGAGGGGCTAGTCATTCGGAGGCTTCCCTGGGTGCGGGGGCGGGCTGACCCTGGCCCGTTGCCATAGCCACCTGTCCTGAGCCTTGCAAAAGGGCTAAAATTTTACTTATCTCGATGGTTCCCGGGGCAGCTGCTCCTGCCACCGGGGTCTGACTCTCTACTGCGGGAGCCCTCTCCTGCTTGCTGGGGTTTTTACATTCCCTCTTGAAATGCCCGGCCTTCCCACACCCGTAGCATACCGGTTTCTTGTCGGAGGTCCGGGTGCCCTCATGCTTCCACTCTCTCTTAGGGGCTGCTGGCACGATTTCGTGCACTTTACCCTTAAGGGGCTTGTCCTCACCCCTCTCCCCATTACGATATGCGAGGGTAAGTTTCCTAAGGACCTCTTCCTCATTAAGGGCCGGGGTCTGCGGGTCGAACCAGTGTTCGGCTTTTGCCCTAACGTTAGGGAGACAGTTGGCAACTAGGGTCTTCAGCCAGTGGGCGGTTCTTTCCCCTAAATTCCGTCTATCCGCGGGAACCCCGCAAGCCTCCATATAGACAGTCCACAGTCTGTCTGCGAACATGGTGGGAGATTCCCCTGGTTGCTGCTTGGTTTCCCCCACCCTCATGAAAGGGCTCCCCAGATTCAAGCCCATCGCCTCCAGAACAGCAGTCTGTGCTGCCGCCCATGTGTCAGGTCTTCCCCCATTCCCAGAGGTCACTGTCCTGCATAGCTGTGCATCTAGGGTCATCAGGAGCAGCTTTATTTGCTCCCCTTCGTCGCAGTCATTGATGCTGGCTGCCTGTTCCACCTCCACAAAATGCAGCGACGGATCCCCTTTTGGAGTTAGTCTGGGAACGTGGGCCACCATCCCCCTGAGCGCGGATGCCCCATGAGGAACGATAATGTTGCCCTCAACCGGTCCCCTATTTGCCATCCCCGCCGGGGGACCATACCTTCTTTGCCTGACAGGGCACATCTGCCCTACCTGGGGTTCCTGCTCCTCCTCCCCACTGTCCAGCTCTCCTGCCCCGTTGGGTAGCCCCCCTGTCCCCGGGCTAGCTACCCATATAGGAGACGCCGCTATCTGGGGATACACCACTGACCCCCCTTGGACCTGCCCCTGACCGGGCGGTCCAAACCCTACCTGCTGACCCGGCCCCATCACCGGCATCCCAGGCAGTGGTCTGTCCCCATCCCATGGGGACCCACATACGAAACCAGGCGGACACGCCTCCAGCTGGGGGTACCCTGCCGACCCCCCTTGGACTTGCCCCTGAACGTGCAGTCCGTTCCCCGCCTGCCGACCCGGGCACGATCCCGGTGCCTCAGGAGGCGGTCTATTCCCCTTGGCCTGTGGGGAATCATCCGCTGCGAGGAGTACCTTGCCCCTTGGGGACCCCCCTGGACCTACCAGGTGTATCTGTCCCCTGACCTTGGACAAGGCCTCCTCCAACTCCGTTATTCGTGCCTGGCACGGCCCATGGGCACAGTCCCCTACTTCCTCGCGAGCCACTCGGTACGCTGCCTGGATGTCCCGGTACTTCCCCTCCAGCTTCCTACACTGCTCTGTACTCCGAGCATAGAGTTCCTGGAGCCTCCGTTCCTTTTCTTTACCCTCCACTATCTGGCAGTGGAGATAGTCCTTCTCACACCGGTTAGACTCGCTTTCCTGTTTCATTTCTGCCATTTCCTCCCGCAGTCGTTCCGCTACGCTCGCGCTGTCCTGTTTAATTTCTGCCAATTCCTCCCGCAGTCGTTCCGCTGCGCTAGCGCTGTCCCCTGCGCTGGCCCTCACTTCTCTCAACTCCTGCTCTAACTCTTCGACCCTTTGCTCTGTTTTGACTACCTGCTCGGACAGGCAAACCAGCCAAACTGCCTTCTCCAAGTGCTTTTTGTGCGCCTTACTTTCTGTCCATGCAGCCGCTGCCATTACCGGTTGCTCCGCATTGATTAGTTCTGAGACCCAAGGTTTGGTGAGGTTGACCTTTTGCCACAAATACGAGGAGATTCTCTCCTCCATTTTACTTCGTTCCCTCACCCCCTCTGCCAAGTCACATACTCCAAACCACCGGGGTCCTGCCGCGGTCGCCATTGTAGAGGGTGCCATCTCTGCTACTCCACTACTGGGCCGATATCTGGGGTTTGGGTATCTGTGTGTGTCTCTCTCCAGCTGGCACTGAAACTTCAGAGGCCAGGGGATGCCGCACTGGGACACTTCCACTGAAGAGAGCACTGAATCAAGCCTGCCGTTTATCCCTAACCGGCAGCCTGAGGCTTATATCACACAGATCTCCAGACCCCTACCAATACCCAGGTGATTCTCTCTCTTGCCGGTGGTGCAACACCCACCCGGTTCCTACTTCGCTAGAGTAGCTTTCCCAAGAGAGAGAATAGGACACTGCTGTTTATTACCTAACCAGCAGTCTGTCCTGAGTGAATCGCTCAAGATGACCCTTGATTCTTGAACCCGGAATTAAGGTGAGGAATATTTTAACAATGACTTGGTCAGAGATCGCTGGTGAAAGATTGAAGAATTTAAACGACTCCAATTATCAGCAAATCAAGGTTTATTGCAAAACCCAGGTCAAAATCATCAACAGAAGAAAATATAATAAAATCTTAAACTCTAACACAAACTAAGTCTATTCAAAAAGTACTATAACGGACACAACGAAAAATCTTATGGTTACACAGTTTTAGCAATAGCACAAAACACACATCAAGTTCCCTTCCCCAAAGCCTCAACCACTATTAAAGTCAAGGGAGTTTCGCAAGCTGCTGCAGGGTACTTACGGTCACAGGCTGCAGAGGTCAAGTCAAAGGTGCAGAGGTCGAGTCAAGAGCCAAGAGACCCTCAACCGAAACACAGCCCCTTTTATATTGTTTTACCTGGCTTTGTCCTGTGTTCGGCCAGCCCCTTTTGCATTGAAAAGGTAAGGTTTAAAGTTCCCGCTGGTCCCGCCCCCTTTGAGCCGGTCAGAGCTGTTTGTTTCCGGGTATTCCTCGCAGGTCCGCTCCTTCCAGCTAGGCAGACCTGCGCGATTTGAATTTGGCGCCGACTCCGCCCCCTCTTTCCAGTGAGTTTCTGCCGGTAGCTTCTGTCAAGATTGGAGTACTTCCCCCAGGTCCGCCTCCAACTTGGTTTTTTTCCTACCGTCCGCGATTTGAATTTGGCGCTGGCTCCGCCCCCCTCCTCCCAGTGAGTTTCTGCCGGTGGCTTCTGTCAAGATTGGAGTACCTCCCCCAGGTCCGCCTCCAACTTGGTTTTTTCCACCGCTTATCTTCAAGGGGCTTTTCCAGCGCAATATACTGAGCCCAGACAGTCTGTTTTTTAGGATAACGAGGTTAAGCTCTCTTGTGAAGAATTTCAGTGTCTTCCAGCTGCTCCGGAGATGGCTGCTATTCTCACCTCGCTATGTTGATGGGGTGATAATTGGATTCTGCTCTGGTGGAGGCCAGGTCATTTACATTTGCATGGGGCTATGACCATCCCATTGTCCTGCTTGCAGGCAGGCCCCCTGTGTATTCCCGTGCCCCTTTGTCTGTGTTTTGATCTTGTCTCGTTGTCTGGCTCCTTCTTCCTTGTAGCTCCTAGGGGGGGGGGTTTGTAAATACTTATGTCCCTACTCAGCTCAGCGGACCAAGCCTGCTGGGAAAACTGGTCACGTTCTCTTGGCTGAAAAGTCAGTTTACAGTCTCTGAGTTTTATTCTTGGGCAGTTCCAAAAAAAGCCGAATTGCCCGAAAACCTTACAGCTAGAGCTACGTCGGAGGCATCGCTCTCGACCTGGAAGGGGAGGGACTCGTCGATGGCGCACATCGTGGCCTTTGCGATGTCCGCTTTGATGCGGCTGAAGGCCTGGCAAGCCTCTGTCAACAGAGGGAAGGTCGTGGTCTGTATTAGGGGGCGGGCCTTGTCTGCGTACTGGGGGACCCACTGGGCGTAGTACGAAAAGAACCCCAGGCAGCGTTTCAGGGCTTTTGGGCAGTGCGGGAGGGGAAATTCCATGAGTGCGCGCATACGTTCGGAGTCGGGGCCTATTATCCCATTGCGCACTATGTAGCCCAGAATGGCTAGCCGATCGGTGCTAAAAACGCACTTGTTCTCGTTGTACGTGAGGTCCAAGGCTTTGGCGGTCTGGAGGAATTTTTGGAGGTTGGCGTCGTGGTCCTGCTGATCGTGGCCGCAGATGGTTACATTGTCGAGGTACGGGAACGTGGCCCGTAACCCATGTTGATCAACCATTCGGTCCATCTCCCGTTGGAAGACCGAGACCCCGTTTGTGACGCCAAAAGGGACCCGTAGGAAATGGTATAATCGCCCGTCTGCCTCGAAGGCGGTGTACTTGCGGTCACTTGGGCGGATGGGGAGCTGATGGTAGGCGGACTTGAGGTCCACGGTGGAGAAGACTTTATACCGGGCAATCCGATTGACCATGTCGGATGTGCGGGGGAGAGGGTACGCGTCTAGTTGTGTGTACCTGTTGATGGTCTGGCTATAGTCAATGACCATCCTTTGTTTCTCCCCTGTCTTCACTACTACCACCTGCGCTCGCCAGGGACTATTGCTGGCCTGGATTATGCCCTCCTTTAGTAGCCGCTGGACTTCGGAGCGAATGAAGGTCCGGTCCTGGGCGCTGTCCCGTCTGCTCCTCGTGGCGACGGGTTTGCAATCCGGGGTGAGGTTCGCAAACAAGGACGGGGGTTGCACCTTGAGGGTAGCGAGGCCGCAGATAGTGAGTGGGTGTATGGGGCCGCCGAATTTAAACGTAAGGTTCTGTAGATTACATTGGAAATCTAATCCCAGCAAGGTGGGGGCACAGAGTTGGGGAAGGACGTTAAGTTTGTAGTTTTTGAATTCCCTCCCCTGCACCGTTAGGGTAACTATGCAGAATCCCTGGATCTGTACGGAGTGGGATCCTGCAGCTAGGCAAATCTTTTGTGCGCTGGGGTAGGTGGTTAAGGAACAGCGTCTTACCGTGTCGGGGTGTATAAAACTTTCCGTGCTCCCGCAGTCGACTAGGCATGGCGTCTCGTGGCCGTTAATTAGGACCGTTGTCGTCGTCGTCTGGAGAGTCCGGGGCCGAGCCTGATCGAGCGTAACCGAAGCGAGCCGTGGTTGTAGTAGTGGGGTGGGGTCCGTTGTTGCCGTCCAAGATGGCGTCGGGGATGGACAAAATGGCCGCCCCCATATATCGCACGTGGCTGGGGGGTCACAAGGTGGCGTCGGGGGTGGACAAAATGGCCACCCCCATGCGTCGTACAGGTCGGGGGCGGTCCAAGATGGCGGCGCCCCTCCTCCCCTCGTGGTGGGCGGGACACAAAATGGCGGCGTCTGCGGGTCGCACAACGGCGCCCCTCCTCCCCTCGTGGTGGTCGGGACCCAAAATGGCGGGGTCTGCGGGTCGCACATGGTGTGCTGGGGGGTCTGGGGAGCGCTAGGACCTCGCGGAGTTCCCTCACTGCGAGCGCCAGGGCCGCGAGCGCTAGGACCGCGCGGAGCTCCCTCGCCGGGGACAGCGGTGGTCGGGGCCCAAGTCAGCGGCGCCGGCGGGTCAGGCGTGGGGCCGCGAGCGCAAGGAGCGCGAGGAGCTCCCTCACCGGGGACAGCGGTGGTCGGGGTCCAAGTAGGTGGCGCTGGCGGGTCAGGCGTGGGGCGCGGGACGGGGGTGAGGGTGGCGTTCGGGACGCGAAAAACCCCTTCCTCTCCGTGGAGAGTGTTGGCCGGGACCCAAAGCGGGAGCGCCGGCAGCGGGTCGTACATGGACTGCGGGGAGGGGGGTTGGGGAGCGTAGGCGGCGTGCAGGGCTCCCAGTTCTCCCGGGGCAGCGGTGGTCGGGACCCAGAGCGGCTGCGCCTGCGGGTCGTACAAGGCGTGCTGGGGGGTTTGGGAGGCATAGACTGCTTGTAGGGCTCCCTGTGGCCCCGGGACGGCGGCGACCTCGCGGGATCGGCACACAACCGCATAATGGCCCTTTTTCCTGCAGCTTTTGCATATGGCTGCGCGGGCCGGACAGCGTTGTCGGGGGTGCTTCGCCTGGCCGCAGAAATAACAGCGGGCGCCCCTGGTGCGACTCGGCGTTTGGACTGCGCAAGCCTATGGGGTGTCCGGGGGGGGGGGGGGGGTAGGGGGTTTGCCGCGACGGGTACGTACGGGGCCCAATGGCCTGCCGCGCGGTCGGGGCCGTAGGCGCGGGTATTACGCGCGGTCACGTCTAGGGAGGCTGCTAGGGCCCGTGCCTCTGAGAGTCCTAGCGACTCTTTTTCTAGAAGTCTTTGGCAGATTTGGGAAGATTGCATACCTGCCACAAAAGCGTTGCGCATTAACATGTCCGTATGTTCGTTTGCATTCACCGACGGGCAGCTGCAGGCTCGTCCCAAAATCAGCAGCGTGGCGTAGAACTCGTCCATCGATTCTCCGGGAGCTTGCCGTCTTGTCGCGAGCTGGTAGCGAGCGTAGATTTGGTTAACTGGGCGAACGTAGAGATTTCTCAGTGCTGTGAATGCCGTCTGGAAATCGTTGGTGTCTTCAATGAGGGTGAAAATCTCCGTGCTCACCCTCGAGTGCAGGACCTGCAGTTTTTGTTCGTCTGAGACTCGGCCTGTGGTCGATCTGATGTAGGCCTCGAAGCAAGTCAGCCAGTGTTTGAAGGCTGCTGCCGCATTCACTGCATGGGGGCTGATCCTCAGGCATTCTGGAATGATCCTGAGCTCCATAGTCCTTTTTAGGCACGCTTAATAAATTGTAGCGCACAAAGACTCCGTGAGACGAATAGAGTGAAGTCGATGAGGCTTTATTAAGCGTGTCTGTTCCCCAGCAGCTCGATAATAAACTGGCCTGCGGGGGAAGACACCGGCTTCTTATACTTCGCCTTCAGGGCGGAGCTTGAGGTCAACGGCCAACCAGGACTCGGGATCTGTCAGCCAATGACATTAGGGCTTCCAGTCCCACATGACCCCCAATACATACTACCACATCACATCAGTCAGTCATTCTGTGTTAAGCATGTGTTTTGCATTCTGAGCACAGAGTTTGACTGAGGCGTTAAAGCTGCATGTAGCTCTCCAGCTGCACCGCTGATTTTATCTCCACATTCTCTGATACTCTGAGCACAAAACATGTAGCGGTGTGGTTTTCACCATCACGCTGGCGGGGCCTGATAGAGTTGGGAATGCCCCCATCCCCCCCTTTTAGAAGGACGCCCCAACCTGTGTGAATGCAAAACTCCCCTCTTGCTACAGAAACGAGGAACCCCCCACAAGTATCCGGGCACTCACCGTCACACACTCCCCCACAAGCACTGGATCAACCTTCCCCCACCAACCCCATCACAAGCATTGGGCAACACCCACCCACAAACTCGCAGGCAGTACCCCAACAAGCACTGGGGAATCCCTCCCCCACACATTAGGAGAACGCCTAATTGTGTTTCCAAGAGGGCCCGTCTCATCAATGTGGGCACTGCCAAGTTGGCATTGCCAGGGTGGCACTGCCATAGTGATACCTTCCAGTTGGCACTGTCAGGGTGACACTGCAAGGTTGGCACTGCCAAAGCCTATGGTGGCACTGCCAGGGCAGAGCCTGGGTGCCAGTTGGCAATGCCAAAGTATTGCCCGGGCATGTCCCTCTTACCCCAGGAGCTATACCTACCTGTCTGGCCCTGGCGGGCCCCCTCGACTGTTTCACGTTTTAAAAAACTTGTTGTAAATGTTTCTGACATGACATCACACTGGAGAGGGGCAATCCTTTGTGTGAGAGGAAGATATGGCGGGAAATCATTTTCATAGTATTCAAATTTATTAAAATGTATTTAAATGGAAATCTCATTATCTCACTGACAAGTGAGTAGGGAAAATAGGAAAACGAGATCTCGCCAGCAAGAATCTTTGTTTTCCGATTGTTGTGAGATTTTGCGCCTAGGTCGCTGTTTGCGCTCAAGTTGGATGCAGACACTAAATCACCCGCAAGGCGTTTAATGGTGAAATGTGGCAAAATTAGAAAAAATGTTACCTATACTGTACAAAGTAAGTTAATTGCTCAGATTTTTACAATGTTGAATTTTGATAGTGCTGTAAAACATTGCATGGCTACCCCAGTATTTTCTTCTAATTTTTCCGAGAATATAATAAAATTGTGAAACTTTAAAAGGTGGTTGAATTTTCAAAAGTCTTAAGGAGGCTATGAAGGGCCATTGGTGTGGGTGTGAGGCATTTGTTGGCTTGAGTTGGCATGGAGGAAATGGGTAAAATCTTTGTAAACTACCTTTCAAATGGTTCTCGAATCAAGGGTATGGTTCGTGACTCCCCTGATCATCATAAACCATGGGTCATGGAGAAACTGGCCTAACTTGCTGAAAATTACAGGAGGCTAGGACATGTCTATTCACTTAAAGGAAACAACAAGGTGGGGAGGAGATTGCAGGCCCATTACCTATACCTTTATCCCAATATGGTGAAGATTTGGAGGAGGTCTTGTAACCAGGAATGAGGGTTGGAATCCAGAAATGAGCCTCACCTACCATTTTTGTATGACTCCAGAGTCCATCCAACTTCCTGAAAATTCGGCCTAAGTGTCAATGGCATCTCCCTCCTTATGTCACAAAATACGTTCATGACAGGTTATCTTCCAGGAAGTCTAGCTCTCCATGGTTGAACTGAAGTGGTGACTATTCTATTCATTTTAATATTTTAGGCATCTTTAAGCATTTTCCTCAAAGTTGGTTGTAAACTGCTGAAACAAATTAAAATGTAGTAACACATTAACTATGTGTGTTCATTGTATATTAATTGTGTTTGTTTATCTGCAGATGGAAGACATTAATTGGGGTTTCACTTACATTGAGCATATATAAAGAGAGACTTATTGAAACTGTGTTGTGGTTGTGTTAGGAGGCATATGTTTGCAATAGTTCACTCTGTAAATAAATGTAAGACTGAGCAAAAATTGGCTCCAGTATTGTCCTTCACCAATTAGTTTTCCGGAAAATAGTAGTGAAGAAATACGTGCATTCTCTGTTTTATCATTCATATCTTGGAACATTTACCTATGTCGTAAAAACAAATGAATTTGTTTGTTCTTTTTCATTTCTATGTTCTATGTTCTATGAATCTTTGTACTTTTCGACAAGGACTGCAAGGTTGTGTCTGAGGAAATTAAGTTACTTTTACAAACAATTTTGAGGGAAAGGAACCAATTAATCCTGAAATTCTGTGTCTTTCATTAATTCAGTAAAGCATTTTAAAATGGCCTGAGGCTGTGAAGACATGACATGATCTTTAATCATGCTTTTCTAACGTAATGTAATGTTTTGAACAAATAATAAAATGTGTAGGTAAAATGAATATGATAAATGTTCAGAATTGTTACACTGGGGAAGGTGGCCATTTGGTCAGGATTTTCTATCCCTTCTTGCCACTGGGATTGTCCCGTTCTACTGCAAACCAACAGACTTGTCGGTGACCCGTCAGGTCTGCGTAATCGGGTTTGTCAGGACGGCTGTAAAATCCCAGCCATTGTGTCTGCGCTGGTTCTCCGCAGGAGTAATTTACCTTGTGCCACCCCACCCCCACCCTGTCCCACCCTGTCTTCTCCACATGACCCTGCAAAGTCTTTCTTTTCAGACAACAATCCAATGTGCTCTTGAATGCCGTGATTGAACTTGCATCCGCCAAACTCTCAGGCTGTGCATTCCAGTTCTTAACCGTGAAATGTGTGAAAATCTTTTTCTTCTGTCACCATTGTTTTTTTTTTGCAAAATGCCTTAAATCGGTGCCCCCTTGCTCTTCACCCTTACACCAATGGGAAAATGTTTCCCGATGTCTTTGTCCAGACCACTCATGATTTTCAACACCTCAACTAACTCTCCTCTCCACCTTTTCTTCTGCAAATAAACAGTAACATCTTCCACAATCTTTCCACATAACTGAAGTTCCTCGTCCCTGGAACCACAGTCGGGAATATTTTCTGCACTTTCTCTAATGCCTTCACATCCGTCCTAAAGTGTGGCATCCAGGACTGGAGGCATTACTTCAACTGAGACCGAACAAGTTGAACACAATTTCCTTGCTTTTATACTCTGTGTTCCTATTCATAAAACTTTGCAAGCAGCCTGCTTTACTAACCACTCTTTCAACCGATCCTGCCACCCTCAATGATTGATGCACATATCTACCCTGATTCCTCTACTCCTAAACCCCTTTCAGAATTATACCCATTATATTGTATTTGAGCTATAGCTTCCTGGCTCCAGAGATTCAGATTTGAGGTGTAAAGATTTACCTGGCAATTGTCCAGAAGCGATAACTTCCCTGGACAATTGCGCTGCACTGGAGGACAGTATGACAAAGCGATTTAAGTCATTACATTTGGACGGTTCTCCTCCATTTACATTCACAGTTACTCTGAAAGAGTTAGAAGGAAAAAAAGTACTTCTAACTTCAGCGTAACTATTTAGAAACCCCAGACCCAGCTGTGCATGGGACACCCCCCACAGCACCCACACCCCAGGGGACCCCCCCTCCACATGCCTCCCTCTGCCCAACTAAGCACCCCTTAATATTCCGCAACCCCCACCCTCGACCCACATGGGATTGCCCGCCCCCTCTCCCTGACCCAACCAAGACTGACCCCACTAAGGTCCATCCACTCTCTGAACCAAATGACCCCACTGCCAACATGATCCGGCCCCAAGCCCCCATCACCAACCACCCAGATGTCAAACCCACCCCCACATTTCTGAACCGCCCCCCCCACCACCGGTGGCCAAACCCTTACGGCTCCCCCCCATTTCTGCATCCTCCCAAGTTACTATCACTTTTGTCCCGAATTATAATTTCTAGAAGTTTTCCCCATTGAGGCTAAACTGACTGAATGCTTTGAATTTTTTGATTTGATTTATTTATTGTCACATGTACTGAAGTACTGTTGCTATCTTTTGGTTGGTTCAATTGGCTCTGTTTTATAACCTTTGCTCTCGAGTCGCCAGGTATCTTTATGATACCTCCACAAGGTTCAAGTTCAAGTAATGATCAATAACTCAATACACCAATTAGTAAGATTCAAATCAAAGCACATTTATTATGCACAGTAATCGCTACGCATGCATAGATTCTACTTCTAAGCTACTTCTACAACTAACAGGCCTATACTTAGCTTCGGACTGGCCCACCAGGTCAGGGGAACAAATGGCCTTTCATTCGGGTTCTGAGTCTGCGGGATTCAAAAGTTGGTACGGACTGGTAGTTAGGAGCACCTATCTCGTAGCGAACGTTGACTGAAGACTTACGGGCTCTTGGCGGGAGCTGAACCGGTCACTGTCAAGGTTTGGTTCGCGTTGCTGAGTGACCCGGTCAAGAAGAATGATTTGAACTTGGGGGCTTAACTTTATAGTCCTCAGGGGCTTCCCACCTTTCGGGGCGGACCCTGTACCTGGTTCCAAGTTATTGGACTTTGTTCGATTTCTCCAATACTGTAGCGGTTCCCTGATCAATGGGCGGTCTTGAGGTGTCCGTTAACCTCTTTTGTGTTGGCTCCTGCTGGCGCCGAGGAGTCTGGCTTGGCCTTGTTTATCTCAAATGTTTCGATTGTTCCCGGGGATCGCTCATTCGTATGTAGATGGCTGCTACATTATTATGCAGATGGCTGCTTGTATCGATGCTCTCTGGGCTTTTGCAGAGTTTAATACACAGTAAACTTGCACCTGCTAGTTTCTACCTGTGTTGGCTGAATTTCCCTTCAGCCTTTGCTGTTCTCCATTTTACGTCGGGGGTTGGCCAACCCAGGTGGCTGCACTACAGTGAACAGTATTTTTCTGCGGCTGAGGGAACGAACATAGTACGTACATAGTAGACAAAAAAGAATAATCGACAGATCACATTGACAAATGGTACATCGACAAACAGTGATTGGTTACAGTGCGGAACAAGGGACAAACAAAGCACATACATTCGCAAGAGCAGCATCGTGAATAGTGTTCTTACAGGGAACAGATCAGTCCGAGGGAGATTCATTGAGAAGTCTAGAAGCTGTGGGGAAGAAGCTGTTCCGATGTCTGGATGTGCGGATCTTCGGACTTCTGTATCTTCTGCCTGATGGAATGGTGTAGAAGAACGCAATGCCTGGGTGGGAGGGGTCTCTGATAATGCTGTCTACTTTCCACCCAGTGGCAGGTGTAGACAGAATTAATGTGGGGATGGCAAGCTTGTGTGATGCGTTGGGCTGAGTTCACCACACTCTGCAGTTTCTTGCGATCTTGGGCCGAGCAGTTGCCATACCAGCTGTGATGCAACCGGATAAGATGCTCTCTATGGAACATCTGTAGAAGTTTGCAAGAGTCAATGCAGACATGCTGAATTTTTTTAGCGTCCATAAGAAGTAGAGACGTTGTTGGGCTTTCTTGACTTTTGCATCAACGTGAGTGGACCAGGACAGACTGTTGGTGATGGTGACCTCCAGGAACTTAAAGCTATCGACCATCTCCACTTCGGAGCCATTGATGCAGATGGGGGATGTGTCGTGTTATGTTTCCTGAAGTCGATGATCAGTTCCTTGGTCTTTCCGATATTTAGGGGGAGGTTGTTTTCGGTACACCGTGTAACCAAGTAATTTATCTCCCTGGCATTGGCATGCAATTGCTGAGCTTATCTTTACACTCTATTTTTTTAAACAAGGATGTGACGCCTGCAATTCTTCAGTCCTCTGGCACCATCCTCATGGAAGGCAGACTAGAAAATTTTAGTCAGTGCCCCTTCAGTCTTCATTTGCGCTCCCCTCTGTATCCTTGGACACATCCATAGAATTATAGAATTTACAGTGCATGATGAGGCAATTCGGTCCATCGAGTCTGCACCGGCTCTTGGAAAGAGCACCCTATCCAAGCCCACACCCTCACCCTATCCCCATAACCCAGTAACCCCACCCAACACTAAAGGCAATTTTGGACGAAGGGCAATTTAGCATGGCCAATCCACCTAACCTGCATATCTTTGGACTGTGGGAGGAAACCGGAGCACCCGGAGGAAACCCATGCACACACGGGGAGAACGTGCAGACTCTGCACTGACAGTGACCCAAGCCAGGAATCGAACCTGGGACTCTGGAGCTGTGAAGCGATTGTGCTAACCACTATGCTACCGTGCCTCCCATCCTATCTGGTCCTGGTTTTTTATCAACACTAAATACAGACAAACTATCCAATACCTCCCTCCCTATCAATTTTACACCCTTCAACTGCCTGTATTACATCTTTGTTCACCAAGACGTGCACAGCATATTGCTAAGGTACTCATTTAATAACTCTGCCATGCCTCCTGGCTCCGTGGATAACTCCCAATTTTGTTCCCTAATCAGCCCCAGTCCTAAATTTACCACCAGTTTACTATTTAAATTGCGAGAGAAGACTTTTGGTTCTCCTTACACAAGTTGCTAATCTCTTTCCATACTTTTTCTTTCCTTCACTTATATGCTTTCCAATTCCCCTCTGAACCTTCTGTATTCAGCCTGGTTCTTTGTTGTATTACCGCATGACATCTGTCACAAGCACACATTTCCTCCTCCATTGTAATCTCTATTTGTTTTTCATCCAGGCGCTCTGGATTTGTTTGTTCCGCCCTTCCACTTCATGGGAATATATTTTGTCTGTGCCCAAACGATCTCTTGTCTAAAGGCAGCTCATTGATCAGTTGTTATTTTTCCTGCCAATCTTTGCTTCTGATTGATTAGGGCTAGATCCATTCTTACCCCATTGAAGTTGGCTTTCCCCCACTTAATTATTCTTATTTTAAATTGTTCCTTTTCCTTTCCAAAATTAATCTAAAGTTTCTGATACAATGATCACGGGCTCCTAAATGATCTCCTACTCTTACTTGATCCATCTCATTTGCAAGAACCAGATCCAGCATCGCCTCCCTTCCCGCTGAACTGAAAACAAACAGATGTTTAAAAAAAAATTCCTGATGCAATCTGTGAGCTCTTGCAACATCTGCCCTTTACACTGCTACTAATCCTGTCCACATGCTGATGGTTAAAATCTCCCATTAGAACTCCTGTACCTCTCTGTAATTTCTTTGCAAATTTCCTCTTCCACACCTTTCCCACTGTTTGGTGACCTATAGAATATGCACCGAGCAATATAATTGCACCATTTTTTTTCCTTGGCTTGAGCCAAAGTGATTCTGTCTTGGTTCCTCAGGGACATCTCTTTCCAACACTGCAGCGTTATCCTTAATAAATACTGTCACCCCTCCCCCTTTCCTTCTTTTCCAATCTTTCATGATGTTTCCATGAATTCCCAAAACATACCTTAGGCCAACCATGTTCTGAAAATGCTATGAAAGGTAATTTGAGAGCATGGAAAATACAGGTAGAAAGAAAATGGTCGGGGGAAATAGCTATATTTTGCAATTGGTGTGATGTCACTTGTGGTATTCCCTTAAAATTTACATTGGTGTCAGGATATGCACTCATGCACATAATGAGATACAGACAGGCAGTGACATCCAGTACAGCCAATCAACACACAGGACAGAACACAACCAATCACCAGGCAGAACACTAGAAGGTGGTGTAGCCACCTAAAATGGCTGATTCCCGATTAATTTGGCCAAAACACGATATAAAATGGCTAACCGAAAAGGCTGATGGGAAAAGCAGCCAACAGGGCACAAACGGACAGCTACAGACAGAATAGCGTATTCGGCTCTGGGGCAGTCGACCCAGATCGATACCTGCGACCATTAGCAGCACATCAACCCAGACATCTGCAGATTAATCGGCTATCCCCGGGAACAATTGCAACATATTAGCAATTGAATGCCGGGCCAGACCTCTCGGCGTCAGCAGTGGCCGAGACAAAGACAGGTGAATGACCACCCCCCGATCAAGGAATCGCCCCATTATTGGAGCATATCGAACCCAGTGATTGGGAACAAGTCCAATCACTTGGGACTCAGGGTCAAGGTCCGCCCCGAGAGGCGGGAAGCCCCTGGCCCCTATAAAAATAGGGGCCAAGTTCAGATCAACCCTTCTCTCCCTTCTTCTCCTGCTCGCAACCTTCACAAGAACCATCGACCAGCAACCGTAAGTTTGACTCCAGCGATCGCTACCCGATAGAGACTCCTAGCCATCGACCTGTATCAGCCTTTGAATCCCGCAGGCCAGACCCAATTCGATAAGCCATTCGTTTCCCTGACCTGGTGGGCCATTCCCAAAAGTTAAGTATTGGCCAGTAGTGGTAGGTAGTGATATAGAAAGTAGGATTATTGTGTAAGTATTTATTGCTGTACATAATAAATGACCGTTGATTTAATCTTACTAAGCGGTGTGCTGTCTTATTAATCATAACTACAGCTTGAACCACGTGACGGTATCAGAAAGATACCTGGCGACTCGTGAGCAAAGGTGACAGAATTAGAGCTAATAAAACTAAGGCTAATAAGAGCAACGGTGGTTTCCCACTATAAAACACACGAGGCATCAACATTCTGCCTCTTTCCACTGGTGACAACTGGAGTGACAGTCAGGGTGTAAATATCAGTTAGCACCTTCTACACGTGGCTCAGAGCTAGTCTGGTCTAGTTAGTTATAGTAAGCACGCTTAGGTTAGTAGAGTGTCAAACCCACAGTGAACTGTGTGCACTGCTTAACAAGTTCAGTAAAGTGTATTGAACCAAGACCGAAGTTTGGAGTCTACTTTCATGTACAACTGCATACAGTTGCAGTCTGTGTTACCCCAGGGTGATTAACACGACAATTGGGATCTCTTTATTCATTCTTATAAATGATTTGGACTTAGAAATGTACTCATGATACTGATTTCAGGAAATAGCAAGATACTAAAAGAGTACAAAATAGAAGCGGGAAAAGGCCATACAACCAAGTGAACCTGCTCATTGGAGGATTTTAGGAATATTGGCTTCTAAATATTGGGACAAGTTAAGAGTTAAATGCCTCAGCGTACAATGTGTGGCTGCAGTGGTCATGTTTTTAAAAGGATTTTAAAAAATGATTAGGAACTTGACAGCCTTCTGGACTTAACATTGAGTTCAACAACTTCAGACCTTGAACTATCTCCTCCATCATGACTCTCTTTTCTCATCCCTTTTTTCTGTCCCAATGCCCCCCTCCTTCTCCCCGCCCCCCTCAAATAGGCAGCCTGTCACTTGTTCTTAAGTTTTGCTTTCACAGAGCACTGGGCTTTGTTCTGCTGTTGACATATTCTCTACCTTCCCTTTATGTCACTATCGGCATCTTCTTCAGTCTTTCACACTATCACTACGCTCCCTTTGTCTTTGCCCAGGACATCTCATTCGTACCTATCCCTGTTCCAATTGCTCCACTCCCCCTGAAACAGTATAGTCTTTAGCTTTGAAGAAGAGTCACAGAGAATGAAAACGTTAACTCTATTTTCTCTCTCCACAGATGCTGCCAGGCCTGCTGGGTTTTTCCAGCATTTTCTGTTTTACCTCAGTTTTCCAAATTCCAGAGAATATCGGTTAATACAGCTTAATTGCTCCACATAAACAACCCTCACCTTCCAGGATCCTTTGCTACACTCTTAGATATTGAAACCAAAACTATGAACAATACCCCAGGTGTTGTCTCACTAAAGCCGATAATAATTCCAACAAGGTTTCCCTACACATATGTTGCAATCGCCTTTCAATAAACGTTGGCACACCGTTTACTATCCTAATTGCTGGCTGAACCTGCATGTTGTGGTAATCACCACTGTTGTACATATTAGAAGATGTGTGGTAAGATCCTGTACTACAGGTACGGTGGTAGTCCCTGCCTGCTGGCTCCTCCCAGTAAGCGGAGTATAAATATATGTGCTCCCTATACAGCAGCCATTTCGCCAGCTGCTGTAGGAGGCCACACATCTTAGAGCAATAAAGCCTCAGTTGTTTTCAACTCTCGACCCTGTGCAATTGATCGTGCATAAATTTATTACTCTAAGATTTTCAGAAGATGGACCTCCGCATCAAGCCGGATCGCCTGCAGCTGGATCCGCAATCAAGCGACGCCAAAAAGGACTTTCAACACTGGCTAGCTGGTTTCGAAGCTTACATCAGGTCTGCACCAGACCCGATCCTGGAAGATCAGAAGATCCAGATACTCTACTCGCGGCTGAGCTCCAACGTCTTTCCTCTTATCCAGGACGCGCCGAACTATGACGAAGCCATGGCGCTACTGAAAGAGAATTACGCCCAGCAGACGGACATGCTATTCGCCAGATACGTACTCTCTACTCGCAGTCAACTCCCTGGTGAGTCCGTAGAAGATTTCTGGCGTGCCTTAATTCCCCAGGTCAGGTCAGAGACTGTGACTGTCAGGCCACCATGGCCACGGAACATTCAAACCTCCTCTTGCGGGAGCTTTCGTTATGGGGATAGAGTCAGATCTCATACGCCAATGACTTTTAGAGGGGGCCACGCTCGACCTCGTAGCAACAAAAAAACTGGCGCTATCGATGACGGTCGCCTCGCGCAATATTCAGGCCTACACCCCCAGCCGGGTGGCCCACCGCACCTATACATCGTGGACTCCGCAGACGGCTGCCCCACCGGGGGCCTCACCCAGCCAATACGCCTGTGCCACGCGCCAGCCAGCCAACCCCGGGGGCCCCCGATGTTACTTCTGTGGGCAACAGAAACACCCCCACTAACGCTGCCTGGACCGCACCGCCCTTTGCAAGGCCTGTGGCAAGAAGGGGCACTTCACTGGAGTATGCCAGGCCCGCTCGGTCGCCGCTATTGCCCTGACCCCCCTTGCGTACGGACAATGGGCGCCGCCACATTCACCTCCCCGGACCTCACGTGGCCAGTGGGCGCCACCATCTTCCCCTTCTCGGACAACGTGCGGCCCATGGGCAGCGCCATCTTTTTCAACCCATGCCTCGTGTGGCCCGTGGGCGCCGCCATCTTGTCCACCCCAAGATCATCAGGCGCCGCCATCTTGTCTTCCCCACGGCACATGGGCACCACCATTGTTCCAGGACCCGTGCCCCCCCGGGCACCCCATCGTTCGACACCAGCGACGACCAGCCACGACGCGCCTCGGTCACGATTGACCAGTCTCGCCCGCACAATCTAGCCACCGCCTCGACAAGCATGAAGATCGATGGGCACGAGACCTTTTGCCTGCTGGACTCCGGGAGCACTGAAAGTTTCATCCATCCAGATACGGCAAGGTGCTGCTCCCTTGTGGTACACCCCGCCAATTAAAGAAACTGCCTGGTCTCCGGATCCCACTCTGTGGCGATCCGGGGGTACTGTATAGTCACACTCATGGTCAAGGGCGTAGAATTCAACGGCTTCCGCCTCTACGTCCTCCCCAACCTCTGCACTGCCCTGCTACTCGGCCTGGACTTCCAGTGTAACCTCCAGAGCCCAACCTTGAAATTCAGCGGGCCCCTACCACCCCTTACTGCGTGCTGCCTCACGACCCTAAAGGTCGACCCACCTTCCCTATTCGCAAACCTAACCCCAGATTGCAAACCCGTCGCCACCAGGATCAGACGGTAGAGCACCCAGGATGGGACCTTTATCAGGTCCGAGGACCAGCGGCTTCTTCGGGCAACATCGAGGCCAGCAACAGCCCCTGGAGAGCCCAAGTGGTAGTGGTGAAAACTGGGGAGAAACACAGAATGGTCGTGGACTACAGTCAGACCATCAATAGGTACACTCAGCTCGATGCGTACCCCAACCCATGCATATCTGATATGGTCAATCAGATTGCACAGTACCTCAAATCCGCCTACCACTGGTTTAGCACAGGGCTAAATCGCTGGCTTTGAAAGAATACCAAGGCAGGCCAGCAGCACGGTTCAATTCTCGTACCAGCCTCCCCGAACAGGCGCCGGAATGTGGCGACTAGGGGCTTTTCACAGTAACTTCATTTGAAGCCTACATGTGACAATAAGCGATTATCATTATCACCAGCTCCCCAAGTGTAAGGCTCCCTAAACACTGCCTTCGAGGCAGATGGCAGCCTCTACTATTTTCTCTGGGTTCCCTTCGGCGTCACCAACGGGGTCTCAGTCTTCCAAAGGGAGATGGACCAAATGGTCGACCGGTACGGGTTGCGGGCCACCTTCCCGTTCCTAGACAATTTCACCATCTGCGACCACGATCAGCAGGACCACGATGCCAACCTTGCCAAATTTCTCCACACCGCCACTCTCCTAAACCTCACCTATAACAAGGGGAAGTGCGTATTCAGCACAAACCGCTTAACCATCCTTGGCTATGTGGTCCAGAACAGAGTTCTGGGGCCCGATCCCGACCGTATGCGCTCGCTCATGAAGCTCTCCCTTCCCCACTGCTCCAAAGCCCTCAAACGCTGCCTGGGGTTATTTTCATACTACGCCCAGTGGGTCCCAAACTATGCGGACAAGGCACGCCCACTCATCCAGTCCACCCTTTTCCCCCTGACGGCCGAGGCTCAATATGCCTTCAACCATAATACTCCGAACTACAGATATCGCCAAAACCGCGATGCACGCAGTAGACGAGATGCTGCCCTTTCAAGTGGAGAGCGACGTATCAGACGTCGCCCTAGCCGCCACGCTCAATCAGGCAGGCAGGTCCATGGCATTCTTTTCACGAACCCTTCATGCCTCCGAAATTAGGCACTCCTCCATCGAAAAAGAGACCCAAGCCATCATTGCGTCATTGGAGGCATTGCCTGGCCGGCAGGAGATTCACTCTCCTCACTGACCAACGGTCGGTAGCTTCGTGTTCAATAACACACAGCGGGGTAAGATCAAAAATGATAAAATCTTGAGGTGGAGGATCGAGCTCTCCACCTACAACTACGAGATTTTGTGTCGCCCCAGCAAGCTCAACAAACCCCCATATGCCCTATCCCGAGGTACATATGCCAGCGCACAAGTAGACCGACTCCGGACCCTGCACGAAAACTTTTGTCACCCGGGAGTCACACGGTTGTACCATTTCATAAAGGCCCGCAATCTGCCCTACTCCTTCGAGGAAGTCAGGGCAATCACCAGGGACTGCGAGGTCTGTGCGGAGTGCAAACCGCACTTCTACCGGCCGGACCGTGCACGCCTGGTGAGGGCCTCCCACCCCTTTGAACGCCTCAGCGTGGATTTCAAAGGGCCCCTCCCCTCCACTGACCGTAACAGGTATTTCCTCAGTGTGGTCGATGAATACTCCAGATTCCCCTTCGCCATCCCATGCCCCGACATGACGTCCGCCACCGTCATCAAAGCCCTCAACACAATCCTCATTCGTAAGTGATGAGCTGCGTCAGTTCCTGCTCAGCAGGGGTATCGCCTCCAGCAGGATGACCAGCTATAACCCCCGGGGAAACAGGCAGGTGGAGAGGGAGAACGGGACGGTCTGGGGGGCCGTCCAACTGGCCCAACGGTCCAGAAATCTCCCGGCCTCCCGCTGGCAGGAGGTCCTCCCCGATGCACTGCACTCCATTCGGTCGCTACTATGCACTGCCAATAACGGCACACCCCATGAACGTCTCTTTGCCTTCCCCAGGAAGTCCACATCCGGGGTGTTGCTCCCGACCTGGCTCTCAGCTCCAGGACCCGTATTCCTCCGTAGACACGTCCGACTCCACAAGGTGGACCCGTTGGTTGAAAGGGTGCAGTTAATCCACGCTAACCCCCAGTATGTCTACGTAGCGTACCCCGACGGCTGCCAGGACACTGTCTCCCTCAGGGACCTGGTACCAGCAGGTTCCACACACACACACCCCTCCGACCCGGCTCCACCCTCCCTCCCCCAGCGCAACCAGCAGCAACCCCCCCAAGACCATCCATCCTCCCCCTGCCCACGCCGAGGATGAAGAGGATTTTGGCATGCTCCCAGAGTCACCGAGGACCAGACCAACACCGGAATCACTGCCACCACTGCGTCGCTCCCAACGCCACATCAAGGCTCCGGACTAGCTAAATCTATAATTGGTTCGGGACTATTAATCCACCTTGTACTGGACTTCAGAAAGAGATTTTTTTTTTTTCGCTTCTGTATATTAAACTTTCTCTGTATATAGTTCTCACCACCCCCGCCGGACTCAATTTTAACAGGGGGTGAATGTGGTAATCACCACTGTGGTACATATTAGAAGATGTGTGGTAAGATCCTGAACTACAGGTACGGCGGTAGTCCCTGCCTGCTGGCTCCGCCCAGTAGGTGGAGTATAAATATGCGTGCTCCCTCTACAGCAGCCATTTCACCAGCTGCTGTAGGAGGCCACGCATCTTAGAGTAATAAAGCCTCAGTTGTAGTCAACTCTCGTCTCTGTGCAATTGATCGTGCATCACATGTTAACTTTCTATAGTTCATGTATTAAGATGTTAAAATCCTCCGAACTACAAACATTTTTTGGTCTTTCACCATTTAAAAAATATTTTGCTTTTCCATTCTTCCTACAAAGATAATAATGTCATCCTTCCCCACCTTATACTCCACCTGCCACCTTTATGCCAATCTCATAATTGGTCCATATCCTACTGTAACTTCTTTACATTCTCCTCACAGCTTACCTTTTGATCTGGCATTTAAAGCACAGTGGTCAAAATTACCCAGCCCTTCCCGATGCATCCAGTAGGATGGAGTTAGGTTGCAAAAATACATGGGATTGCAAGTGGACGTGGGCATATTAATTGCCAGAATTTGAGCATAGAATCATGGATGTTTACAGCATGGAAACAGGTCCTTCGGCCCAGCTGGTCCATGCCGCCCAGTTTCTATCACTAAGCTAGTCCCACTTGCCAGCATTTGGCCCATATCCCTCTATACCCACCCTGCCCATGTAACTGTCGAACTGCTTTTTAAAGGACAAATTGTACCCACCTCTACCACTGCCTCTGGCAACCCATTCCAGATGTTCACCACTCTCTGCGTGAAGTAATCTTCCCTCTGGTCTCTTTTGTATCTCTCCCCTCTCACCTTAAACCTATGCCCTCTAGTTCTAGACAACATTCTACTTTTGGGAAAAGATGTCAACTATCTACTTGATCTATGCTCCTCGTACAGATACAATTGGTGCAAGGAAATAGAATAAAACAGTGAAAGGAGTTATTCTTCTAATTATATGATTCTTCATTGAGCAGAGGAACAAGAAGATCAACACAGGTAGAAAAGATCACAGGAAGGGACGCAGGATTCTGTGCACAGAATAATAAGGTAAAGTTGTGAAGTTGAGTTTGAGCTTGATTAGCCCACTGTTGGAGTTTTGCCCACTTTACGGTACCCAACTGGCAAAAAGATATGAGATTATGGAACAGAAATATTTATGAGGAAGATAACTGGAATGAGAAGAGACAGTTATGAAGATATTGGAGAATTTTAATCTGAACAGAGCAGTTTGAGGAGAAGTTCACATGGTTTTTAAAATTCTGAAATATTTTGAGAGGGTAAATAGCTTCCATTAAATGCCAAATTGGTAACAAATTAGGAGAATAATGACGGGGAAATTCAGAAGAGTTTTTCATAAAAGTGGTTGAAGAAGAGGTATGCTAACTATTTGGACAGAAACCATAATATTATTTAAATGCTAAGTATTCAAAGGAAGAATATAAAAAGATACAGAGAGGTGTGATGGAAATTATAATGAAACAGAAAACTCCATTTGAAGAGGTAGTACTGGAGCAGGCATGATGATTCAAATAACCTACATTCACACTGTCAATGCTAATTCACGGGCTAGCCGACTATGGCAAGGTCTGCAAGACATAACGGGCTACAAGATGAAGACATGTAAAATCGCCGGCTCCAACGCACCCCTCCCTGATGAGCTCAACTTTGCCCGCTTTGAGCAAGAGGTCAGCAAGAGCATGCCCTCCACCCTGTAAGCCTCCGATGAACTTATATCCAAGGTCACCACTGCAGACATCAGAGCAGCCTTCTCGAAGGTCAACCCACAGAAAGCCACTGGCCCGGATAGGGTACCCGGACGAGCACTCAGGTCTTGTGCGGATCAGCTGGCGGGGGTATTTGCAGACATCTTCAACCTCTCTTTACAACAATCTGAGGTCCCTGTCTGCTTCAAGAAGACGCCCATCATCCCTGTACCAAAGAAAAGCCAAGCAGCATGCCTTCATGACTATCGTCCAGTGGCTCTGACATCCATCATTATGAAGTGCTTCGAAAGGTTAGTCATGGCACAAATCAACTCCATGATGCACGATCAATTGCACAAAGACTAAAGTTGGGTACAACTGAGGCTTTGTTACAGTCAGATGCGTTGCCTCCTGCTGCAGCTGGCGAAATAGCAGTGCACTGGAGGTCATGCATATTTATACAGTTCTCCGTGGGCGGAGCCAGCCAGCAGGAGCTACCAGCGAACCTGTAGTTCAGGTCCTACCTTACATCTCCTATTACAGTGGTTCCACACTCCAGCCTCCCGGATTGCCTTGATCCACTACAGTCCGCCTACCGCTGCAACAGGTCCACAGCAGATGCCGTCTCCCTGACCCTGCATTCAATACTGGAACACCTAGAAAGCAAAGACACCTCTATCAGACGCCTATTTATTGACTACAGCTCAGCCTTCAACACTATTATTCCTACGAAACTCAACTCCAACTCCGTGGCCTTGGCCTCGGCTCCTCCCTCTGTGACTGGATCCTGAACTTCCTAACCCACTGACCACAATCAGTAAGGAGAGGCAACAACACCTCCTCCACGATCATCCTCAACACTGGTGCTCCACAAAGCTGTGTCCTCAGCCCCTATGTGGTGAAATGTATTCACCAGGAGATGTGGTGCCTGTGTAACCTTTAACCTTTAAGGATTGAGCTGGAACCACGGTGGGCTCCGCGCCCCGGATGGTATATAGTCCTGCGCCCAGTGGGTGGAGCTCATTTATACAGAAGTCACTGGCAGGCTAGTTCTTTGTGTAATAAAGCCTTTGTTTACTTGTTCATACGGTCTCACTGTGAATTGATGGTATATCAATTTATTACACAAACAACGTCACAATGGACGCCGCTCTCAAGCCAGAAAAACTTGACTTAGACGCCCGTGCCCCAGAAGCCAAGGGGACCTTCTCTCACTAGCTCTGCTGCTTCGAGGCCTACCTCGGCTCCTCTGAAGCATCTATCCCCGAAGCTCGCAAGCTGCACCTCCTCCACGCCCGGGTGAGCCATCGAATTTCAGTTTTGATCGAATAGGTGGCCAAGTATGAGGCAGTGGTTGCGATTCTGAAGAAGCACTTCATCAAGCCTATAAACGAGGTGTTAGCGCGGCATCTGCTCGCTACCCGCCGGCAGCGCGCAGGAGAATCTCTGGATGAATATCTGGAAAACCTGACCCTACTCGCCGGAAACTGTAATTATCAAGACGTGACGGCTGAGGAGCACATGAAGCTGCAGATCCGGGACACCTATGTGGCTGGGGTCCGCTCTAATTACGTCAGGCAGCGACTGCTGGGAAACGGGGCTACCGACCTGCAGGACACGGTAAAACCAGCCACCTCGTTAGAGGTGGCCTACCAGAGCCTCAGCGTATTCCCCGCAGACCCAGAAAGCCCCACGTGGGCCCTGCCGACGCGGATGTCGCCAACCCAGCCACGCCACAGGCCTGTGCCGCGCGGCTGCCCACCCAGACTGGGGGACCGTCATGCTACTTCTGCGGTCAGGGCCAACACCGATGGCAGCGTTGCCCAGCCCGCTCCGCGACATGCAGCGACTGCGGCAAAAAGTGTCACTTCGCCAGAGTCTGTCTGGCCAGATCGAAAGCCCAGAAGCCGAAAGCTCCTCAGGCCCGACCCATGGACTCACAGGCCGCAAACCCCGTAATGCGGCTGCGTGCCTGTCAGAAACGCCCCCTTCAGACGCGTCATCAGCCACGTGCAACTCATGGGGGCGGCTATATTCAGCTCAATCCGACACATGCGACTCGTGGGGGGGCGCCATTTTATGACCCAGATTCCTCCGACTACACTGATTACCCGCAGCTCGGTGCCGTCACCCACGACCAGTCATGACCGAAGCACCTGAGGAGTTCCATGATGGTCGCCCGGGTCATCGGGCACGAGACCCCCTGTCTCTTCGACTCCGGGAGCACGGAGAGTTTCAAATAGCCAGAAACGGTAAGGCGCAGCTCCCTGTGCATCTACCCCACATCTCAAATGATCTCCCTCGCCTCTGGATCCCATTCGGTCCAGATCCGGGGGTACTGTGTCATGAACCTCGCGATACAGGGCGCTGAGTATGTCCATTTTAAGCTGTATGTCCTCCCTCACCTCTTCGCCCCTCTACTGCTTGGACTGGACTTCCAATGCAGTCACGGAAGCCTGACTCTGAAGTTGGGTGGACCATTACCCCCCCTCATGGTATGTAGCCTCGCGACCCTTCAGGTCGCCCCGTCCCCTCGCTCTTCACGAACCTCACCCCCAACTGTAAGCCCGTCGCCACCAGGAGCAGGCGGTACAGTGCACAAGATATGATTTTCATCAAGTCAGAGGTCCAGCGACTCTTGAGAGAGGGGGTCAACGAGACCAGCAACAGCCCCTGGAGAGCTCAAGCGGTGGTTGTCAGGACTGGGGAAAAGAACCGGATGGTGGTGAACTACAGCCAGACCATTACCCGGTTCACGCAACTGGATGCGTACCCATTCCCCCGCATTGCGGAGATGGTCAACCAGATCGCGCAATACCGGGTTTTCTCTACGGCGGATCTGACGTCTGCCGATTCACCCGGAAGACTGCCACTACATGGCTTTTGAAGCAGCTGGCCGACTCTTCCACTTCCTCAGGGTCCCTTTTGGTGTCACCTATAGGGTCTCGGTCTTCCAGGGAACGATGGACCGAACGGTGGACCAGTACGGGCTGCGGGCTACATACCCGTACTTGGGCAATGTCACCATCTGCGGCCATGACCAGCAGGACCATGACGCCAACATTAAGAAGTTCCTCCAAACCGCCCAATCCCTCACATATAATAGGGAGGTGCGTTTTCCGCACAACCCGTCTAGCCATACTCGACTATGTTGTGGAAGACGGAGTCCTGGGGCCCGACCCCGACCGCATGCGCCCCCTCACGGAACTTCCCCTTCCCCACAGCCTCAAGGCCCTCAAACGGTGCCTGGGGCTTTCCTCATACTACGCCCAGTGGGTCCCCAACTGCACGGACAAAGCCCGCCCACTTATTAAGACCACTACGTTTCCCCTGACGGCTGAGGCCCGCTCGGCCTTCAGCTGCATCAAGGCCGATATCACCAAGGCCGCCATGCACGCGGTGGACGAGTCCATCCCTTTTCAGGTAGAGAGCGATGCATCAGACATCGCCCTGGATGCTACCCTCAACCAGGCGGGCAGGCCCGTAGCCTTCTTCTCTAGAACTCTAAATGCTTCCGAGATTCAACGCTCCTCTGTCGAGAAGGAGGCGCAAGCCATTGTGGAAGATGTGCGGCATTGGAGGCACGATCTAGCTGGTAGGAGGTTCACCCTCGTCACCGACCAACGGTCGGTAGCCTTTATGTTTGACAATGCACAGCGGGGCAAGATTAAAAATGATAAGATCTTGAGGTGGAGGATCAAACTCTCCACCGACTCTTACGATATTAAGTATCGTCCTGGGGAACTCAACGAGCCCTAAGGTGCCCTATCCTACGGTACTTGCGCCAGCGCGCAGGAGGACCGACTGCGGGCCCTCCACAATGACCTCTGCCACCCAGCGGTCACCCGGCTTGTCCATTTTATTAAGTCCCGCAACTGCCCTAGTCCACCGAGGAGGTCAGAACCATGACCAGGGATTGCCAAGTCTCTTGGCACAGAGTGAAAAACCGCACTTCTATCGGCCAGACAAGGCCCATCTGGTAAAGGCCTCCCGGCCCTTTGAGCACCTCAGTATCGACTTCAAGGGGCCACTCCCGTCCACCAACCACAATCTGTACATCCTGACCGTCATTGGCGAGTACTCCCGCTTTCCTTCCCCTGCCCCGACATGACCTCGGCCACAGTAATAAAGGCCCTGCAAGCATCTTCACACTGTTCGGTTTCCCTGCCTACATCCACAGTGACCGGGGCACATTGTTTATGAGCGATGAGCTGCGTCAGTACCTGCTCGGTAAGGGCTCCGCCTCGAGCAGGACTACGAGCTATAACCCGCAGGGCAACGGGCAGGTGGAGAGGGAGAACGCGACGGTATGGAAGGCCGTCCTTCTTGCCCTCCGGTCTAGAGGTCACCCGGTTCCCCGCTGGCAGGAGGTCCTCCCCGACTCGCTCCACTCCATCAGATCACTCCTCTGCACAGCCACGAATGAGACCCCTCACAACCGCTTGTTTGTCTTCCCCAGGAAGTCCATCTCCGGGGTCTCGCTTCCATCTTGGCTGACATCTCCGGGGCCTGTCCTTCTCCAGAGGCATGTGAGGAGCCATAAGACCGACCCCCTGGTCGAAAGGGTCCAGCTGCTACACGCAAACCCCCATTACGCCTACGGCGCGCACCCAGATGGGCGGCAAGATACAGTCTCCCTATGGGACCTGGCACCCGCAGGTTCCCCTGCCAATGCGCCCCCCGCATCCCAGCATCGCCTACCGCCACCAACCGTGTTGCTTTCGCCCCCCTGGGGCTCCTGTGTCCTCCTGCGCCTATGCCGCCCCCCGCGCCAGCACTGCCCCCCGCGCCTTCACAGCAGCCACCCGACACCTACCTGCCGACCACTACCCCGCAACCGTCTCCGACACGCCGGGCGGAAACTCCCAACAACACGCTCTCGGAGTCACCATCATCTACGACGTCCATGTCCGCCGCACTGCCAGAGTTGAGGAGGTCAAAATGGATGATCCGGCCTCCGGATAGACTGGACATTTGACCCACATCACCCCCGGCCGGACTTTGTGTTTTTTTTAAACGGGGTGAATGCGGTGAATGTATTCACCAGGAGATGTGGTGCCGGTGTAGCCTTTAACCTTTAAGGATTGAGCTGGAACCCCGGTGGGCTCCGCCTCTGGTTCCGCCCCCCTCCGGAACGGTATATAGACCTGCGCCCAGTGGGTGGCGCTCATTTGTACAGAAGTCACTGGCATGCTAGTTCTTTGTGTCATAAAGCCTTTGTTCACTTGTTCATATGGTCTCCATGTGAATTGATGGTACATCACCTATGACTGTGCAGCTAAATTCCCCTCCAACTCAATTCTCAAATTTGCTGATGACACCACCGTAGTGGGTCGGATTTCAAACAATGACGAGACAGAGTACAGGAATGAGATAGAGAATCTGGTGAACTGGTGCGCCGACAATAATCTCTCCCTCAATGTCAACAAAACAAAGGAGATTGTCATCGTCTTCAGGAAGCGTAGAGGAGAACATTCCCTTGTGCATATCAATGGCAACAAAGTAGAAAGGGTCGAGAGCTTCATGTTCTTAGGTGTCCAGATTACCAACAACCTGTCCTGGTCCCCCCATGTCGATAATATAGTCAAGAAAACCCACCAACGACTCTGCTTTCTCAGAAGACTAAGGGAATTTGGCATGTCAGCTACAACTCTCACCAACTTTTACAGATGCACCATAGAAAGCATTCTTTCTAGTTGCATCACAGCCTGGTATGGTTCCTGCTCTGCCCAGGCTGCAGGAAACTACAAAAGGTTGTGAATGTAGCCCAGTCCATCACGCAAACCAGCCTCCCATCCATTGACTCTGTCTACAATTCCCGCTGCCTCAGAAAGGCTGCCAGCATAATTCAGGGCCCCATGCACCCCGGACATACTCTCTTCCACCTTCTTCCGTCAGGAAAAAGATACAAAAGTTTGAGGTCCCGTACCAACCGACTCAAGAACAGCTTCTTCCCTGCTGCCATCAGACTTTTGAATGGACCTACTTCGTATTAAGTTGATCATTTCTCAACATCCCAGTTATGACTGTAACATTACATTCTGTAGTCTCTCCTTCCTTCCCTATGTACGGTATGCACTTTTCACTGCATACTAATACATGTGACAGCAATAAATCAAATCAAATCAAAGCCACAGTTCCCAACAGCTCGTCACTATCAGTGTTGCTCAGCCTGCCTATTTTCTCCCCAACATATCTATTGAGACAGAAATGGCCAAGCTTTTAGCTATTGTCTGAACGGATGCAGATGCAGATCACATTGGCACAATTGGAACTAATCAGCTTTTTAATTTGGATATATTCCTAGCAAAGGAATCAATTATAAACAGCAGGACCCTGGGAGGCACTGAGGATCAGAGAGTGTGCATGTACACTGGTCCCTTAAGGTAGCAGAGCAGGTGGGTACAATGGTTCAGAAGGTGTACGGTGTACTTGCCTTTATTAGCTGAGACAGAGTTTAAGAGCAGGGAGGTTATGCTGGACCTGTATAAAACGTTGGTTAGATCATAGTGAGAGTATTGTGTGCAGTTCTGGAATCCAAATTGTAGGAGGGATGTGACAGCACTGGAAAGGGTGGAGGCAAGATTTACCAGGATGTTGCCTGGGTTGGAGAGTTTTAGTTATGAAGAAAGATTGGATAGACTTGGGATGCTTTCTTTGGAGCAGAGGAGATTGAGGGGGGGCCATGATTGAGATGTATAAAATTATGAGGGGCATAGATAGAGTAGACAGGAAGAATCTTTCCCCTTTGGTGGAAGGACTGGGGCACAGACGCATTAGGCCAAAGGGCCTTTTCTGTGCTGTATGACTCTAACTGCTACTGCGATTTTGATGGTTGAATATATTCACCAATAATGAAGAATCATCACTAATGATGAACTATTGACAACTTTGAGGTGAAATTAAAAGAGGACAAGCTGGTGAGCAAAGAAATAGAAATTAAAATGACAATTGTGTCACTGAGGCCTCATCGAGCAAGTTTGGATCTTTATGAATTGAGGAAATAACTGCACGTATCCCATGTTCAGAAATATTTTATAGACAATTTTGTTTCTTAACCCATTCACTTAAACAATTAACACGAGTTAAAATCAGGCCAAGGACTCTGGTCCTGAATCCACCCGTAGTTGTGGGTTTAGGTCATAAGATTTGATGTTGGGCTATCCATTAGTGGAGTCTTGCACCTGGAAATGGTGCCTCTGGAGCAGACCTGTGAAGTCTTTAGCAATGGTAATGGTCGCAGGCTTTGACGCTTTCTGCCTGAAGTTAAAAAAAGATAGACTTGCATTATTAGCACCTTTCATAGCACAGAATGTTACGTTGCATAATTAATTACAGCCAATTGAGTATTTGTGAAGAGTAGTTACTGTTGTAATGTAGGAAACGTGATAGCAAATTTACACAAATCAAGCTCCAGGTTTGAGTGACAGTCCTTGACCATGACAGTAGGAATGACTCATCTTCAAAATCGTGCCAAATGTTCTTCTTTGCCACCTGAAATGCCATACAAGACCTTGGTTTATTCAAAAAAGACAGCACACCCAACGGTACAGCACTCCCCTTGTCCTGCATTGTAGTGTCAGCCGAGATTTTTCTCCTTAAGTCCTGGAATGTGACTCGAAACACACTCTGCGACAAGAGTGCTACTGAGTCAAAGCTGGCACCTGAAGATGAGCTGGAAACCTTCCAGAATCAACGCCTGCCCCACTTCCTGGAAGAGAAAAGGAACCACCATTTTTGGCCCTCTGATCTTTGCGTTCTGCTCCTGTTTGGCCCAAACATGACTTATCTGCACCGACTGTGGGTGCCAATGCTGCTTCTAACCTCCTGGGGAAGCATGAGGAATCTCCGATTATATGGGACGCTGACCCCTTTTTGTCATCTTCAAACTGAGGAATTGAGAATTTTTCAGGTACTACAAAGAAGAAAATTAATTATTTCTTGCCTGTCAACTAATTTTACCATTCAGTGAAATAGTCAGCCTCCATCTCGAAATGTCTCTGTTTAATTTTGGATGGTTTCCTCTCTTAAGAGGTGCATTCTAAATAATGCACATTCTTACTTATTTTTAAATTGATGAAAATTGTAGCAGGCGTACATTAATTCTCAATATTTATCTTTCAGTGTAGACTGACAACAGGCTCAGCTGAGCCCCACAAAAGCAGAGAAAATATGATTGAATTACTGATGTATTATGTTGGTAAAGAACATGCTAATCCCTCTGCATGAGATTTATTTACATGCTACTTAACAGAGGTATTAACTGGTTTATTGGAGACTGGTTAGCACCTTTATTAAACTAGCAGCAAGGAGATCCTGCAGCCATTGTCTGTGATTGACACGGCCCAGCACATGGTTTGAATTGAATTGGAGCACGAACCGACAGAACCACTGATCCGACAGAATATTTCCAGACTTCTATTGTCAAGGCCTGTGACATTTAAAACAAATTGATCTTTTACTAAATTCCATGTGAATGTCAGGAAAAAAACCTCCTACGATGAAAAAATAGTAAGAAAGATTTGTATTTTTAAAGTGACTTTTGCAACCTCAGGATGTCGCTAAGTTCTCAACAGTCAATGAAGTCCTTTTAAAGTGTCGTCATTGGGCGGGATTCTCTGGCCTCCCCGTGGTGTGTTTCTTCGTGGCAGGAGGCAACCCTCCATTGCTCAGCGATGGGATGTTCTGGTCCTGCAGGTGTCAATGGGATTTTACACTGAATCCATCCCACGCTGCAAGGAAGTCCACGGTGGGATATGCCATTGGTGGGGCCGGAAGATCCTGCTGGCATGAACAGCCGGAAGACCGCGCACACTGTTGCAATGTAGAAAATGTAGACGCTAAAATACCAGCAGCAAATCCCACAAATAATGTGATAATGACCAGGAAATCTGTTTCGTGATGTTCATTAATCATATAATCAGAGAATCCCTAAGGTGCAGAAAGAGGTCATTCAGCCCATCGAGTCTGCACCAACCCTTCAAAAGAGCACCCTACCTAGGAACGATTCTCAACGCTATTCTTGCAAATCCACCCTAAGGGGCAATTTATCATGGCCAATCCACCTAACCTGCACATCTTTGGACTGTGGGAGGAAACCAGAGCACCCGGAGGAAACCCATGCAGACAAGAGGAGAATATGCAAACTTCACACAGACAGTATCCCAAGGTCAGAATCGAACCAGGGTCCCTCGCGCTGTCAGACAACAGTGCTAACCACTGTGCCACCATGCCGCGCTATGATGAATAAACATTGGCTATGACATTAGGGATAGCTTCCCTGTATTTCTATCGGACGGTGGCATGGAATCATTTATATCCATTTTAGAGGTGGACAGAATATGGCTTAATACTATTCAAAGGGTGCCCTTAGGGTGGGTTTGCAAGAATAGATGGTTGTGGTTGCTGGAGGTCAATCATTTCAGTCCCAGGACATCATGCAGGAGTTCCTCAGGGTGGTGCCCTATGTCCAACCATCTTCAACTGCTTCATCAATAATCTTCCTTCCAACATTTTGGGGCTGTTCACTGAAGTGCACAATGTTCAGCACCGTGATGACTGAAGCGTTCAATGGCCGTATGCAGCAAGATCGCGACAGGATGGTTTTGGGTTGAGACCCCTCATTAAAACCCACTGTGCTTTAATCAGGAGACCGTTGAACCATTGTCACAATGTTAGAGATGAAGAAATCACAAATTGCGGTCTTTAATCATACCTGGCTGGTGCAGACATCTTCTCTACCATCCTTTGTGGTGGCTTGGTTGAAATGTTTACAGAATGCAAGCAGATGGCAATTCCAAACCTGTGTTTGTGTTGAGCTCTTGCTTGGTTTATCTCTCCCTTCCTCAATGCTTCAGATATAGTTAACTGCAGCTTTTATACCAAATCCAAAGTTTTGTTTTAGTCACTCTTTGCAAACCAGCCCGAGTAATTTCTTCCACACCCAAGAAAACATTTTCAACTGGAAGAGCCATCTCCAGTCACTCCCTATTTAAACTCAAAACCTGAAAGAAAGCAACCATTCCACACACACGCTGTCTTTAAATTCAGTAATCCCAAGCCAGACATGGAATTAAATGTTAAGATCTTGGCAAAGAGCCTTCAATTTTATTACGATCCCAGACCAGACCCCAGCAGTGGCTAGGATACTCGACAGAAACCAATATTTTATTTTAGTTTTGTAAGACTGTGAGGAAAGGATACCTTGCTCCAGGAGTGATTACATAAAGAAATAGTGATATGGTATATTAAAACAAACTTTATTTTTAACAGTATCAAAATACCTTTAACATCACATCAGAAAATAACATACAATTCCCCTTAAACAATGCTACTGAATACAGTGCTTACAATACCCTTAACTGCTACCTTTATTCACATTTAAACAATGAGGAAAAGACTTCTTTCTGCTCCTAATCCACTACTAAACCATAGGCCGGATTCTCCGTCCTACGTCTAAGTGCTGGCGCCAGCGCAGAATCCGTGGAGTTCCACGTCAGAAAAATCGCTGCCACACCCGCACCAATTCCGCTACTGGTGAGGGGTTAGCACCGGCGCTGCATAGATCACCCGCAGCACATACGAAACATGGTTTGGAAATCGCCGGGTCAGTGACGGACACACGTAAGGCTGACAAGCTGCAGCCATGTGTAGACCATACACCCCACACACACGCACCAATCGCACCTGAAAAGATGGCACCGGTTGTGCTGATCCACGTACCCATCCACCCTGACCCCACAGCGCATTCCTGGAAATCCCCCACTACTCCCACCAGCCATGGCAGAAGTCCAGTAAAAAGTGAAGGACTGAGATGCTGAATTCATAAGATATTTTTCTCCCTCCTCCATAGTCTACATGCTTCTTCAAGTATCTGCAGGACTGTTGGCACATTTGCAAAAAAGATCTTATAACTCGGTATCATAAATCTTTCTGCACAGAATCCCCCCAACAGCTGGCATGCTCCCTTTTATGTGAATCCAGGCTCAAGTAATATATAATAACACCATAGATCATTGACTCAACACGACACCTAGGTGATGTCAGTTATAAGTTACAGCAACTCATTAGCGGAATAAAAATGAACTGGACAAAGTTGGAGAAGGCCATATTCCATTTTAAAAGAGCAAACTGCTGTACAGACCATGTCTGCAGGCAGACAACAGAATATGCAAAACAAGCCGGGCCATGAGTCATGACAGAACCAACAGGAAAATTATGCGGGAAGATTGAACGAGCCGAACTCACTCCAAGAGGAGAAATTGAAATGCAAATCATTTGTTGCCCTGGCCAGACGAAATCACAATACCCTAATGTGAAAACGATTAAAGCTGCCTCCAGCAACCATTTTCAAGCGATCAGCAGCCTCCGGAGACATTATGAACCTTTGTTGGGGCACTCAGCATATCTATGCCATCCTATCAGCAATCAGCAGGCCTTTGTCTTGGAACTTACCTGTGGAAGGGGCCAGTTAGCTCCATACAGGCTTTTGCCCTTACAAAATACGGGACTCAGGAACTGATTTCAGATTTCCTGTTTGCCGCACACTTCACTTGCTTCGAACAGTCCACGTAGACCAGAGGGACACCAGGCTCACGACCCAGCAGCCACACGGACCAGCCAGTTTGGAGGAAGAAGCAGAGACATCTGTGCCGGTTTTTAATTATCCTTCCTGGGAACGGTGAGCATACTCCCTCAACCCACAGAAATTCTCAATTAGTGTAGATTGTTGAGGTTTGAGGAGGGTGAATGGATATATCTATATATGGATGTTTGCGGGCGTGAAAGTAAATTTGTGTAACAGTAAGAATTTTCGATGTGCCGTTTAGCCCCTTGTTTTTATACATAGTATTTCATAATCGGTGTTTGTATGTTATAGTCTGAGTTGTGGAGGACCTAATTCTCTTGAATAAATTATTCAATTTTAAATCTACCATCGTTGTAGTCTTTCACTGTCCGCTCTGGTTGAGTCACAGTAATTGCCAGAACATAATTCCATAGCTGCGGTAAACCACTGTATTGTATTATATTGTATTGTACTGTTGTACTGTTACATGCCTGGGCTTGTCCCTTCTGGCTCCGAATCACTGTCGTATATAATATGTGTACTGTGGTAAACTACCACTGTATTCTATGTAATGTGGTAAACCACTGCGTGATGGCTCCCCCTCCCCTCAGGCTCGGTATAAAGGTGGCTGGACTCCGCCATTGCCCCCGGGATCAGAGGCCAGGATGCTTTCTGTTTAGTTTATTGAAGCCTCAGTTACATTCACTACTCGTTTTGTGTTCATTGATGGCACATCAGTAGTCGAGGACCCAAAAGGAATCCGAGCACTTCGAACATGCTCACTTAAGAGAGGCTACTGGTTAGGAATACACAGTGGTCCCTCTTTCTCTCTCTCTTGTTAAGTTGCACTAGTGAGGCGCTTCCAGGTGTCATTTGACCATGAACAGGATAGAGACTTACACAGGCATAGGTGGCAGTCAAGGTAACTGGTGTGGCATAAGGATAAACCCACTGGTTAGGTATAAACAGTGAGACTTGTTCCCTCTCTGTTGTGAAGCTGTCCCAGTGCAACACTTCTGGGTTGTGGTTTCAACACCTGCAGGAGAGAGACACTCGCAGTTATCAGTGACACCCAATACCAGCCTGTTGTGGAGTAAAGGAAACCCTTTTCGTTATGCAGACCAACCCTAAATATCAGCCAAGGTTTTGTTTATAATTGCTGCACAAATTCAGACTTTTCTTGACATAGATTGAATGGGGGAGGTGAATGGGGCTGCCATTTCCATGAAGCTGATGGCAAATTGGCATAAATGGGCCAGCTTGCTGTGTGATTTACACATTAATAATGCTGAACACAACTGAGTTCAACATTATTTTGGCAACATATTCTGGCTCAACATCTTCTTCAGCTCCCCATCCTTGCAATTGTTCTTCAGAGATCCAACTGGATGAATTCCCTTTCAGCATATTCCTTCCTTCATAATCATTCTTCCCCAGATGCAGACACTCTATAGTGACCACCTGAGTGGCCCAAGGGAAGAGGATATTTTCATTGCTCACAGTCAAATTCATTACCTTTACCAGTTTTTCAAAGTAGAAATGGTTTTCATTGGTTCATTTATTAGCAATGAGAGCTTGGCGTATCATTGCTTTGGATCTCAGGTGAAAAAAGCTGAACAGCTATGGCATAGAAGTAGACACCCTCTGTAGATGACCTGAAGGCATATGACAGTGGCCAAGAGAAGAATATGTCAGAGAATGTCGGTGCCAGAACACAGCACTGTTTGATTCTCTGGAGATCTCGAAGCGTTCTGCGTTGTTCTGTTATGGCTGATCGAGCCCATCATCTATTGAGCAACCTCCCTGCTGAGAGGTTTGCGAAAACTATTTGTCTGTGTTGCCCTTGCGAGACTGTAGATCCTGGCTGAATGCACCTACCACAAATTCCAGTGTGATTTCAGAATAGGTCGATCTACAAATGATCTTTCCAGTCCAGCCTCTGCAAGAAAAATGGCGTTTGCCTTTATTATTCCTACCAAGACCATGTGAGCAGAGATGGCCTGTTTAAGCTGCTGGAGAAAGTTGGCTGTCTATTGAAGCTACACAATGGGATCTCTTTTCACCATTTGTCTATACTGGGGTTCTCCACCTTGACATTGCTTCACACAATAGAGTATGTGTTACAGTGATGGCAGTATTAACTCCTCCAGAGACTTTGTACATTTGCCGATGATAACTATCCAATAATAGTTCTCCAACCCAAATATAAGGACTGCAGTAATTTTATGGTGATTCAAGTGCACATGAGTTGTGGGACACAAAAGAGACCACTTTGCCTCTCAAACAGCCACGGGATTTGCCATTCTGCACACATCAGGAACCAAATATAAATAATAAGTAGTTTCTGTTATAGTTGAATAGTGCAGGCACCAAAGTTAGGATGTGCAGTGGGCCAGCCCAATACCAGCTGTACTGTCCTCAGTTTCTATAGGCATCCTTTAGAGATTGAGGGTGACATTGGTACTCAGATACCATTTAGACACTATTAGAAGTAGTGCATGCGTAGTGAGTCTGTGAGAACAGTTATAGTGTCCTTCAGGGTGGTGAGATTATTATAAGAATAAAATGTTAACAGACTGATCAACTCTTTGAGCAATAGGAGGATACCAGTGATGAGTGCTGGCAATTAAGTTTCTAATCCATAGAGCCCCTACAGTACAGGAGGAGGCCATTCAGCCTTTTGAGGGTGTGGTAAATAGGGGTCAACAACGACAAAAGAGATGTAACAGAGAGTGAAATAAGAACACTAACAACTGGAAATTTGGAACGCTGAGCTAAGCCACATCCTATTTAAAACCCAACCAGCCAATGCAGTAGCAGCGGAGCAAACTCCAGGGAATAAGCTGGTGACGAGTAAATAATAGGGAATTAAGAGAACACAAATGAGCTGCTGAGACAACAGTTCAAAAGGAGAAAGAAAAGAAAGTTGAAGTTGAAACCATCACTGAAGCAGGTGGTGAATGCTGCAAACCTCTGTGGTAAGAAACATGAAACGTGAGAATTACAGAAGGAAAAGCAATATGAAAGCTTGCTGCAACTTCAGTGAAATTATGTTTGAACGTCTCGACGTTTTCTGACTGTGAATGTCGAAGAGATGACAGCTTTTATTTTGTTGGAAAGTTGGTCTGTAAAACTGGCTGTACGATTGAAGTGCACTCACTGTATAATTCGCCGAGCTAAAGGCCATTTTGCCTTTTCTGGTCCGATCTTTAATACTGCAAGTGTTTTGAGAATTTTAATCAATGCTGATTTTGCAATGCAAATGCTGTTCTAAGTGTGCTGATTGATTTCCATGTGCATGCATACACATGTAGCATTTGTGAGGAACATCAATTGCACTTTGATTTTGAGTTGAAACTGAATTTTCCTTGGGCTTAAGACCTAGGATAAGAGACCTCGGATAATCACAAAGATTTGACACTTTGAATGCATGATCCATTGTAAAGATCGATATTTCAAAGTATTCACGGAACTGTGAAATTGTGAAGGTGACATATTTATTTATTTATTCAGACTTGGGACAAAAGAAACCTTTCAAAAAGTTGCTATTGTTTTAGCCATATCTGCTTCCTGTGTGGAGTTTGCATTTTCACCCCGTGTCTGCGTGGATTTCTTCCGCGTGCTCCGGTTTCCTCCCACAGTCCAAAGATGTGCAGGTTAGGTGAATGACCATGCCAAATTGACCCGTTATGTCCAAAGATGTGTAGGTTGGATGGGGTTACGGGGATAGGGTGGGGGAGTGGGCCTATGTCGGGTGCTCTTTCAGACGGTCGGTGCAGACTCTATGGGTCAAATGGCCTTATTCTGCAATGTAGCAATTCTATGGTTCTGTGATGGGAATCTCTCCCGAGAAGGTTTGTTGCAGTATTGATGCAGGGTATGAATGGAGGTTGGTTAACTAATCTATTGGATAAGGTTAACTTAAAATGTGTTTTAATTCCTTGTTTTGGCGTTGTGGGGATTGTGTCTGTTACCTGTTAAAGATATTGATTTCATATTGAGAAATAACCTGGCCGGATAAAGGATGTTGGGCGCGTATCTCCAGCCACGTTGGGTTCTTGCTTGAACGCAACGCGGCCGGAGAATGCCGGGAAAGGCCTCGAGCGAGTCTGACAGGCTCCACGCTGTCATGATATTCAAACATACATCATAACACAACATACTGATAGACAGAGCAACGGACCAATTAGCACACATAACATGACAGCCAATCACAGGCAAGAGCAGACACAGTATAAAACAAGAAACACAACACTTCCTGGGCAGTCCATCTGGAGACAGCACAGGGCCAGGACCTCAAAGCAAGACACTCACACAGTCACAACGTGCTGAGTACCAAGTTTGACGTATAAATAGTTCAATGGAATAAAACTGCGTTGTACCAATCGCAACCGTGTTGGTTCGTCTGTACCTCAGAGCATCCAACACTTCACACGCCTCCCGGGATTCTCCGACGCCCAGCAAGATGTCGGAGTGGAATCCTGCCACAAATGGGCAGGACCGAATGACGTTCACGGAAGTAGGTCGTAAACTACTTACGACCTAACTGTGTGGGATCCAGTGGCCTCCTTCAATTCTCCACCCTCCCCAGGGAGGCTGAAGCTGGGCACTTATCAGTACTGGTCCAAACAAACATGGACCAAGCGGAACAGCATCCCGGGGGGTCTCCCGGGCCACCAGAGATCCCAGAGTGGTCACGTTAAGTGCAGCATTGCTCCCTGGCCATCCCCCTGGAATGCGGGCGCCTTGGCACTGCCCAGCTGGCACCTTGGCACTGCCACCCTGGCACTGCCAAGATTATCGTATGGCACTGCCAAGCCAGCAGGAGCACTGCCTGGGTGGTAGGGTGGCAGTGCAAGTGTGCACAAGTGCCAGGGTGGCACTACCAAGAGCCAAGGGGGCCATGCCCATTAAATGAGGGTGGAATGGGGGGGTTTGAAGAGAGGGGGAGTGCAGGGAAGGTAAGCAGGGGCCTCCGTGAGGTTGGGTGGGTGAAGGGTGAGGGTCCTAGAAGGAAGAGGGTGCTGTAAATGGGCTTGGGGGGCCTGAAGAGGGGGGACTCCAGGGACCCCATAGCAGGAGGGCCTCACTTACGGGGTCTGGGGTAGTGTCCATGTGTATGGGGGTGATATTGCCCATGGGTGGGGTGTGAGGGACACAAAGCTCACTTAGAGATTGGGGCACCCTTTCAAAATAGCGGCCCGATCTCTGAGTTCAGCTCTCCAGTGCAAAAAAAGTTTCTAAGTGTGGGCTAAACCGGTGAGAGAATCCCCAGGGCCCTAGGAGCAGGGCCCCGAGCAGTGTGAACCCCGGAGCCCAAGTGTTAAGTCCTGTTATATTGTGTTCTGTGCTTGTAACTTAACTGCCTTTGCCTTTTATCAATAAACCCTTTTGTTAATTACTGGAAGCCTCGAATGTATGTCTTGAGACACCACAAAATCCAAAGACGCAGTGACAACCAATGATGATACCATGGGGTTATGTGTGTTCTTGAAGTGAATTAAGATTTGAAAATTATGAAATGGCTGTTCCTGTGATGAAGATTTGGTCAAAGCTCGTGGAGAGTGGGAGGACAAAAGCAAAAATAACGTCAAAGAATTTGGGACCTGGCTGGTGGAATAGAGTATCAGACTTTTTGTTGTCTGATTATCGACATAACCTGAATAAGGTTCTTAAAACAGTTAAAAAGGATGTTAATTGATCGAAGAATGAACTGCAGGCTGTGTTAAATTTGAATCTCCTGGAAACAAATGCCAAAAGTTTAAACTATAGAAATTAACTTAAAATATAAAAGTAATCCTGCATTTAAACAGGAGGAAAACAGCTCAGCTGTTTCTCTGATTGAGGTGCCCTTTACAGGTGTAGACATAAAAAAGTGAAAACATGGAAGGATATGGGGACAGAAGTTAAAATCTTAATAGGGTGGCCCACGGACTGTGTTAAAAGGTCGGACTCTGATGACAATGTAGCATTTGCTTACAAAGAATGACCAATGAAATTACTGCACCTGGGGGCGGGGGCGCGAGGAAGAAGTGTTGTGACAAAGGGCAGCACGGTGGTGCAGTGGTTAGCCACATGGCGCCGAGGTCCCAGGTTCATATCCTGGCTCTGGGTCAGGGGTGTCCGTGTGGAGTTTGAACGTTCTCCCCGTGTTTTCGTGGGTTTCGCTCCCACAACCCAAAGATGTGCAGGCTAGGTGGATTGGCCACGCTACATTGCCCCTTGGAAAAAATGAATTGGATGCTCTAAACTTATTTATTAAAAAAAAGTATTGTGACTGAAGATTTATTCTTGTTTGACAATTAGCATCTGCTGGTAGCAGAAAGCCTGAGGTATTTTCTGAAATCAGCAATGTTGTTGGTCACAAAGTTAACCAAACAAAATCAAAGCTATTTTAAAATAGAATTTTAAAAACTAGGGATAGAAAACCTGTAAAAACTGCATGAAATGGACATGGAGATTTGCTGCCAAGGGTGAGGGAAAGTGAAAGCTGTTGTGTTAATCACCCTGGGGTAACACGGACTGCAGCTGGATGCAGTTGTACTTGAAAGTAGAAGCCAAACTTTGATGTTTGTTCAATACGCTTAATTGAACTTGTTACGCAGTGCACACAGTTCGCTGTGGGTTTGACACCGAGTCCACCATCGTATTTGGATGCCATATTGAAAATGTGCCCTACATCACTGACTCACTATTGAAGGAAGAAGATGGATCTCCAGGAACACCCTGAGGCTGGAAGATGGACCTCCTCGAAGACACTGAATCTGGAAGATCTGTCTCTGGATGCTCTTCCCCATCCACTGCTGTGGTGTTCCAGCATCCAGGGGTGCTGGCGGGCTCCATCCCCGACTCCAAAAGCAACCCCAGGCACTGCTCAGGTGAGCCGCGACTTCTGTACACCACATTGTTCCAGACGTGTTCTGGACCGCGTGTGTTCCTGCTGTTATCACAGAGAATCAGGCCTGGGTGGAAGGGCCCCAGCAGAATTCCCGATCCGCTGCCCTGGGAACCAGAGGTAGATCCCACTGAATGTGACTTCAGATGGAGGGTGGATGTTTGGTGAAGCGAAGGAAATTTTACTATCTTTCTGAAATTCTAATATTGTTTGTATTTGGGTTTAACATTTAACTGCAAGTACTGTTTAACTTCTGAGTCTCACCCTGAGGCCTAAGTAGGGAGGTGGAAGCTATCCACTGGCAGCAGCTGAAATTGTTAATGAAGGAAACTGGGTTGAACTGGTCTTTGCTGCACCTGGTCTCAGATAGTCACTTTGTTCAGAACATATAAATTCAGACATTCTCTGTGCCACCAGCACTGAGTGTGAAGTGTGGAGGTTTGGTGCACATGATGCGTAGGCAACCAGGGCCCAGGAGGAGGTGTCATCGCGCTGGAGCAACACCGCGCCGAAACCGTCCCGGCTCGCATCCGTCGAGATCTTCGTTTCCTTGTCAGGATCAAAAAAAGCCAACACAGATGCAGGGGTGAGCTTGGCTTTCAGCTCCAACCACTCTGCTTGATGAGCTGCCTGCCACTCAAAGGCAGTGGATTTTTTTACCAGGTGCCTGAGGGCCGTGGTGTGTGATGCCAGATTTGGGATAAACTTGGCCAGGAAGTTCACCATCCCTAGGAAGCGCAGCACCGCCTTCTTATCTTCAGGGGTCTTCATGGCTTCGATGGCCTTGACCCTGTTGTCGTGTTGGGTGTTCTGGTTCACAAACAAGCCAACAATGCTGGAAGTGGTGTAACGCTATTTTATTAACTGTTCAACTATGCTAACATACTGTAAACGTGGGTATAAGCAATACCAGCTTAACTGTGGACCCTTTCCTATCACTAGCTATGGTCAGGCACTCAGCACATGGTGAATGTCTATGATGCAGGCTGTGAGCTCTGTGCTCTGAGCTGGCTGCTGCTAGAATGAGCGGGAACTCTCCTGTCCCCTGTCTTTGTAGTGCTTGTGCTCTCACTGGAGATTGGCTGCGGTGTTGTGTATGCTGGTTGGTCCTACTGCATGTCCATCAGTGTGTGTATGTGATTGCACCATAATGTACTGATGTATATTATGACATCCCCCTTTTTTACAAAGAACATGTGCCTATGTGAGAATAAATAACGTGTAATGAGTGTATCTGACCATGTGTGTGCAGTATTTACATAACTATGTACATGAGGCTAGTCTATATACACGGGAAGGTGCCTGGTGCAAAGAAAAGAAAAACAAGGTGTTACACCAAAAACAAAACTAATAACGAATGCTATAACCAAACTAGTGAAACGCTGAAACAGGATGAAAGAACAAAGCATTGAGTCCAACATTGTAAGGCTCATAAATCAAGTCTCTGAGGTGGGCGACGTATTCGGGTTGACCGCCTCAAGGGTGGGTCAGGAGCCACCGGCTGAGGATCGGGCCGGGCCACAGCCAAGTGAGGAGGATGCAGAGTATCCGGAAGCTCTACAAAGTCCAGGTCGGGGACAACAGGAGGGCATGGCACCAGTGGACGATCGCGTAGCGAGCGTGGAACCAGATGAAGGGCATGCCGATTGCGGCGGCGAATGGAGCCATCAGACAGACGAACCAGGAATGAGCGGGGAGCCACCAGCCGAAGAACCACAGCAGTCGCAGGCCAGCCACCCTTCGGAAGATGGATTTGGATGTTGTCACCTGGCGCCAGAGCAGGAAGATCAGTCGCTCGAGCGCCATGCGCCGCCTTGTGCTGCGCGCGAGACTGTTGCTTCCGCTGAAGGACCGGAGCATGGTCGAGGTCTGGGACGTGAATGGACGGTACAGTGGTCCTGAGGGTGCGACCCATCAGCAGTGGAGCCGACCAATAGGCCAGCAAGGCGAGGCAGAAGTCAGATCCTGCATCAGCAAACTTGCAGAGGAGCCTCTTTATGATGTGGACGCCCTTTTCTGCTTTGCCATTTGACTGGGGGTGCAGGGGACTGGACGTCACGTGTACAAAGTTGGACCTGCTGGCGAAGTTAGACCATTCCTGGCTCGCGAAGCTGGGGCCATTGTCCGACATCACAGTGAGTGGGGTGCCGTGACGAGCAAAGGTTTCTTTGCAGGCACGGATAACAGCCGATGACGTGATGTCGTGCAGGCGTACAACGTCGGGATAGCTGGAAAAATAATCAACTATGAGAACATAGTCCCTGCCGAGCACATGGAACAGGTCCACACCTACCTTAGACAAAGGGGACGTGACCAACTCATGGGGCTGAAGGGTCTCCCGTGGTTGGGCCGGCTGGAACCGCTGACAGGTGGGGCAATTGAGCACAGTGTTAGCAATGTCCTCATTTATGCCAGGCCAGTAGACAGCCTCTCGGGCCCTCCGTCGGCACTTCTCTACGTCGAGATGGCCCTCGTGCAGCTGCTCCAAAACCAGGTGATGCATGCTGTGTGGGATCACGATGCGGTCCAGCTTCAGGAGGACGCCATCAACGACTGCCAGATCATCTCGAATATTATAGAACTGCGGGCATTGTCCCTTGAGCCATACGTCAGTCATGTGGCGCATCACACGTTGTAGCAGGGGGTCAGCCGCAGTCTCACGGCGAATGTGGGTTAAGCGTTCATCTGTGGCCGGCAGATTGGTGGCCGTGAAGGCCACATGGGCGTTGACTTGGCAAATGAACCTCTCTGGGCGGACGGAGTGGTGACTGCCCTGGACAGAGCGTCGGCTATGATCAGGTCCTTACCCGGTGTGTACACGAGCTGGAAATCGTATCTCCGGAGCTTGAGCAGAATGCGTTGTAGACGAGGGGTCATGCCATTGAGGTCTTTTTGGATGATGCCAACCAGCGGGTGATGGTCGGTCTCCACAGTGAACTGGGGAAGGCCATACATGTAGTCATGGAACTTGTCGACACCGGTCAACAGGCCTAGGCACTCCTTCTCGATTTGTGCAGAGCGCTGCTCTGTGGGGGTCATGGCCTGTGACGCATAAGCAACAGGGGCCCAAGACGAGGCGTCATCTCGTTGCAGGAGCACCGCCCCTATGCCAGATTGGTTAGCGTCCGTTCATATTTTCGTCTCCCTTGCAGGGTCGAAAAACGCCAATACTGGGGCGGTGGTCAGCTTGACCTTGAGCTCCTCCCATTCACGCTGGTGGGCGGGAAGCCACTGGAAGTCCGTCGTCTTCCTAACTAGGTTGCGGAGAGCCGTGGTGTGGGAAGCGAGGTTAGGGATGAACTTTCCTAGGAAGTTGACCATTCCTAAGAACCGGAGCACCGCCTTCTTATCCGCCGGCTTCTGCATGGCCGTGATGGCTGCCACCTTGTCCACATCCAGTCGCACACCCAAACGGGAGATGTGGTCTCCTAAAAACTTGAGTTCGGTCTGGCCGAAAGAACATTTGGCTCTGTTGAGGCGCAGGCCTTGGTCCCGTATTCGCTTAAAAACGCTTTGGCGGCGACTGATATGCTGCTGCGGGGTGGTGGACCAGATGATGGTGTCCTTCACATAGACGCGCACACCCTCGATGCCCTCCATCATCTGCTCCATGATGCGGTGGAACACTTCAGACGCTGATATGATTCCAAATGGCATCTATTGTAGCAGTACCTGCCAAATGGGGTGTTGAAAGTACACAGCTTTCTGCTGGACCTGTCCAATTGAATCTGCCAGAAGCCCTTTGATGCATCCAGCTTGGTGAATATGTTGGCTTGAGCCATCTCGCACGTGATCTCTTCACGCTTGGGGAGAGGGTAATGCTCCCGCATGATGTTACGATTACATCCTTCGGGTCGATACAAATCGGGAGCTCGCCGGAAGGCTTCTTGATGCACACCATGGAACTAACGCAGTCAGTTGGTTCCGTCACTCTGGAAAGCACTCCTTGGTCCTGGAGGTCCTGCAGCTGCTGCTTGAGGCGGTCCTTGAAGGGTGCTGGGATCCCTCGTGGCCATTCCCCTTCAAAACAAGTATACCGTTTTGGATGCTGTTGGGGGGGATCACCTACCGGGGGAAGGCCCTAGCGGCCAGGTCTCTGGCACTGAGTCTGGCTCTGGGGCTCAGAAGGGAAGGGGGGAGAATAGAAAAGCAATAGTTTTTGGAGATTCAATGGTTAGGGGAATAGATAGGAGATTCTGTGGTCGCGAGCGAGACTCCCGGAAGGTATGTTGCCTCCCGGGTGCCAGGGTCAGGGTTGTCTCGGATCGTGTCTTCAGGATCCTTAAGGGGGAGGGTGAGCAGCCAGAAGTCGTGGTGCACATTGGTACCAACGACATAGGTAGGAAAAGGGGTATGGAGGTAATAAACAAGTTTAGGGAGTTAGGCTGGAAGTTAAAAGCCAGGACAGACAGAGTTGTCATCTTTGCTTTGTTGCCGGTGCCACGTGATAGCGAGGCTAAAAATAGGGAGAGAGTGCACTTGAACACGTGGCTGCAGGAATGGTGTAGGAGGGAGGGCTTCAGGTGTTTGGATAATTGGAGCGCATTCTGGGGAAGCTGGGACCTGTACAAGCAGGACGGGTTGCATCTGAACCAGAGGGGCACCAATATCCTGGGAGGGAGGTTTTCTAATACTCTTCGGGAGGGTTTAAACTAATTTGGCAGGGGAATGGGAACCGGATTTGTAGTCCAGCAACTAAGGTAGCCGATATTCAGGACGCTAAAGCATGTAATGAGGCAGTGGGGAAGGGAACACTGACAAAGGAGAGTACTTGCAGGCAGGAAGATGGGTTGAAGTGTGTATACTTCAACGCAAGAAGCGTCAGGAAGAAGGTGGGTGAACTTAAGGCATGGATCGGTACTTGGGACTACGATGTGGTGGCCATCACGGACACTTGGATAGAAGAGGGGCAGAAATGGTTGTTGGAGGTCCCTGGTTATAGATGTTTCAATAAAATTAGGGAGGGTGGTAAAAGAGGTGGGGGGGTGGCATTGTTAATTAGAGATGGTATAACAGCTGCAGAAAGGCATTTCGAGGAGTATCACCCGAATGAGGTAGTATGGGTTGAAGTCAGAAATAGGAAAGGAGCAGTCACCTTGTTAGGAGTTTTCTATAGGCCCCCCAATAGTAGCAGAGGTGTGGAGGAACAGATTGGGAAACAGATTTTGGAAAGGTGCAGAAGTCACAGGGTAGTAGTCATGGGTGACTTTAACTTCTCAAATATTGATTGGAAACTCTTTAGATCCAATAGTTTGAATGGGGTGGTGTTTGTGCAGTGTGTCCAGGAAGCTTTTCTAACACAGTATGTAGATTGTCCGACCAGAGGAGGGGCAATATTGGATTTAGTACTTGGTAATGAACCAGGGTAAGTGATAGATTTGTTAGTGGGGGAGCATTTTGCAGATAGTGACCACAATTCTGTGACTTTCACTTGAGTAATGGAGAGGGATAGGTGCGTGCAACAGGGCAAGGTTTACAATTGGGGGAAGGGTAAATACGATGTTGTCAGACAAGAATTGAAGTGCATAAGTTGGGAACATAGGCTGTCAGGGAAGGACACAAGTGAAATGTGGAACTTGTTCAAGGAACAGGTACTACGTGTCCTTGATATGTATGTCCCTGTCAGGCAGGGAAGAGATGGTCGAGTGAGGGAACCATGGTTGACAAAAGAGGTTGAATGTCTTGTTAAGAGGAAAAAGGAGACTTATGTAAGGCTGAGGAAACAAGGTTCAGACAGGGCATTGGAGGGATACAGGATAGTCAGGAGGGAACTGAAGAAAGGGATTAGGAGAGCTAAGAGAGGGCATGAACAATCTTTGGCGGATCAAGGAAAACCCCAAGGCCTTTTACACATGTGAGAAATATGAGAATGACTAGAGCGAGGGTAGGTCCGATCAAGGACAGTAGCGGGGGATTGTGTATTGAGTCTGAAGAGATAGGAGAGGTCTTGAACGAGTACTTTTCTTCTGTATTTACAAATGAGAGGGGCGATATTGTTGGAGAGGACAGTGTGAAACAGACTGGTAAGCTCGAGGAAATACGTGTTAGGAAGGAAGATGTGTTGGGCATTTTGAAAAACCTGAGGATAGACAAGTCCCCCGGGCCTGACGGGATATATCCAAGGATTCTATGGGAAGCAAGAGATGAAATTGCAGAGCCGTTGGCAATGATCTTTTCGTCCTCACTGTCAACAGGGGTGGTACCAGGGGATTGGAGAGTGGCGAATGTCATGCCCCTGTTCAAAAAAGGGACTAGGGATAACCCTGGGAATTACAGACCAGTTAGTCTTACTTCGGTGGTAGGCAAAGTCATGGAAAGGGTACTGAAGGATAGGATTTCTGAGCATCTGAAAAGATACTGCTTGATTAGGGATAGTCAGCACGGATTTGTGAGGGGTAGGTCTTGCCTTACAAATCTTATTGAATTCTTTGAGGAGGTGACCAAGCATGTGGATGAAGGTAAAGCAATGGATTTAGTGTACATGGATTTTAGTAAGGCATTTGATAAGGTTCCCCATGGTAGGCTTCTGCAGAAAGTAAGGGGGCATGGGATAGTGGGAAATTTGGCCAGTTGGATAACGAACTGGCTAACCGATAGAAGTCAGAGAGTGGTGGTGGATGGCAAATAGTCAGCCTGGATCCCAGTTACCAGTGGCGTACCGCAGGGATCAGTTCTGGGTCCTCTGCTGTTTGTGATTTTCATTAATGACTTGGATGAGGGAGTTTAAGGGTGGGTCAGTAAATTTGCAGACGATACGAAGATTGGTGGAGTTGTGGATAGTAAGGAGGGCTGTTGTCGGCTGCAAAGAGACATAGATAGGATGCAGAGCTGGGCTGAGAAGTGGCAGATGGAGTTTAACCCTGAAAAGTGTGAGGTTGTCCATTTTGGAAGGACAAATATGAATGCGGTATACAGGGTTAACGGTAGAGTTCTTGGCAATGTGGGGGAGCAGAGAGGTCTTGGGGTCTATGTTCATACATCTTTGAAAGTTGCCACTCAAGTGGATAGAGCTGTGAAGAAGGCCTATGGTGTGCTCGCGTTCATTAACAGAGGGATTGATTTTAAGAGCCGTGAGGTGATGATGCAGCTGTGCAAAACTTTGGTAAGGCCACATTTGGAGTACTGTGTACACTTCTGGTCACCTCATTTTAGGAAGGGTGTGGAAGCTTTGGAAAAGGTGCAAAGAAGATTTACCAGGATGTTACCTGGAATGGAGAGTAGGTCTTACGAGGAAACGTTAAGGGTGCTAGGTCTTTTCTCATTAGAACGGAGAAGGATGAGGGGCAACTTGATAGAGGTTTATAAGATGATCAGGGGAATAGATAGAGTAGACAGTCAGAGACTTTTTCCCCGGGTGGAACAAAACATTACAAGGGGACATAAATTTAAGGTGACAGGTGGAAGATATAGGAGGGGTATCAGAGGTAGGTTCTTTACCCAGAGAGTAGTGGGGGCATGGAATGCACTGCCTGTGGAAGTAGTTGAGTCGGAAACATTAGGGACCTTCAAGCAGCTATTGGATAGGTACATGGATTACGGTAAAATGATATAGTGTAGATTTATTTGTTCTTAAGGGCAGCACGGTAGCATTGTGGATAGCACAATTGCTTCACAGCTCCAGGGTCCCAGGTTCGATTCCAGCTTGGGTCACTGTCTGTGCGGAGTCTGCACGTCCTCCCCGTGTCTGCGTGGGTTTCCTCCGGGTGCTCCGGTTTCCTCCCACAGTCCAAAGATGTGCAGGGTAGGTGGATTGGCCATGATAAATTGCCCTTAGTGTCCAAAATTGCCCTTGGTGTTGGGTGGAGGTGTTGAGTTTGGGTAGGGTGCTCTTTCCAAGAGCCGGTGCAGACTCAGGGGGGCGAATGGCCTCCTTCGGCACTGTAAATTCAATGATAATCTATGATTAATCTAGGACAAAGGTTCGGCACAACATCGTGGGCCGAAGGGCCTGTTCTGTGCTGTATTTTCTATGTTCTATGTTCTGCGAGGTGCATGAACCACAGGCATGGCGTCCTGTTTGAGCAGGATTTTGTGTGTGTCGGAAGTATGCCCATGCCTTCGAAGACATCTCGGTGTTGAGTGATGATGGCGATGGCCGTTCCGGGCGATGGCCTGCACACTCTCTGCCTCGTGGGAGGCAAGTTTCTCAGTTTCAGCCGCTTTGTATTGGGAATACCGATTTTTGGCGTGCTCATGCACTGTGCATGTTTCGATCGCGACTGACAGAGTCATATGTTTGACTTTCGAAAGCTGCTCCCTCAGCGAATCCGAGTGAACGCCAAAAATGATCTGATCCCTGATCATGGAGTCAGCATTGTCACCAAAGTTGCAGGATAGCGCTAGTAGACGGAGATTAGTTGGAAAGGCGTTGCTTAAAAATATAGCGTTTGAAGATTTCATTGGTGACCACTTCACAATGACTGTCAAATTTGTCCAGGATGGTCTGAAACTTCGTCTTGTCCTGGCCGTCGGTGAAGTTGAACGAGTTAAAGAGTTGGATGTCTTGATCCCCCGCAGTTGATAGGAGGAGCGCGATCTTCCTTGTATCAGACACACCCTCGAGGTCTGATGCTTCAATGTACAGCAGAAACCTTTGCTTGAAGGTCCACCAGTTGGCACTGAGATTGCCGGAGGTCTGCAGCAGTTGAGGAGGCTGGATCTTCCCCATGATGCCGGGATGTCTTTGCTGGTCGTCACGGAACAGATTGAGGTAAACCACCTAGATATAGCAGACTACTGGTACCATGTCGTGTTTAGCACGTTGAGATAACACGGGCTGCAACTGGATGCAGCTATAACTCAAGTAGACTCAAAACCTTGAAGTTAGTTCAACTTCATTTGTTGAACCTGTCACACAGTTAGCACAGTTCACTGTGAGTTTGACTCTCTGCTCACCTAGATGTGATTTCTCTATCTAAACTGAACCAGACTAGCTCTTCTCCACGTGCTATATGTGTTACGTGATATGTACACTGGACTCACTCTGTAGATGTCCCTAGTAGAAAAAGGTGGAGTGTGATTGCCTCGTGCCTTTTATTGTGGGAAACCACCTCCCAAGTGTTCTGCCTGCTGATTGGTTATGTCCTGTTCCCTGTGCTCATTAGCTGCCTGTCTGTATCTCATTAAGTGCCTGTCTGCATATCATGACAAAAGATAGTAGAACGAGAGGAAGTATTACTTGTACTCCACCTAGTAAGGTAGTTGTTAAGGTGTTTGCAATGTTAAACTTTCATAGTGTAAGTAAATTGTTACTATGGTGCTAATTTTTAATTTTGGGGGTAAGTGTCATGAGTGTGAGTTTTTATGTTTTAAAATGTTTTTAAAATTCAATGTAAAATGGAGGTAAATAAGAACATAAGAACTAGGAGCAGGTGTAGGCCATCTGGCCCCAATGAGATCATGGCTGATCTTTTGTGGACTCAGCTCCACTTTCCAGCCCGAACACTATAACCCTTAATCCCTTTATTCTTCAAAAAACTATCTATTTATATCTTAAAAACATTTAATGAAGGAGCCTCAACTGCTTCACTGGTCAAGGAATTCCATAGATTCACAACCCTTTGGCTGAAGAAGTTCCTGCTAAACTCAGTCCTAAATCTACCTCCCCTTATTTTGAAGCTATGCCCCCTCGTTCTGCTTTCACCCGCCAGTGGTAACAACCTGCCCGCATCTATCCTATCTATTCCCTTCATAATTTTATATGTTTCTATAAGATCTCTCCTCATCCTTCTAAATTCCAATGAGTGCAGTCCCAGTCTACTCAACCTTCTCTCATAATCCAACCCCTTCAACTCTGGGATTAACCTAATGAATCTCCTTTGCACACCCTCCAGCGCCAGTACGTCCTTTCTCAGGTAAGGAGACCAAAACTGAACATAATACTCCAGGTGTGGCCTCACTAACACCTTATACAATTGCAGCATAAGCTACCTAGTCTTAAACTCCATCCCTCTAGCAATGAAGGACAAAATTCCATTTGCTTTCTTAATAACCTGTTGCACCTGTAAACCAACTTTTTGCGACTCATGCACTGGCACACCCAGGTCTCTCTGCACAGCAGCATGTTTTAATATTTTATAATTTAAATAATAATCCCTTTTGCTGTTATTCCCACCAAAATGGATAACCTCACATTTGTCAACATTGTATTCAAACTGCCAGACACTAGCCCATTCATTTAACCTATCCAAATCCCTCTGCAAACTTCCAGTATCCTCTGCACTTTTTGCTTTACCACTCACCTTAGAGTCGTCTGCAAACTTGGACACATTGCCCTTGGTCCCCAACTCCAAATCATCCATGTAAATTGTGAACAATTGTGGGCCCAACACTGATCCCTGAGGGACACCAGTAGTTACTGATTGCCAACCAGAGAAACACCCATTGATCCCCACTCTTTGCTTTCTATTAATTAACCAATCCTCGATCCATGCTACTACTTTACCCTTAATGCCATGCATCTTTATCTTATGCAGCAACCTTTTGTGTGGCATCAAAGGTTTTATAGAAATCCAGATATACCACATCCATTGGCTCCCCGTTATCTACCGCACTGGTCATGTCCTCAAAAAATTCCACTAAATTAGTGAGGCATGACCTGTCCTTTATGAACCCATGCTGCGTCTGCCCAATGGGACAATTTCCATCCAGATGCCTTGCTATTTCTTCCTTGATGATGGATTCCAGCATCTTCCCTACTACTGAAGTTAAGCTGACTGGCCTATAATTACCCGCTTTCTGCATACCTCCTTTTTTTAAACAGTGGTGTCACGTTTGCTAATTTTCAATCCGTCGGGACCACCCCAGAGTCTAGTGAATTTTGGTAAATTATCACTAGTACATTTGCAATTTCCCTAGCCATCTCTTTTAGCGCTCTGGGATGCATTCCGTCAGGGCCAGGAAACTTGTCCATCTTTATCCCCATTAGCTTGCCCATCACTACCTCCTTAGTGATAACAATCATCTCAAGGTCCTCACCTGTCAAAGCCTCATTTCTATCAGTCACTGGCATGTTATTTGTGTCTTCCACTATGAAGACCGACCCAAAAAACATGTTCAGTTCCTCAGCCATTTCCTCATCTCCCATTATTAAATCTCCCATCTAATCCTCCAAATGGCCAATATTTACCTTAGCCACTCTTTTTTGTTTTATATATTTGTAGAAACTTTTACTGTCTGTTTTTATATTCTGAGCAAGTTTACTCTCATAATCTATCTTACTCTTCTGTTATGGGTGAGGCGTTTTCAGAACCCCAAAATGTATCATGGAGTTCAACCATTTTCCGAGCACATGGCTTTTTCCCTAGGTGTGGGATTACAATTATGGACACTGTTTATTCCATGAACTCAACTTGACATCTTAAATAAACATTGGATCTCTTAACTCCCCTTACTTCAAAGATAACTCAGAAAATATTGCAACAGTAAATAATTCCTTAAAATGTTCCTTCAAACTTCCAAGAGACTTAACACCTTTAAACAAAATCACATCATGTTAAAGGTTTTACAGTTAGAGTTTAAATCACCCAAATGATCCAGAGATGGTCTTTTATGGCAGAGATCCAGCTCACTGCAAAACACAGACACACACCCAGCTCTTTTCTTCCAAACTGCAAAACTAAACTGCAAAATGGCTGACCTGACCTCATCTGCACCCACTCTCTGACATCACTGTTTTCTTAAAGGTACATTGCTTAAACATCCATGTCTGAAAGGTAGTCTCACATGACACCTCCCCCCAAGAAAAAAAAATAAACAATCAACTTCAAGATGGTTTCATTTTTTACTTTTGCTCCATCCACTAAGAAATGTACACAGTAAATATACATTTTCATTTAAAGAAAACAACACACTCAAACAGGTATAATAATATAGTCCATTTTTCTTTGTTCTGCTTCCTCCAACCAAAATCGTTCTCGATTGACAGTCTCTTTGAACAAAGTCTCTGCACGATCCATCCATTCCTCTACTCCTCAGCCTTTCTCTTCAGAATCAGATACTTTAGTTCAATCTGACCACAGAGTCCCTTGCAATTTTCCAATACAGGAACATTGGTGATCACAGTGATTTCAGGCAGTCAAACGCCTGTTGAAAGTCCGCTGTCCATTGAATTTTATTACCTTTCTTCAGCAATTCCATCAGTGGAGTAATCACGCCACAAAACCTTTGCACAACTGTTCGATCAAATCCACTCATGCTCAGAAATCGCATTATTTCCCTTCGTCTTGAGGGTATCGGAAATTCCGCAAGGAAAGTGATTTGGGCTTCTCCAAATTCACTTTCGGCTAGGTTCATCACCAAACCCGCCTCCTGAAGCCGATCAAAGAACTCCATATGATGTTTTAAATGTTCTTTCTATGTCTGGAAGTTGGAAATAAAAGCAGATTGTCCCACTTTCTCAATGCAATCCTTCAAACGTGGGATAGGATAAGAGTCCGTTCTTGTAACTGCACTCACCTTTCGATAGTCCACACGCAACCGTTGGGTACCGTCTGGTTTAGGTACCATCACTATGGGTGAGCTCCATTGGCTGCAACTCACTTCAATTATGCCATTCTTCAGCATACTCTCAATCTCTCTGTTAATCTGTGCCAATTTTAAAGGATTAAGTCTATATGGATGTTGTTTGATAGGAACAGCATTTCCCACATCTACATCATGTGCTATTTTAGTACTTCCCAATTTATCTCTACAAACTTGCCCATGTGATATCAATAACTGTTTCAGGTCAGTTTGTTTTTCCTCTGGAAGGTAACTTAGCAATTCATCCCAAATTTTAAGAACATCCTCATTTTCCAATTTAACTTGAGCTATGTCAAATTCACAGTCATCTGGATTTGGTGTGTCACTTTGAGTTAGAATCATTAAATCCTCCTTTTTCTCTCCTTCCCTTTCAAAGTACCTTTTTAGCATATTCACATGACACACTCGGTGAGTCTTCCTTCTATCTGGTGTTTTTACCACATAATTCACCTCACTTAATTTCCTTTCAATCTGATACGGTGCACAAAACCCAGCTTTTAAAGACTTACCTACCACTGGTAACAACACGAAAACTTTATCCCCACTGGCAAAACTATGAACTTTGGATTTCTTGTCCGCTACCCGTTTCATCACATTTTGTGCAACTTTCAAATGTTGTCCAGCCAATTCAGTTGCTCTATTTAATCGTTCCCTAAAATTTGACACGTAATCCAACAGTGTAATTTCCGATTTCTCACCCACCAATTTTTCCTTAATCAATTTAAGTGGTCCTCTTACCTCATGACCAAAAATTAGTTCAAAAGAACTAAATTTGGTAGACTCATTAGGTGCATCCCTAATTTCAAACAATACGAATGGGATTCCTTTATACCAATCCTTTGGATAATCTTGACAATACACCCTCAACATTGTCTTTAATGTCTGATGCCACCTTTCTAACGCTCCCTGAGATTCTGGATGGTACGCGGTTGATTTAAATTGTTTTGTTCCTAAGCTATCCATAACTTCTTTGAATAACTTTGAAGTAAAATTTGTTCCTTGATCCGATTGAATTTCTGTGGTAGTCAATATCTAGAAAAGAATTTAAGTAACTTCTCCACAATCCTTTTAGCTGTAATATTAGGTACTGGAATGGCCTCTGGAAACCTAGTAGACACATCCATCATAGTCAAAAGATATTGATTCCCACTTTTTGTTTTAGGAAGTGGTCCTACACAATCGATTAGGACCCTTGTAAAAGGTTCCTCAAATGCTGGAATGAATATTAAGGGTGCTGGTTTTATCACTGCTTGAGGTTTCCTTATCACTTGACATGTGTGACATGATTGACAAAATTTAACTACATATTTATGTAGTCCAGGCCAATAAAAATGTTTCTGGATTTTAGCTTGTGTTTTCCTTATTCCCAAATGACCTCCCACTGGTACCTCATGTGCAACTCGCAACACCTCCTTTCTATACCCTACCGGCAATACTACTTGATGACCTTCTGCCCACTTTTCATCTGCCTGCATATGTACAGGTCTCCATTTTCTCATCAAGACATAATTTGTAGTGGAATAACACTCTGGTATTCTCTCAGATTCTCTTCCGTATATGCGTTCTGATATATCCGTTTTATTTCTACATCATTCTGTTGTAACTCCGCCAATTTTCCTGAACTAAAGATATCCGCCTCATCCTCCACCGTTCTTGTTCTTTTTCAACCATCTGATCAAAAATCGTTTCTGATAATTGGACTTCAACTTCATCTTCACTCTTTGATTTCTCCTCTTGTCTTAACCTGTGACTTTGCGACCTTGTTACTACACAATCTGGAAAAATCCTAGGATATTCGTCCTTCAACACTTCAGTTGACTGATTTTTCACTGGCTTATCAACCACAGTAGGCATCACTTCCACCTGCGATCCAGCTATATCATTACCCAAGATAAACTGTATTCCTGGACAAGATACTTTATCTATTGCTCCTACTACCACTTCACCACTCTTCACTCGACTTTCCAACCTTACCTTATATAATGGATTGCTACTCCTCTCACACTGAATTCCACATATCACCACCTTTTCTGGCAACATTCTTCCCAAACTACATAATTCCTCATCTCTTACCTTTAAAGATTGACTAGCCCCTGTATCTCTTAAAATTGTGACTTCTTTACCTGCTCCTCCTGATACACATGAGTAAACTTTACCCACACAAGTAAATTCTTTAAAGACATCTGGCACCTTCTTAACGATTACTTCTTGAACAGGCTGTACAATTGTTTGCACCTCCTTCGCTTCCCTTGGGCTTTCCCTTACCACTCTAACAAACCCTGTTTTACCACATCAGCCTTATCCTGTTTTACCACATCAGCCTTCCCAGTGCTTTTCTTCAACCACCAACACTGTGACTTTATATGGCCTAGTTTATTACAGTGAAAACATCTGAAACTTTTCATTTCTTTTCCACCCTCCTGGACTTCTTTTTTAATCTGAGGTACACTCTCGTGATTGTCTCCCATCAAATCACCTTTCCCTTTACCACTTGAGTATTTCTCATGTCCCCAGTTTCTATCCCTCACCGGCTGAAACTGATGTCGGAAACCAATCTTTGATTTATGAACCAATTCATAATCATCTGCCATTTCCGCTGCTAACCTCGCAGTTTTAACCCTCTGTTCTTCCACGTGAGTTCTCACTACATCAGGAATTGAATTTTTAAACTCCTCCAAAAGTATAATTTCTCTGAGAGCTTCATACGTTTGGTCTATTTTCAAAGCCCTTATCTACCTATCAAAATTACTCTGTTTGAACCTTTCAAACTCCATGTATGTTTGACCAAATTCTTTCCTTAAATTTCGAAACCTTTGTCTGTAAGCTTCAGGCACTAGCTCATATGCACTTAAGATGGATTTCTTCACCTCCTCATACGTTCCAGATACCTCCTCCGGTAATGCAAACACTTCACTAGCTCTACCTACCAGCTTTGGTTGAATCAGTAACACCCACATGCCCTGTGGCCATTTCATTTGTTTAGCTACCTTATCAAATGAAATGAAAAAGGCTTCCACTTCCTTCTCGTCAAACCTTGGCAATGCTTGGACATATTTAAATAGATTCCCACCAAGCCTTCGACTATGATGCTCTTTCTCACTATCCTCATCACGATCATCCAACTGTACGTTTCCCTTTATGTCTGCCAATTTTAACTGATTGTCATGTTTCATGGCCATTTTCTGAAGTTCAATCTCCCTCTCTTTATCTTTTTCCCTGATCTGTATCTCCCTTTCTTTTTCTTTTTGTTCTGCTAGAGGTATTCTTTCTTTTCTCCTTTCTTCTCTCTCCTTTTCTTTTTCCTCTCTCTCTTTCTCTCTCTTTTTCCTCTCTCTCTCTCTTTTTCACTTTCTTTTCCCTCTCTCTCACTCTCGTATTCCTGCCACTTGAATTCTTTCTTATGTTCCATTTGTTTAATTTGCAACCAAATTTTTGTCATTTCCAATTAGTCAAACTCTATCTCAGGCAACTTTAAATGCTTAACCACCGCCATAATTACCTAATCTTTTCGCATTTTGTCAGGTAATGTTAACTGCAATGTTCTTGCCAAATCTAACAGCCTGCTTTTCGTTTCTGTCTGTAAAGTACTACGTGTGACATTCTGCACCCCCAAAAACTTCTGAGCCTCTGAAAGAGCTATTGTTCACAACACTCTCCTCACTTAAACTAAAATACCACAGTGGAAAAGCAACAATCCTTCACTGTCTTTCACAAATGCCAATCCAATAGATAGACTTTTATCCCCCTCGAGCCCCCAATTGTTATGGCGAGGCGTTTTCAGAACCCCAAAACGTATCATGGAGTTCAACCAACCTCTCCCTTTAATGGATTTGTTGCTTTTCCTAGCACACGGCTTTTTCCCGAGGTGTGGGATTACAATTGTGGACACGTGGGTTTTTAAACACAAAACACTGCTTATTCCATGAACTCAACTTAACATTAAATAAACATTGGATCTCTTAACACCCCTTACTTCAAAGATAACTCAGAAAATATTGCAACAGTAAATAATTCCTTAAAATGTTCCTTCAAACTTCCAAGAGACTTCACACCTTTAAACAAAATCACATCAGGTTAAAGGTTTTACTATTATGAGTTTAAATCACCCAAATGATCCAGAGATAGTCTTTATGACAAAGATCCAGCTCACTGCAAAACACAGACACACACCCAGCTCTTTTCCTCAAACTGCAAAACTAAACTGCAAAATGGCTGACCTAACCTCAGCTCCACCCACTCTCTGACATCACTGTTTTTTAAAGGTACATTGCTTAAACACCCGTGTCTTCAAGGTACTTTCACATGACACTTCTTTACAGCTTTTTTAGTAGCATTCTGTTGTCCCCTAAAGATTTCCCAGTCCTCTAGTCTCCCACTAATCTTTGGCACTTTGTATGCTTTTTCCTTCAATTTGATACTCTCCCTTATTTCCTTAGATATCCACGGTCGATTGTCCCTCTTTCTACCGTCCTTCCTTTTTGTTGGTATAAACCTTTGCTGAACACTGTGAAAAATCGCTTGGAAGGTTCTCCACTGTTCCTCAACTGTTTCACCATAAAGTCTTTGCTCCCACTTTACCTGCGCTAGTTCTCCTCTCATCCCATTGTAATCTCCTTTGTTTAAGCACAAAACACTAGTGTTTGATTTTACCTTCTCACCCTCCATCTGTATTTTAAATTCCACCATATTGTGATCGCTCCTTCCGAGAGGATCCCTAACTATGAGATCATGAATCAATCCTGTCTCATTACACAGGACCAGATCTAGGACCGCTTGTTCCCTCATATGTTCCATTACATACTGTTCTAGGAAACTATCGCGGATACATTCTATAAATTCCTCCTCAAGACTGCCTTGATCGACCTGGTTAAACCAATCGACATTTAGATTAAAATCCCCCATGATAACTGCTGTACCATTTCTACATGCATCAGCTATTTCTTTCTTTATTGCCTGCCCCACCATAATGTTACTATTTGGTGGCATATAGACTACTCCTATCAGTGACTTTTTCGCCGTACTATTCCTGATTTCCACCCAAATGGATTCAACCTTATCTTCCATAGCACCGATGTCATCCCTTACTATTGCCCGGATGTCACCCGTAAATAACAGAGCTACACCACCTCCTGCTTTTAGATCAAAGTAGATTAAGGTGACTGACACTGAACTGCCAACCAGTTATGTGAATAGGTGGGGCAGCCATTGTTAACCGTCACTGCACAATTCTAGATTAATTTAAGCTCCAGAAATTTAAAAAGGAGCAATCTTCCGATTGGATTCAATTCAATTCCCACCTAGCTTCAAATTCCCAAACTCACACTTTGCTGTCTCACTCTGGCTGTGTCTTATCTGGCTCACTGGGAGAACTCACTGGGAGTGAGTTACAAGTTGCTCTTTTAAATTGGCCCGAGTTGACTCCCCCCCCCCACCTGCTTTTAGATCAAGGTAGATTAAGGTGACCGACACTTAACTGCCAACCAGTTATGTGAGTGGGTGGGGCAGCCCATGTTAACCTTCACTGCACAATTCTAGATTAATTTAAACTCTTGAAAATTAAAAAGGAACAGTCTTACCAATTGAATTCAATTCCCACCTAGCTTCAAATTCCCAAACTCACTCTTTCTGTCTCACTCTGGCTGTGAACTCCTAGCAGTTCTGCCTGACAATAGGCCTGTGTGACCTGGTTGCCAAGGAAACTGGGAGCCCAGGTTAAGTCCTATCGAAACACCGAATACAGATTTCCCGATTTACACAAAGACAAAGTCGGCATTGCTTTATCTTTGTGTTAATCGGGAAATCTGTATTTGGTGTTGCTTTGTGCAGACTACAGATCCTGAGTCAGACTCGGAGACCCTGAAGATGTCACTCAGAAATACCCTCCAATTAGATGGTGGCATATGTCCATCTATCTTGTGAATCAACTATTTAGAAGACTCAGGTGTTCCCTCTGGTTTATTTCCCCTCTTCTTCCTCCCCTGTTGTAGCCCCGATGATTTAACCTCTGCAACATTGCTGGCGGAAGCAATTGGTCTCTCATAATGGACAGATTGAGGAATATGCAGCAAATCATTACAAACCTGGAGATTTCCTCAAGAAAACTCAAAGAAATGTTTTGAACAGAATTTACCTTTATCATAATACCATGTTGACTTGTTCTAATCACACTCTGCCTTTCGAAGTGCATTTTAAAACTTCCTTAATAATAGATTTCAGTGATTTCCTGATGATTGCTGTCAGGCTAACTGGCCTGAGGTTTCCTGTTTTCTCACTCCCTCCTTTCTTGAGTAGCAGTGTTACATTTGTTGGGCTGGATTCTCCACTTCGAGGTGCCGGAAGCGCGAATTGCGATCAGTTGGAGAATCACGCAAAATTGGAAAATTCAGGTTCGTGCCTGGTGCTGATTCTGATACCATGCGCCAGTCCCTCACCAGTGGCGAAATCGAGGTTTGCGCCACACCCCAGTGGGTCCATGCAAAATCGTCATTTGCATGGATTTTAATATAATTATGGGGATTGGACACTTCACGCTCCACCCTCCGCGATGCTCCACCTCTCTTAGGCGGAGGTCACACGGGAGAGAATTGATGCAAGTATTTACAAGTGGGGTCTGGGCGTCACGGCTGTTGAGGGGGAGCAAAAGGGAAGGAAACTGTGAAAAACTCTCCAAAATTGCCAAGCTTGTTGGGTGGTTGGCTGTCAGGACTGGGAGTGGATGGGGGGGAGTAACAGGGATTGACTTTGTGCCAAGACTGTGGATTTGGGATGTGCCCCTCAGAATCGGGGTAGCCTGGCTCAGAATGCCATTGCTGCTGTATTTGTTTTAAATACACTCCTTTGGTGCTACTTAACAGGCCCCTGGCTGTTAACACTGGTGGCTGCTCACTGTTTCCTGTGAATGTTCAGAGTGCCTCTGGTCATTTGGAAGCCCACCCAGGCCGCCCCTCTGGAAACCCTCATACCCCAGCTAAATCATCAACGAGATGGGAGAGGCCAAGTTCAGCTGTTGCCACTCCTCAGTACATTCATCAGAAACGCAGCCCCTCTGCAGAGTTCGCCCCAAACAAAGGATTCATGTATTGTGGCCTTTGGGGCCTCACCAGTGTCACTATCAGCTCACCCACTACACATGCCCACCAGCTGTCTTCAAGCCCTGCCTGCCCACCATGCCCCTGCCCCCGGTCATACCCAGGACTTACATTACATTGCAGATAAGCTCCCAACAGATGCATACTTCCCTCGCACATCTCCATCTGTAAGATCTGCCCACACACAAGTCTCTAAGCATGGAGGTGATTGGTCACACACCATGACAGTACATGTGCCACCCAACCGTCGAGATAACACATGGCTCACCAAGTCAGGACACCCACATTAGATCCCACTGGGGAAACAGGATGAGGGGCCACAGAGCCTGTCACTGACAGGAGTGGCAGCAGACACTGGTACCCCTGTTGACAGGGATGGGTGGTGAGGATAGAGACTCCCCACATCACAGGCCCGGTACAGTGTGGAAGGCAACACAACTCTTATTATCCCCTAGGTCAGGCTTTCACAAATGTCATGCTGCCAACTGTACAGGACCTTAGTTAGGCTTCATTTGAAATATTGTGTGCAATTCTGGTCGCCACACAACCAGAAGGATGTGGATGCGTTGGAAAGTTCTCACTGGAACGACAGCGTTTGATAGGCCATCTGATCGAGGTCTATAAGATTATGAGTGGCATGAACAGAGTGGATAGTCAGATGCTCTTTCCTAGGGTAGGAGAGTCAAGTACTAGGGGACAAAGGTTTAAAGTACGTGGGGAAAAGTTTAGAACAGATGTGCGAAGCAGGTTTTTTACACAGAGGGCGGTTAATATATGGTACACGCTGCCTGGGGAGGTGGGGCAGCAGGTATGATAGCAGCATTTAAGGGGTATCTGGACAAATATATGAATAGGTTGGGAATGGAAGGATACAGGCTCCGTTTTGCACACGGTTTTAGTTTAGGCAGGTACTATGGTCGGCACAGGCTTGGAGGGCCGAAGGGTCTATTCCTGTGCTGTATTGTTCTTTATTCATTGTTTTGAGCTGAAGAACTCCGGGTGACCTTCCAAGTGCATTGTTGGAGGGAAGAAAAACCTCAAAGTCTGCTCTCGACCGCGTGGTGTTGGTAAACCTTTGTTTAATTCGGAAAAACTATGAGCACACAGGAGAGGCAAGTTCTGCTGCTAGCTTTAGCTCGTAAAAGCCAGCTCTGCCTGTCCTCAGAATTACATGCATATATATTTAAAGTTCTTCAGAGTCACAAGCAGGTGTTGACGTCACTGAACCATTCGGAACAATACAAAGTGATCAGTATGCATATTTTCTGGTCCCCGTAATGGGAAAACGTTTAAAGAATACAATGTTTCCTTACAATCTCATGGGTTTGTGCTTAACATATTTAACTTCTAGAAGAGGTGCGAATGTGTTGGACAATGGATCCCTTAGACTTACTGGGGCCTCCTGTGTTTCCCTTTTCATATTCAAATGCTCTGTGAGATGATTAAATCATTTCCAATATGGGCGACGTTAAACCCTTGCTTGCTGGTTTTCCCTTGGTATATGTTTAACCCCTTGTCTGCTGGTTTGCCCTTGACCTGTGCTATTACAATACATTGAGACATCTTTATTCTACCAATCCTGACATGTCTAGCAATTTCTTCCACTAACACTCCCCCCTCATGGCTCTTGGTAATGTACATACCCAAGAAAGCCATATAAACACTCCCTTCTCTCTGTGTGCTTCCTTTGGTTGAAAACATATTTTATAGCTATCTTGTGGATTGATCATGCCTGCTCGCCCATGGGAGACTTCCTACAGTTTTACTTATTTGTTGAAGACACCGACCGAACCTGGTCCCATCGGGTAGCCAGCCCTCCGGTTCCACGGAACGTGTCCTAAACAACATGGCTGTAAATTCCAGCCACTCCTTTCTCCTCACCTCCCCCATCCCATTGCCATTGCCCGAATGCCATTGGGATGTACTGAGGGGCAATTGGCCTTTTCCCTGCCTTTCTTTGCTTGCAGCACATAACTGTTGCCCACATCAGTACAGCACATGTCCCCAGTGTTATCCCTAACCTCACTGTCTCCCATAAGCCTGCTGAACGACTCCCTCCAAATATGACCCACCAGTGGTGTGCCCCTGAGAATCCTATCTTGATGGCGGTCTGGAGCGTTAAGTTCACCTGAATTCTCCACTTGCTAGTTTGTTCTGCAGACTGCCTAGTATAATCCTGGGCTAATTCTGTGGCGCGTTTCATTGCCTCCACGAATTATGCTGCCTGGTGCCGTGTCAATGTATCGCAAGCCCTGCCTTTCGCTTGCTCTTCTGTGGTGTTAATTATTCCTGCTGATAGCATATCTAAGACTCGCACTAGCCCTTCTCCTTATAGATTTCTGGCAGTCAGTGCATATTCAGTCCCATAAGCTCCGTACTGCAGCCCCTTTCCTACTTCGGCTGCTACCCAGAAGGCATAACTGTTGGCGTCCGCTAACTGTGCTGAATTCATAACAGAATTTGAGCTGCCAAACAACCTGCCCACGTCCCCTAGGATACTGCGTTCGCTGCGCCTGTATAACTTTGATTCTGGGGCGATCCTGTAGGTATAGTCGTCTATGGCTTCCTGCAGTCTGGTCTCTGCCCAAATTATAGCACTCAGGTGATCATAGCATTTGGAGCGCAAAACATCCAATAACCTTGTAACGTTATATGTGACTTCTAGCGACACCATGGTGACATCATGTAGTAGTAATTTTGGCTGCCCAATCCTAACTAACCCGTCCGGGGCAAGTTCAGCCATACGGGGGCATTGTGTGGGCTTTTGATATCCACAAGTACTGAGATTGTAGCATCTTACATCTTTACATTTTAATCTGTCTGTTACATGTGTGCAATATTCCTGACAGTACAACCCTCCAAGGCCAAGCTCCCACACAAAGGGGGGCAGACTGGCCCATCCGGCTGTTATATTTAAATGTGGACCAAATACCCAAGCTTCCCCTGTGATCCTGTTACATTGCATGTGTATCCCCACCTTCCCAAACCCGTGTGTACATCATTAATCCCCTTTATGAGCAAATGTCCTTCAGTGTCTAGTTCAGTTTTTAGTCCCAAGTCGTGTGTCCCGCACGTGTCTTCAGAAAGTGCCATCCTGTGGGTCGCTAAATGCTGTTTGTCCCCCAGTTGGCGTTGGCCCAGTCGCAGCCTGGATCTTTCAGTCTGGTGGGTGTATCGGGTCTTTCAAGGGGCACCGAAACTGTGCGCTCTGCCACTGTCCTTCCCCATACGGTCGTGATCACTTGGGTTCGATGGCTGTCCGGTGTGACCCGCTCCGACATCCACGTGGTCGGTTTCTTTATCCATTCCCCCGTTCCTTCTGTGGGGAGTTACACATATTGCCCCGGGTGCAAGCATGTGTGGTCACTGATGAATACCATGGGTGCCTCCCAGATCTGTCCTAGGCGTATCCATGGAAACAGGAATCTATTACAAAAGATGGTATGAACCCCTCATAACTGGGGGAAGTTAGACCTCCTTTGGTTCCTTGTACATTTTAATTTGAGTATAATGCTTCCACTTCGGCGAGCCTTTCATTTAAATTAAGGCATATGTATACCTGCAACAATCACCGCATGGGTCCCACCCATCCGGGCTGTAAGCCTGCCCTTTCTGGAAGTACCTTAATCATGACTCTGTCCCCAGCCTTTGGGGTCTGGCTGCAGATGCAATCCCTTTCTTTCTCCCAATCTCTCACTCTCTGTGTGTCAATCACTTCTCCCTTTAAACTGTGCAGCTGCTCCGCTAGGAGCCTGATAAATTTAAACACTCTCTCCCTTGCATTACAGCTCTCTGTGCCCCCTGTTACTATGTCCTCTGGGAGTGCCATATTCGAATGGTGTCAGTCCTGTCCCCCTTGCTCTTGTGGCTCGCATTTTCATGAATACGGTGGGTAAAATCTTTACCCAACCCTGTCCTGTGTCTACTAAAGCTTTTGTCAGACCATTCTTCAAGGTACGGTTTGTCCTTTCAATCATGCTGGAACTCTGGGGATGATACGGGACGTGAAATCGCTGTTTGACTCCTAGCAGGGCACAAGCCTGCTTCATTACCTTGCCTGTGAAATGAGTGCCCTGATCTGAATCTAGCTGCAGTGGGACTTCCCACCGCGGAATTACTTCTTCTGCCAATATCCTGGCCACTGTCCCTGCTGTCCAATCCCTGCAGGGGAATGCCTGCACCCACCGGGTGAATCTGTCTATAACAACTAAGCAGTATCTTTTATTTTGTGACTACGGGCGTGGTCCGTTGAAATCTATCTGCAGTTGCTCCCATGGCCCCTGCGGTCTGGGTTGAAACCTCATTCTTATTTTTGGGGATTGCCCTGGTTCGCATTGGACGCAGAATATACACTGCTGGCAGTGTATTGCTATCTCTCTACCCATCCCTTTCCACCACCAGCACTTAGACATTTGTTTGATCATTTTGTCCCTACCAATATGAGCTATTCCATGGTAAACCTTTAATAATGTCTGCCTTGTACACCTACGCGCCCCTCCTTTCTCCAGATTTCATCTGGATCGTGTTTTGCCCCCTCTCGCTTCCATTCCTCTTTCTCTTCCTCCCCCGCTGTTGCCTGTAATCTTCCCATGCTGTCTGGTTCAGGTGCTGCATTGGCTGACTTCCCCATGTCCCTCGGGGATCTACTCTGTAAGGGCTTTTGCTGCCCTATCGGCATAATCATTGCCTTGCTGTTGCAGGGTTTGTATCTTTTTATGGGCAGCTACTTTGATTACGGCGGCTTCTCCTGGGGCTCTGGCTGCTTCTACCAGGTCTCGTAGGTGCTGTTCATGTTGCTCGTGTCCTCCTGATGAAGTTATGTAACCTCGCCTAGCCCAAGCTACCATATAGCCATGAATCACTCCGAAAGCATACCCGCTGTCTGTATATATGTTCACCCTCTTTCCTGCTGCTAATCTTAAGACTTTTGTGAGGGCAATTAATTCTGCTACCTGAGCTGACCAAGTCCCTGGAATCTGGCTTCCCCTTAGTATTGTGCCTATTTTATTCACTATTGCCCATGCAGTACGGTACACCCCCTCACGATATTTCCGGGACCCGTCCACAAATAATTCCCATACATCTTCCCCTCCCAGGGGTTCCTCTGCTATCCCGCCACTCTCGCTCTCATCGACCTCCTCCACACAATTATGTTCCGTACCTTCTTTAACCATCATCAACGCCGGGTTAAGGGTTGAATCTTTAACTATTTGGATTCTTTTGTCTGCCGTGAGTAAAATGCTTTCCCATTTAGCTCGGCGACTATCTGAAACTGCCCTAAGTTTCCCTGCTTACAACAGCTGTGTGGTGGTATGTATTAGGGGTAGTACGGTACCTGAGAAGCCGAGAGGCTATTGGCTGACAGGTCCCGGGTCCTAGTTGGATCTGCCGCCTGCAGGCTCCGCCCTGAAGGCGGAGTATAAGAGCTTGAGTTCTCCCAGCAGCCGCATTCTGTAACTGAGCTGCTGGGGAACAAGTCTTGCTTAATAAAGCCTCGATAGGCTTCATCACTTCTCAACTTGAGTGAGTAATTGTTGCGCTACAATTTATTAAGCAAGCTTAAAAGACTATGGAGCTCCGGATCGCCCCGGAGTGTCTGCGAATCAGCCCCCATGCAGCATACTCGGCGGCCGTGTTTAAACACTGGCTAGCATGCTTCAGAGGTTACCTTCGAACGGCCCCCGGCCGGACCACGGAAGATCAGAAAATGCAGGTCCTGCATTCCAGGGTGAGCCCGGAGATCTACACGCTCATCGAAGAACATAGAACATAGAAAATACAGCACAGAACAGGCCCTTCGGCCCACGATGTTGTGCCGAACCTTTGTCCTAGATTAATCATAGATTATCATTGAATTTACAGTGCAGAAGGAGGCCATTCGGCCCTTTGAGTCTGCACCAGCTCTTGGAAAGAGCACCCTACCCAAACTCAACACCTCCACCCAACACCAAGGGCAATTTGGACATTAAAGGCAATTTATCATTGGCCAATTCACCTAACCCACACATCTTTGGACTGTGGGAGGAAACCGGAGCACCCGGAGGAAACCCACGCAGACACGGGGAGGATGTGCAGACTCCGCACAGACAATGACCCAAGCCGGAATCGAACCTGGGACCATGGATCTGTGAAGCAATTGTGCTATCCACAATGCTACCGTGCTGCCCTTAAGAACAAATAAATCTACACTATATCATTTTCCCGTAATCCATGTACCTATCCAACAGCTGCTTGAAGGTCCCTAATGTTTCCGACTCAACTACTTCCACAGGCAGTGCATTCCACGCCCCCACTACTCTCTGGGTAAAGAACCTACCTCTGATATCCCTCCTATATCTTCCACCTTTCACCTTAAATTTATGTCCCCTTGTAATGGTGTGTTCCACCTGGGTAAAAAGTCTCTGACTGTCTACTCTATCTATTCCCCTGATCATCTTATAAACCTCTATCAAGTCGCCCCTCATCCTTCTCCGCTCTAATGAGAAAAGGCCTAGCACCCTCAACCTTTCCTCGTAAGACCTACTCTCCATTCCAGGCAACATCCTAGTAAATCTTCTTTGCACCTTTTCCAGAGCTTCCACATCCTTCCTAAAATGAGGCGACCAGAACTGTACACAGTACTCCAAATGTGGCCTTACCAAAGTTTTGTACAGCTGCATCATCACCTCACGGCTCTTAAATTCAATCCCTCTGTTAACGAACGCGAGCACACCATAGGCCTTCTTCACAGCTCTATCCACTTGAGTGGCAACTTTCAAAGATGTATGAACATAGACCCCAAGGTCTCTCTGCTTCTCCACAATGCCAAGAACTCTACCGTTAACCCTGTATTCCGCATTCATATTTGTCCTTCCAAAATGGACAATCTCACACTTTTCAGGGTTAAACTCCATCTGCCACTTCTCAGCCCAGCTCTGCATCCTATCTATGTCTCTTTGCAGCCGACAACAGCCCTCCTTACTATCCACAACTCCACCAATCTTCGTATCGTCTGCAAATTTACTGACCCACCCTTCAACTTCCTCATCCAAGTCATTAATGAAAATCACAAACAGCAGAGGACCCAGAACTGATCCCTCCGGTACACCACTGGTAACTGGGATCCAGGCTGAATATTTGCCATCCACCACCACTCTCTGACTTCTATCGGTTAGCCAGTTCGTTATCCAACTGGCCAAATTTCCCACTATCCCATGCCTCCTTACTTTGTGCAGAAGCCTACCATGGGGAACTTTATCAAATGCCTTACTAAAATCCATGTACACTACATCCACTGCTTTACCTTCATCCACATGCTTGGTCACCTCCTCAAAGAATTCAATAAGATTTGTAAGGCAAGACCTACCCCTCACAAATCCGTGCTGACTATCCCTAATCAAGCAGTGTCTTTCCAGATGCTCAGAAATCCTATCCTTCAGTACCCTTTCCATTACTTTGCCTACCACCGAAGTAAGACTAACTGGCCTATAATTCCCAGGGTTATCCCTAGTTCCTTTTTTGAACAGGGGCACGACATTCGCCACTCTCCAATCCCCTGGCACCACCCCTGTTGACAGTGAGGACGAAAAGATAATTGCCAACGGCTCTGCAATTTCATCTCTTGCTTCGCATAGAATCCTTGGATATATCCCGTCAGGCCCGGGGGACTTGTCTATCCTCAAGTTTTTCAAAATGCCCAACACATCTTCCTTCCTAACAAGTATTTCCTCGAGCTTACCAATCTGTTTCACACTGTCCTCTCCAACAATATCGCCCCTCTCATTTGTAAATACAGAAGAAAAGTACTCATTCAAGACCTCTCCTATCTCTTCAGACTCAATACACAATCTCCCGCTACTGTCCTTGATCGGACCTACCCTCGCTCTAGTCATTCTCATATTTCTCACACATGTGTAAAAGGCCTTGGGGTTTTCCTTGATCCTACCCGCCAAAGATTGTTCATGCCCTCTCTTAGCTCTCCTAATCCCTTTCTTCAGTTCCCTCCTGGCTATCTTGTACCCCTCCAATGCCCTGTCTGAACCTTGTTTCCTCAGCCTTACATAAGTCACCTTTTTTCCCTTAACAAGACATTCAACCTCTCTTGTCAACCATGGTTCCCTCACTCGACCATCTCTTCCCTGCCTGACAGGGACATACCTATCAAGGACACGTAGCACCTGTTCCTTGAACAAGTTCCACATTTCACTTGTGTCCTTCCCTGCCAGCCTATGTTCCCAACTTATGCACTTCAATTCTTGTCTGACAACATCGTATTTACCCTTCCCCCAATTGTAAACCTTGCCCTGTTGCACGTACCTATCCCTCTCCATTACTAAAGTGAAAGTCACAGAATTGTGGTCACTATCTCCAAAATGCTCCCCCACTAACAAATCTATCACTTGCCCTGGTTCATTACCCAGCACTAAATCCAATATTGCCCCTCCTCTGGTCGGACAATCTACATACTGTGTTAGAAAAGCTTCCTGGACACACTGCACAAACACCACCCCATCCAAACTATTTGATCTAAAGAGTTTCCACTCAATATTTGGGAAGTTAAAGTCGCCCATGACTACTACCCTATGACTTCTGCACCTTTCCAAAATCTGTTTCCCAATCTGTTCCTCCACATCTCTGCTACTATTGGGTGGCCTCTAGAAAACTCCTAACAAGGTGACTGCTCCTTTCCTATTTCTGACTTCAACCCATACTACCTCAATAGGGTGATACTCCTCGAACTGCCTTTCTGCAGCTGTTATACTATCTCTAATTAATAATGCCACCCCCCCCACCTCTTTTACCACCCTCCCTAATCTTATTGAAACATCTATAACCAGGGACCTCCAACAACCATTTCTGCCCCTCTTCTATCCAAGTTTCCGTGATGGCCACCACATCGTAGTCCCAAGTACCGATCCATGCCTTAAGTTCACCCACCTTATTCCTGATGCTTCTTGCGTTGAAGTATACACACTTCAACCCATCTCCGTTCCTGCAAATACTCTCCTTTGTCAGTGTTCCCTTCCCCACTGCCTCATTACATGCTTTGGCGTCCTGAATATCGGCTACCTTAGTTGCTGGACTACAAATCCGGTTCCCATTCGCCTGCCAAATTAGTTTAAACCCTCCCGAAGAGTACTAGCAAACCTCCCTCCCAGGATATTGGTGCCCCTCTGGTTCAGATGCAACCCGTCCTGCTTGTACAGGTCCCACCTTCCCCAGAATGCGCTCCAATTATCCAAATACCTGAAGCCCTCCCTCCTACACCATTTCTGCAGCCACGTGTTCAACTGCACTCTCTCCCTATTCCTAGCCTCGCTATCACGTGGCACCGGCAACAAACCAGAGATGACAACTCTGTCTGTCCTGGCTTTCAACTTCCAGCCTAACTCCCTAAACTTGTTTATTACCTCCACACCCCTTTTCCTACCTATGTCGTTGGTACCAATGTGCACCACGACTTCTGGCTGCTCCCCCTCCCCCTTAAGGATCCTGAAGACACGATCCGAGACATCCCTGGCCCTGGCACCCGGGAGGCAACATACCTTCCGGGAGTCTCGCTCGCGACCACAGAATCTCCTATCTATTCCCCTAACCATTGAATCTCCTACAACTATTGCTTTTCTATTCTCCCCCCTTCCCTTCTGAGCCCCAGAGCCAGACTTAGTGCCAGAGACCTGGCCGCTAGGGCCTTCCCCTGGTAGGTCATCCCCCCCAACAGCATCCAAAACGGTATACTTGTTTTGAAGGGGAACGGCCATGAGGGATCCCTGCACTGTCTGCCTGTTTGTTTTTTTCCCCCTGACTGTAACCCAGCTATTCTTGTCCTGTACCTTGGGTGTGGTTACCTCCCTGTAACTCTTCTCAATCACCCCCTCTGCCTCCCGGATGATCCGAAGTTCATCCAGCTTCAGCTCCAGTTCCCTAACACGGTCTTTGAGGAGCTGAAGTTGGGTGCACTTCCCGCAGGTATAGTCAGTGGGGACACCGGTGGTATCCCTCACCACCCACATCCTACAGGAGGAGCATGTAACTGGCCTAGCCTCCATCCCCTCTTACCTTACAGAATACAGCTGCTGTGTGGACTAACTAGATCTCCGCCCTCCGACTCTGCTCCCAGTCAGCTACACTTCCTGTAAACTCCTGGCTCTCTTCGCACTCTTTGCGGAAATGTCGGAAACAAAATGAAAGGAGCACCTTACTCCCTCCTCACCTAACTCCCTCGGTCACCAAACTCTCACTATCGCACTCAAAAAGCACCAAATTCAGCACTCCCTCGGTCACCAAACTCTCACTATCGCACTCAAAAAGCACCAAATTCAGCACTCCCTCGGTCACCAAACTCTCACTATCGCACTCAAAAAGCACCAAATTCAGCACTCCCTCGGTCACCAAACTCTCACTATCGCACTCAAAAAGCACCAAATTCAGCACTCAGTGCAAACAAAGTCTGCACTGTCGGGGATCACTTTTATACTGTGAATCTAGCCTCTGAAAAACTGGCCTAATCCAATTAACTAATTAACAAGCTCCAGCTGCAAGTGCCTAGAAGTAGAAGACTGTTTAAAGCTGATTGAAAATTCACCTTCTTCTAAACCAAAGAGCAACTTTTAAGTTAATTAACAAAATAAAAGAAAGACTAAACTTTAGATAAAAATGAAGCCTTATACTCCCTCGGTCACCAAACTCTCACTATCGCACTCAAAAAGCACCAAATTCAGCACTCAGTGCAAAAAAAAAAAAAAAAAGAGGCGGAGGATTTCCCAACGGCGCTCGCCATGCTGAAAGGAGTCTACATTCGGCCCATAAACCAGGTCTACGCATGCCACCAACTCGCGACGAGATGGCAAATCCCCGGAGAATCGCTCGACGAGTTCTACAGCGCGCTGTTGATTTGGGGAAGGAACTGCAACTGCCCGTCGGTGAGCGCAAACGAGCACACGGAGCTCCTAATCAGGGATGCTTTTGTGGCAGGTATGACTTCTTCTCAAATTCGCCAAAGACTGTTAGAGAGAGACTCGTTAGGACTCACAGAGGCACGGGCCCTTGTGGCCTCCCTCGACGTGGCCTCACAAAATGCCCGTGCCTACGGCCCCGACCGCGCAGCAACCCCTTGGGCTCCGTGGACCCCCATTGCGACCGACTCCCCGGCACCCCCCACCCCCCCGCAAGCCTGCGCTGCTAGAGCACCAGACCATCCCGGTGGGCCCCGCTGCTATTTTTGCGGGCAGGCGAAACACCCCTGGCAGCGCTGCCCGGCCCGCCCAACTATTTGTACAAGCCGCGGCTAAAAGGGGCATTACGCAGCGGTGTGCTAGTCCCGGGGGGTCACCGCAATCTCCGGGGGACAGCAGACTCAACCCCCCCCCAGCGATCCATGTGCGGCCCGCGGGCGCCGCCATTTTGGGTCCCGGACACCACGAGGGGAGGATGGACGCCGTCATCTTGTGACTCCCCCGGCCACGTGCAATCCATGCGGGCGGCCATTTTGTCCACCCCCGACCGCGTGCGATCCATGGATGCCGCCATCTTGGCTGATAGCCAAGGACCCCAGCATAGACGGCTCCACAGGGTTGGAAGAAAGCGCCACGGTGCAGCGACCAAGACTGGCTTCGGTGACCCTGGACCAATCGCGGCCCCAGACGCTCCAAACGGCAACGACAACGGTGCTGGTCAACGGGTATGAGACGCCATGCCTCATCAACTCTGGGAGCACGGAAAGTTTTATCCACCCGGATACGGTAAAATGCTGTTTTCTTTCTATCCGTCCAAGCACACACAAGATTTTCCTGGCAGTGGGATCCCATTCCGTAGAGATCAAAGGGTTCTGCATCGCGAACCTAATGGTGCAGGGGAGGGAGTTGAAGAATTGTTGTACCGTCAATATGACGCAAGGCAGAACTTGATCCCCAGCAGCTCGGTTACAGAATGCAGCTGCTGGGGGAAATCCGGGTTCTTATACCGGCATTTCTGAGTGGAGCCCAGTAGGCGGCAGATCCTATCAGGACCCGGTATCCATCTACCAATAGCCTGTCGGCATCGTGGTGTACCGTATTACCCCTAATACATACCACCACATTCAACCCTTGTTGAAAAAGAACCCGGCGGGATGGTGGTTCGCATGGTGGTAGGGGTTTACAGGGTCGGTACTGTGCCATAACTCTGAACAATAAACAAAATTGTAGTTTTAACCGGGCCAACGGGCCAAACAGGGTCGGCATGGTGCCATAACTATAACTATACACAATAATGCCGCTTTTACCGGGTTACTGAAACGTTGAGGTGAATTAAAGTGATTCGATGAGCCGGGTGGGTGCCCTGGTCGTCATTTTCGATCGTCTCGGGTGTGGTGGTGATAGCGCTGGCTCGAGTCCTGTCGTCTCTGGGAGCGTAGCGCTGTCCCCTGTTTCCTTACTCCTAGGCGGGTCTGGGAGGAGAACCGAACCCCCCGGGAAGGGGGTGGCTGCGGGATGAGCCAGCGGGAGTGAGGGGGTGATTGGTGTGGGGAGGGTGTGGGGAGCTCCGGCGGGCGCCAGGTCCCGCTGGGAGACCGTGAACTGTTGGCCATCGGGGTACTCCACATAGGCGTATTGCGGGTTGGCGTGAAGGAGATGCACCCTTTCCACCAACGGATCTGACTTGTGCGCCCGCACATGTTTCCGGAGCAGGATGGGTCCCGGAGCTGCTAGCCAGGTGGAAGTGGCGTTCCAGAGGAGGACTTCCTAGGAAAGAGAAGGAGGCGCTCGTGAGGCATTCGGTTCGTGGTGGTGCACAGCAGGGACCGGACAGAGTGAAGGGCATCCGGGAGGACTTCCTGCCAGCGGGAAATTGGGAGACTCCGAGACCGGAGGGCCAGCAGGACGGCCTTCCAGACCGTTCCATTCTCCCTTTCTACCTGCCCGTTCCCCCGGGGGTTGTAACTGGTCGTCCTGCTCGAGGCTATGCCCCTGCTGAG